>NC_091146.1:11463242-12063242 GCF_041381155.1 Argopecten irradians | reverse complement strand
GTGTTCCATTGACAAGCCTGGCTGGTTGAGCTGGTCTGAGTGATACCTGAGTGAGGAGTTAACTTTGGTTGTAAACTTTGGTTGTAATGAGGAAGATGTTTTAAATATTGATGTCTATGTATTCTCGTCAGCTGACATTTAAAGAATAAAAAGATATTTTAAAAGGCGTCGATCATAAAATTTGCAACTATGTTGTAAAATATTTATCATTAGTGGTCTTTATGCATAAATAAGAATCTATCATTTTTATCCTTTTAGATTACACCAGCCACAATCACAGAAATATTTGATAACATCAAGGGTAAGCGAACCAGGGAAATACAGTCTGTCCAAGCTAATGGAGCTGCTCGATTGCCATCTATGAATGACCTGAAGGATCTGTTCGCACTAGTTCCCAATGCTGCCTTCTTCACATGTGTAACTATTCCTGGTGTAAATGACAAGGACACTTGCGTGGAGCACCACAACATTACCAAGGAGAAATATCCAGTGTTATTAACATCACTGAGTGAGTTGAATAGCGACGATGGGAGGAAGGCATTAGATGAGTACTCTGTGACAGCGCTTCAGTCCCATAACCTTGAGAAGGCTACACGAAACCAGACAGTCAGCCCACTTTGGTACCAACACATGATTGTTTGTTTGAGTTTTATGGCCCATCGACAACCAAGGTCATTTAGGGCCAAACTAAAGGGTAGTCATTAGTACCAGGATATAAACAAGGTCTATCGAAAAGATCAGGATAAGAAAACTTCGAGATAACTGAAAATGCGATTATGTCTCACGGCATGAAACAAAGTGCACATGTTGGAGACATCATAGTACTTATCTCGTAAGTGTTTAAACTCAATACAATGCAATAAAACATGCTCCACTGTGAGAGAAGAATCACATGCACATGATGGGTAGGATTACTGCCTCAAAGGCCCATGATGTAATAACCAGAAAAGACACATCTCCGACAATCTCACCAAGAGAGTCATGGGATACACATCATATGATCTTTCTAAAAAGACACTTAGATGGGGTATAGAGCATGAGGATGAATACAGACTCGCTTATACCAGGAATTGTGCAAACCAGCATATTCAGTTCCAATATGAAGAGGCAAGATTTAAGGTAAACCCAAAGTATCCCTTTCTAGGAGCCAGTCCTGATGAAATTGTCAGTGCTGTGGGAACGGAACACTAGAAATAAAATGTCCCTACAAACACCGAAACAGCACAGTACAGCATGCAGCTGCAACGGACAAAGACTTTTGTTTGGATGCTGACTTGCACCTGAAGAAATCACACCGATATTATACCCAGGTACAATTTCAGATGGCTGTTTGTGGGTACAGATATTGTGACTTTGTGGTATACACCAAGTGTAAGCTTTCTCCCTGTATGGTGATTGTGCATGTGCCAGTTGACATTGAGTTCTGTGACAAAGTGATCAGATGTGAATTGATCATAAAGAACAACGTAAAGCATGAACTGTTGACACGTGAACTTGAGATGCTGTTACAGGCGATTCAGTACCTACTACTCCTCAAGACAACGAAACCACCTGGTGTTTGTGTTCAGAGCCTGAATATGGCAGAATGATCAAGTGCGACAGTGATGAGTGCCCCTAACAGTGGTTCCACTAAAAGTGTGTGAACATACGGAGAAAACCTAAAGGAAAATGGTTGTGTGCGTCGTGTGAAAATTTATTACACCTCAATGAAACTTTTCACAAACACTTCACCTGTTCCTAAGCTATTACATTGAACAATTATGAACTTTCTTGAACTACTCTTCATGTTCTTGTTTGTTCTGCATTGATGTTGGAATATTTATCAAGTATTAATTTATTGCCTGAACTTGCACTGAATAAATGACTTTGATGCTCAATTAAAATATTCATTGAACAAAACTCAATGTGTTTCCTCTTTATCTGTTCCTTTTTAGCTCACCTGCCATGCTGGGATGAAGAGCTACCAAGTTTGTTCAAATGAATGACCTTGACCTTCATTCAAGGTCACAGGGGTCAAATAGGTGAAAATCTTTAACAAACTTCTTCTAAATAACCAAGAGGCCTAGAGACCTGAAATTAGACCTGTGACATGCTGGGATGAAGCGCTACCAAGTTTGTTCAAATGACTGACCTTGACCTTCATTCAAGGTCATGGGGGTCAAATAGGCTGAAATATCTCGTTAAGACTTCTGTTTCATAACCAAGAGGCCTAGAGACCTGATACTTGGCATGTAACATGCTGGGATGAAGGACTACCACGCTTGTCCAAATGAATGACCTTGACCTTCATTCAAGGTCACAGGGGTCAAATAGGTTAAAATCTTTAAATGACTTCTTTTTAATAACCAAGAGGCCTAGGAACCTGATATTAGGCCTATGACATACTGGGATAGAGGGCTACCAAGTTTGTTCAAATGAATGAACTTGACCTTCAATCAAGGTCACAGGGGTCAAAAAGGCTAAAATCTTTAAACGACTTCTTAACAACAAAAGAGCCTAGGGACCTGATATTAGGCCTGTGGCATGCTGGAATGAAGTGCTACCAAGTTTGTTTAAATGAATGACATTGACCTTCATTCAAGGTCACAGGGGTTAAAAAGGCTAAAATCTTTAAATGACTTCTTAATAACCAAACAGCCTAGGGACCTGATATTGGGCCTGTGGCATGCTGGGATGAAGGGCTACCCAGTTTGTTCAAATGAATGACCTTGACTTTCATTCAAGGTCACAGGGGTCGAATAGGCTGAAATCTTTAAACAACTTCTTTTTAATAACCTAGAGGGCTAGAGACCTGATATTATGCATGGGACATGTTGGGATGAAGCGCTACAAAGTTTGTTCAAATGAATGACCTTGACTTTCATTCAAGGTCACAAGGGTCAAATAGGCTAAAATTTTTAAACAACTTCTTTTTAATAACCTAGAGGGCTAGAGACCTGATATTATGCATGGGACATGTTGGGATGAAGCGCTACAAAGTTTGTTCAAATGAATGACCTTGACTTTCATTCAAGGTCACAAGGGTCAAATAGGCTAAAATCTTTAAAACACTTCTTTTTCATAACCAAGAGGCAAAGAGACCTCTAATGTGCTTAGGGATGATATAAATTCTTATTTACTCTTTTTGTTAAGTATGACCAGGTTGCAGGTGAGCGATTCGGGCCCATTGGGCCCTTGTTATTGTATCAGTGTCAGACAAAAAAAATACATGTTTGTCCGCTATATGATTAAATATGATAATAAAAAATGACTATTAAATTAAGTCATATTCAAACATTAAAGCATTTGACAAAATAATGTTTTAATATCTTTAAAATAATCCTATAAGAGATTATCTGATACATGTTGGTTGTGAATATTAGCGGACTCTGGCATTTTGTTGACAATGCACTTATACAATGACTATACCGATATATAGCTATCATTTCCTATTGAAAAGGTAGAACTTCTAGTATAACCTGTCTAAACCGACACCCTGGGTTCACCATATTCAGCTTGAATATGTTATAGTTAGGTTTCAGATTATCTATTTATACCACACACTATTATATATAATATACCAAAATACAAGATTACTGATTACCGTAGATAAGGGCCAGTTTTGACAAGTTACACTAGTTTTACCACTCTTTCAGAGTTTAAAGTTATTAAAAAAATGAAATGTGACAATGACTGTATAGTTAAGACTCATTTTATTACTTGACATACATATGGATACATGTACAATTTGAATGCATCGCACAACTTATAATAATACAATTGTATCATGTATTCTTGCACATGTACATCACAAGCTTAAGCTCATTCAATAATAAGAACAGCAAATGAAGAAACCAGACATTCACGTAAAATTATCTCTTATATGTGACATACCAAATCTACAGCGAGACATTGACAATTATATGAGATTTTCAATTTGTTATAAATATTGCTGTTACATGTGTTTTGTTAAAGCCAAAATCATTTTGTAATATCCTTAGTATTTTTTGGGAATAGGGTCTATTTCATCATAGCCATGGTATTTTGGTTCTCCTCTTCACTTCTAAAGTGATTTTCTCATATTCTCTACAAATGACACTTAAAATAATTAAAAATCATCCAATTCTCCATAAATGACATGAAATGGTATCTAAAATCACAAAGGACATCATTTTAGTCTAACATTAATCAGTTAGACATGTTGGTTTGAAAAAACAAGAGGCCCATGGGCCTTAACGGTCATCTGACTCATGGCACAAAACAACAAAGTCATAGTGTAAAGTATTAGTTAACAATTACTATAAACAAAACAAGGAACTCCTTAGTTGAATATATCAGTTTCTGAAATATGTGAATGTCATTTGTTGAACAAACTTGACTTGGTATGGCCCTGCAGGTAGGGCGTTAGAATTGTACCTGCTGCCCCTATTGCATGATCGTAAAAGGCGACTAAATTTAGGATCTTATCTTTTCTCTTCTTCCTAACCGACTTCATCTTTCCTAATGCCTCCCTTGGCACCGCCTCACTTTTGGCCTTGAGTTGAGCGTTCGCCCCTGTGAGGAAGGCTCTGGGTTCTGTCCCCTGGCCGAGACACACCAAAGTCTATAAAAGTGGTAGTTTCTGCTCCTGCTTAGCGCTCAGCAAACGGGGAGCCTTTCTCTGATTTTAGTTTGTTTGTTTGTTTGTTTGTTTGTTTGAGTTTTACGGCCCATCGACAGCTAAGGTCATTTAGGGCCAAACTACAATTCAGGCATTAATATCAGGATAAAAGATCAGGGTAAGAAAAGGCAAGTAAGGATTAAAACACAGATTGTATACGTTTATTTGATAAAAAAGGTTTGCATGGGATAAAATAGTTTTGGCTAAAACACACGAGAAAATTCATGCAAAATGTTGATGTAACGATGAAATGTTGAGCTGGTACAATGATATGATGAGAAAAACGTTCATATTTTATCTAAAATACCGATTTCTTTGAGATAATTAAAAATACGATTATGTCTCACGGCATGAAACAAAGTATACATGTCGGAGACATCGTAGTGCTTATCTCGTATGTGCTTAAAATCAATACAGTGCACTAAAATATGCTCCACTGTGAGAGGAGAATCACATGCATGGCATGTGGGAGGATCCTCCCCTCTCAATAGATAGGAATGTGTAAAATATGTGTGTCCAGTTCGGAGCCGAGAGAGAACAACTTCCTCTCTGCGGTCTCTCAGACTGGACAGTTTAGGATTAAGTGTAGGTTGAATTTTAAACAGTTTATTGTTTGTTTCGGTAGACCACCTTTGTTGCCAATGGTGTTTGATGGCTGACTGAATTGAAGGTTTGATGTCGGTGTATGGTAGTTTCAAATCTGTTTGTGCTAGGCGAAGAGCAGTCTTAGCTGCTTTATCAGCCTGTTCATTCCCTTTTATACCCACGTGACTGGGAATCCAGAGATAAGTAATTTGAGTTTTAGAGGATAATCGAAATGTTCGGATTAAAAGATTTTTGATTAGAGTATTTCTAGGACATCTTGATTTCAAAGCCTGAAGAACCGAAAGAGAGTCTGAACAGATGATTGCCTTTTCAATGCGGTGTTCTTTCGATGTGGTCAAGAGCCAGACCGATAGCACAAGATTCCGCAGAGAAAATGGAGGCAACATCTGGAAGTCGGATAGAGGAACAGTGATTAGATGTACAGCATGCTGCCGCAACTTTATCACCATCTTTTGAGCCGTCAGTGTAGATCTTAACATGATCAGGGAAAGCACTGATGCACTCCCGAAAGGAGGATTTATGTTCTTCGGGTAATGCACTGGACTTTGCCCTCTCATGCAAAGATAAATTGATATCAGGTGTTTGAATGAGCCATGGTGGTACATCCGATATGGTGTACTCGTCAATGGCGTCGAAATTTATATTTAGTTCCTGCAAAAGCTTTGAAATTCTGATGCCAAATGTTGGTATGAGCTTTTGATTTTGTCTGAATATGTCCTGGTGTTGTGGATTAAATACAAGATCGAATGCGGGGTTTTTGGGATTGGATTTCAGTTGGGCAGCATACTGTAAGGATAATTTCTTTCGTCGATCGTCTAGAGATGGCTCATTAGCTTCCACATGGAGACTCTTCACAGGTGTTGTTCGAAAAGCTCCAAGTGCCTTTCGCAGATCCCTCCAACTCGTGATAGGGTCAAGCATCTGTAGATAGGAGCTGCGAGCCGATCCATAGACAATCGAGCCGTAGTCAAGTTTTGATCTAATAAGTGCCCGGTAGATACGCAGAAGCATTTCACGGTCTGCACCCCAATCAGAATGGGACAGAACACGTAGAATGTTCAGCGCCTTCGAGCACTTATCTTTCAGGTGTTTTATGTGTGGAACAAAGGACAGTTTCGAATCAAATATTAATCCAAGAAATTTAGTTTGTTCAACTACTGGAATTTTAATTCCATTGAGTGTGAGGTCTGGATCCTTGTGTGGTTTTCGTTTTTGACAGAAATGCATGCAGACAGTTTTTGATCTTGAAAATCTAAAGCCATTTTCGTCAGCCCAATTTTGTAATTTGCCTAAACATTGTTGTAGTTGTCGTTCTATAGTGTGCATGTTTTTAGCCCACCATCACCAGATGGTGGGCTATTCAAATCGCTTTTTGTCCGTGGTCCGTCCGTCCTTCCGTCCGTCCTTCCGTCCGTCCGTCCGTTAACAATTCTTGTTATCGCTATTTCTCAGAAAGCACTGAAGGGATCTTTCTCAAATTTCATATGTAGGTTCCCCTAGGGCCCTAGTTGTGCATATTGCATTTTGGGACCAATCGGTTAACAAGATGGCCGCCAGGCAGCCATCTTGGATTTTGATACTTAAAGTTTGTTATCGCTATTTCTCAGAAAGTACTGAAGAGATCTTTCTCAAATTTCATATGTAGGTTCCCCTAGGGCCCTAGTTGTGCATATTGCATTTTGGGACCAATCGGTTAACAAGATGGCCGCCAGGCAGCCATCTTGGATTTTGATACTTAAAGTTTGTTATCGCTATTTCTCAGAAAGTACTAAAGGGATCTTTCTCAAATTTCATATGTAGGTTCTCCCTGGGCCCTAGTTGTGCATTTATTGCATTTTTTGTCAGACCAATCGGTTAACAAGATGGCCGCCAGGCAGCCATCTTGGATTTTAATACTTAAAGTTTGTTATCGCTATTTCTCAGAAAGTACTGAAGGGATCTTTCTCAAATTTCATATGTAGGTTCCCCTAGGGCCCTAGTTGTGCATAATGCGTTTTTGGATCGATCGGTCAACAAAATGGCCACCAGGCAGCCATCTTGGATTTTGATAGTTAAAGATTAATATTGCTATTTCTCACAAAGTACTGAAGGGATCTTTCTCATATTTCATATGTAGGTTTCCCTAGGGCTCTTGTTGTGCATAATGCGTTTTTGGATCGATCGGTCAACAAAATGGCCGCCAGGCTGCCATCTTGGAATTTGATAGTTAAAGTTTGTTATCGCTATTTCTCACAAAGTACTGAAGGGATCTTTCTCATATTTCATATGTAGGTTTCCCTAGGGCTCTTGTTGTGCATAATGCGTTTTTGGATCGATCGGTCAACAAAATGGCCGCCAGGCTGCCATCTTGGAATTTGATAGTTAAAGTTTGTTATCACTATTTCTCAGAAAGTATTGAATGAATCTGTCTCAAATTTCATATATAGGTTCCTCTATGGCCCTAGTTGTGCATATTTCGATTTGGGACCGATCGATTTACAAGATGGCCGCCAAGGAGCCATCTTGGATTTTGATAGTTGAAGTTTGTTACTGCTATTTCTCAGAAAGTACTGAAGCGATCTGTCTCAAATTTTATATGTAGTATGTTTGCAAAAGTTTGAAAAGCAGAGAAAAGATCCCTCTTTCCATTGTCAGACATAGATCATTCTTTGGTGGGCGCCAAGATCCCTCTGGGATCTCTTGTTAGATCTGTAAACAGATCAAGAAATCATCCACAAATAGAGACCCTTCTGTAGATTGACCAAGACATTTGGTTATGCTGTTAATTTTTAAGCCAAAAAGTGTGACAGACAGGATACCACCCTGAGGGACACCCATCTCCTGTTTTTGTGTTTCTGAATAAGTTGAACCCGTTCGAACTTTGAAATGCCTGTCAGATATAAAATTTGAAATAAACTTTGGCAGATTACCACGTATACCGATATCATGAAGATCGTTCATGATTCCATATTGCCAAGTTGTGTCGTATGCTTTCTCAAGGTCAAAGAATACGGCCACAAGATGTTCTTTCTTGGCAAATGCTTCTCGTATAAATGTCTCTAGTCTAACTAAGTGGTCTACCGTTCCCCTGCGGTTTCTAAAGCCGCTTTGCAAAGGACTTAAAATATTGTTTGATTCCAGGAACCAAACTAATCTAGTATTTATCATACGTTCTAGAGTTTTACAAATACAACTCGTCAATGAAATAGGACGATAGTTATTGGCATCAGTAGCATCTTTCCCGGGCTTCGGAAGGGGTATAATAGTAGATTCCTTCCAAGACTCGGGAATTTTGCCAGAAGAGTAAACTTGGTTAAATATAGTTAAAAGACATTTTAGTGAAGATTCTGGTAATTGTTTTAAAAACATATATGGAATTTCGTCTGGTCCAGCTGCCGAGTCCCTTGATTTCTCAAGGGACTCGAGCAATTCTGGTATCTCGAAAGGCCTATTGTAACTTTCAGTATTGGAGGATTTAAATTTTAGACGTCTCTTTTCCTTCTCTTTTTTAAATTTTTGGAATTTTTTGGAATGATTTTTGACCGATGAATGTTCAGCGAAATTTTTGGCAAAGGCGTCGGCTATTTCGGATTTAGTAGAAAAGATTTTATTTTTGTTAATGAGGTGGGAGGAAGGTGTTGTTTTTCTTTTCCCACTAATTTTGCCAATCATTTCCCAAACCTTCTTCGAAGATGTATTTGAGTTAATTTTTGAAACATACTCTTTCCAAGTACTTTTCTTGTCGGACTTAATAGACCTTCGAGCTTTAGCTCTCCATATTTTAAAGTTGTTATAGTTTGAGACGGTTGGTGAAGCCAAGTACCGCCTCAGAGCTGTATTCCTACCAGATCTATTGATAAATGAATCATTTGAAAGATGGAACTTTGTAGGTTTTGGCACGGATTTTGGTATGGTTTTTGTAGCGATAGAAGCGAGCGCTTCTGTGAAAATTTTAATGGGGTCATCGAGGTTCTGAAAATTATCCGCGATGAGCTCCTCGGCGCATAAGGTTTTAAACTGAGCCCAATCCGCCTTATGTAAATTCCAACGAGGAACCGGCTCCTCAAGTTTTGGTGAACCTATGTTTTTTAATATAATTGGAAAGTGATCGCTTCCACAAAGGTCATCGTTGACCCTCCAGTCATAATCCAGAAGAATTGATGGGTGGCATAACGATAGATCAATGTGTGTAAGCGAGCCAGAGGCAGGGTGTAAATATGTTGGGGCATTGGTGTTATAAAGACATAAGCTGTTTTTATCAATAAACTCTTCGATACGTCTACCTCTATCATCAGTACCTGGGGAGCCCCAGAGGCTATTATGACCGTTAAAGTCACCCATAATAATATAAGGCACTGGTAGTTGCGATACGAGATTGCTTAGTTCATCACAACTAAATGAAGTATTTGGAGGTAAATATATAGAACAGATTGTTATTTTTCTGTGAAGAGTTGCAATTACGGCAACAGCTTGTAGGGTGGTATTTAGCTGGATGTGTCTGTGGGGGACGTTTTTATGCACCGCCACCGCCACACCACCTGATGCCCGGCCGCCTGTGGTTGGAGTGTTGGTGTATAATGTAAATTGTCTGAGATTGATGGTGTCTTTCAGCATTATTTCTTGGAGGCAGAATATGGATGGGTTCTTTGCTTGT
Source organism: Argopecten irradians (assembly GCF_041381155.1). NCBI lineage: Eukaryota > Metazoa > Mollusca > Bivalvia > Pectinida > Pectinidae > Argopecten > Argopecten irradians. The sequence goes on along the minus strand of NC_091146.1, from coordinate 12,053,364 downwards.
ACAAGATGTTTCAGTTCTTCTATGTTCGCTTTAAATCCGCGTATGTTCCATTGTATGATTGTATTGGTCATGTTGTTCCCTGAGGATAGTTTGTCGGACTGACAGGACTACTTACAGTAGGTTGTTTGGCGATAGTAGATGTGCTGTCGCCAAACTCGCTGTCGTCCGAGAGAACATCATAGATGTTCCGACTATGAACAGGGTCATCTGATCCCTTACCGGGTTTATTATTTATTGCTGGGAGCCTCGGCAGCTTTACCTTGGTGGCTTTGGTCCGCCGTTGCTCCTGTGGTGGTGTTGTGGCTGGTCGCTTGGAGTTACCAGCAAGCTTTTTTAAGTCAATAGACGGTGATGATAATGTACGTCTATGACGGGCAACGTTTCGAATAGCTTGTTTTGTTCGTGTTTGAGGTGCTTTGCCTGTTGGTTTGTTATCAGGCAGGGCAGGTTCGACTGGCGCCGATGTGCTACCATTAGCAACCCTACCTGATTTGAACCTGGATGGTGATCCGAAAAGAATCTTGTCATTCTTTTCATCGAACAATGGTGGTGCCTCTGAACAGAATGCTGGTTTGTCAAAGTATGCCTGTACTGTTGCATCGCTAACACTCATGGTGCTGTGTTGCTTTGGTTTTGTTACAGATGCATAGGACAATGCTGTGGGGTCAGTACTCTCGACTATCCTCCTGGCTTCAGGAAAGGAAATGTTTCGGGTATATTTCACCCGAACAATCTCCCTCTCTTTCTTCCAGGAAGGACAATCGCGAGACGAAGCTGCATGACTGCCCTTGCAATTAGCACAACGTTTGCCTACTATGTCACAATCGTCAGGGTCGTTATGACCCTCACGTCCACAGTGCTCACAAACCTCCTTGCGCCTGCATCGATCCTCATGATGACCATATCTCTGGCAGTTACGACATCGTAGAGGATTTGGTATATATGGAGTGATGTTGCAGCGCAAGTACCCTACCATAACTGATGATGGGAGGTTGGGAACTGCGAACGTAAGTACGAAAGTGTTTGTTTTGACAGTTTGTCGCTTTATCAGTATCCGTCTCACCTCCGAGACCGGGATATTCTCTGATTTGAAGAACTGCAAGATATCAGCATCGGTATCATTCTGCAAGGCAGGGCATCTGATTACCCCCTTGCAGAAATTAAGGGATTGGTGTGCCTTAACATGTACAACAACACCGAAGAAGTCTTTTAACTTCAACAAGTTTTCCGATTGTGTCTTTCGGAAGACTTCTACAAGGAGGTCTCCCGATCTCAGGGACTTGACGGATTTTGCTGTTCCTATGCAACCTTGGATGACATTTTTTATCACAATAGGTGATAGCGATGCAACTTTTTTCCCAGATTCTTCAGATGTTATCAGAAGAAACTGGGGAAAAGATGTGTCCAGATTGGTATTGTTATCAGGGTTTGTTTGTTCTTTTTGTTTGTTATTGGAAGCCATCTGTAGAGTTTGGTATTGTTCACTATCTGTGCCCCCACCCACCACGGAGTCCAACATGGGGACACTATTAATGACACGGATATCCAGTGTCAAAGTGCCAGGGATACACAAGATAGTATACTCGGGAGAATACTCCGAACTAAAATTATCAAAATCAAGCTCGCAGTGGCACTCTCGCAAGAGTAATATTAAATACCACACCTGCGACAGTACAACCACAAAACTGATCAAGATAAACTTGACTATTCAAATTAGACTCACGATTGACCCTAAGCCACCGCCTTCTTGGAAATCGGGATACCAAGGGCTCGGCATGACCAGCCGATTGATAATACAGGGCCCATATTACCTCCCGTCTATCCGGAGTCTGAAGCCAAAGTGGTGTGTAGCAGTAAGAAAAGGAAGAAAAAAGAGCAAAACCTATTCAACCACCAGGACCTTCTTCCCCCGGATACGAGATGCAACCCACGGCAAACAGGTTGGCTCAAATTGGAGCTACTGTGAAAGCCTTCAGCAACACTGATATCACACGGACGCACATCACACCCCCAAAAGTGGTGTGCATCCGCAAGAGACCAGTGCACCCAGTCTCGGGACGTGGACCCAGCTTTCATGGAGACCCTCATTGTGAGTTGTCAGTATAAAGTGACCGGGTGGGGTGTGTTGCTTGGTGTCTTCGGCGGCATGCTTCAGTGATATAGCACTATAAAAAGGGCAATAGTTCCACTATACAAGAAGACACAACATTAATATACCGCAGTCTCCCATAACACACACCTCGCGAAACATACACGCAACACACCGCATACATGGGAGGCCGTCCTTACATGACCATAGCTGTTAATAGGACGTTAATTAAAGAACCAAACCAAACCAAAACAAACTTGGTAGCCCTTCATCCATATATGGTTGTAACCCATTCAATGGATTAATATAAGGAGGAGTCAGATTTTAAAGCCAAATTTCAGCAAAGCTCCCATTTTGGACTATCCCCATGGGTCTTACCTCGGTCCTTTATAAAATATTATTGTCCTCAGCGAAAATTCCTCCTTTTGAAACAATTAAAACCTATAGACCAATTTTCATCGAGATCGGAGACTGAAACCTGAATACAGGAAGTGGGCCAGGGGCCATCTTGGAATACTAAAATCTTGACGAAAATGTTTACATGTTGTTCGGCATTAATTAAAACCCCTATAGATCAATTTTCATTGAGATCGGAGACGGAAACCTGAAAACAGGAAGTGGGCCAGCTAAAATTAAGAAAATTTGCCCTTTTGGGGCCCCACCCCTCAGCCCCTAGTGGTCGGACCAGACTCATTTATATAAAAATATGATTGGCCTTCCCCAATGATGTTTCACATCAAATATGGATGAAATTCATCAAAGGATGAAGGAGGAGTAGGATTTTAAAGCTAAAATTAAAAAAAATAATTCCCCATTTGGAGCCCCACCCCTAAGCCCCTAGGGGTCGGACCAGGCTCATTTATATAAAACATGATTGTCCGTTCCCAATGATATTTCACAACAAATATGATGAAATCCATCCAAGGAAGGAGAAGTAGGATTTTAAAGCTAAAATTAAGAAAATTTGCCCTTTTGGGGCCCCACCCCTCAGTCCCTAGGGGTCGGACCAGGCTCATTTATATAAAATATGATTGTCCGTCCTCAATGATGTTTCACACCAAATATGGATGAAATCCATCTACGGATGAAGGAGGAGTAGGATTTTACAGCTAAAATTTAGAAAATTTGCCCTTTTGAGGCCCCACCCCTCAGCCCATAGGGGTCGGACCAGGCTCATTTATATAAAATATACAAGTTCATTGTTTATTTTCTGAAGGAATTTGAATATTAACCTCTAATTCCCCTATTGGGCCCCACTTTTTCTGCTCCAATGGGTCAAAGCCAAAATTTATACGAATTCTGTTAACCCCAAGGATGTTTCTGGCCAAATTTGGGTGGTACAATCCATGCAGAACTCTAGGACAAGTAGCGATTTTTAGGATTTACCTCTATTTCTAATTAAAATTACACATATACATTAAATGTTATTTTACTATCTTTATATATTTTTCCAACTTGTACTGAAACGTTAAAATGAATTAGATTTAATGTATATATATTATAAAAAAGAAACGTTTTGACCAAATTATACTGTTGGCACGCATATGCTAGTACGCTACTGACTAACTGTGCCTGAGAAGATGCTGATATTAATATCTTAAAAGTCTTTGCATGTATTCCATTTTATGTACAATTTAAATCCTTTAGCTATTATTGTTATTATCACGATTCAGTATAGTTGTCTGTGTACCTTATTAATAAACTGTTTCAAAGCCTTTAGACCAAACTTCATAATTACTATATTTTAATGTATATCCGTTATTTTGCTTTAAGACTAAATATTTGACTTTTAAATAGTAAATTTTCTCTACTGATTTATTGTGGAAAGATTAATTGGGACAATTACTGTTTTTTCTGTTTATTTTTTCCTAACGCTTGTCAACTTATAATTAGGTTGTGTCTTAAAGCTAGTCCATTATCACACACATATATGTCAAAAAAGAAAACAAAACTCAAGACTTCTTTTCAAGGCCTTTCTGCCTCCACAGGCGTCTTTAGGCGGTATATGTTTTTTAAAATTTATTTAACAATATATAGCTAAAATCTAAAGAGAAGATGATAACACAATAAGTGTTTTGTTAATAAATCATATCGCTATTTATTAAATTCAATAGTTTGTTTCTATGATCTTTTTAAGAAAGTGTTACACATTCATAAATGTTCAACTTCTATTAAGTATCCTATGCCAAATCGTAAATATATCATATGAGTTTTTGTGTGCATGATGTATGTTCTTGCATCATAATATTCTTGTTTTCATCTAACAGTGGGGAGCATGTCTTACCTTCAACGATGGAGGAAATACAACACAGAAGCATGTGCGATGGCACAAGACATATCTTGTGCATCAGATGAAAATCTTAATGATCTATCACCCCCATCACAAGATGCTTTTGAACATACTTTGACGAATGCAGATTTTGACTCAATAACAACGTTTGAATCAAGTTCTTCTAATGACGAAAGCAGTTGTTGTTCTGGTATCAGTTCTTCCTCTGATAGACCTAGTCAGCTTACTGATTCTTCAAATTCAGCGGAAGGTTTGTTTGTTTGATTAATTAACGTCCTATTAACAGCTATGGTCATGTAAGGACGGCCTCCCATGTATGCAGTGTGTTGCATGTATGTTGCGCGAGGTGCGTGTTTTGGGAGACTGCGGTATATTCGTGTTGTGTCTTCTTGTATAGTGGAACTGTTGCCCTTTTTATAGTGCTATATCACTGAAGCATGCAGCCGAAGACACCAGCGGAAGGTAACGACATGCTTAATACTACTGAGGAAAAAGATCTTAACCTTCGCAAACAGTTAGCCGAGTGGTCTGCTAGAAATGGACTGTCACGTATGTCCATTGATGAACTGTTGGCAATTTTTCGCAAGTCTTGGCATCAATTACCAAAAGATGCTAGAACTCTCTTAAGAACCCCTGGCATATAGACCATAGTGATCTTTGTGGTGGAAAATATTTATATTTAGGGATTGAATGTGGAATACTGAAAGTAATCTCACAATTTCCAAATGCATTCCAGGTTAAGGATGACATTCTTCTCAACTTCAACATTGATGGAGTGTCTTTGTTCGAGTCATCAAATGTACAGTTTTGGCCTATACTGTGCAGTATCCAGAAATTTGACCCATTCATTGTTGCAATATTTTGCGGAACAAGCAAGCCAAATTCGGTGGAGGACTATCTCATGGACTTTCTAGCAGAAATACAAAAAATAAAGGAGAGCAATATCATGGTTGGAGACGAGGAGTTTTGTGTTAAAGTAAATGCCTTCATATGTGATGCACCGGCAAGATCCTTTTTGAAGTGTATCAAAGGCCACAATGCCTATTTTAGTTGTGAGAGGTGTACCATAAAAGGGCAATGGGATGGGAGAGTCGTTTTTAACCCTACAAGACATACAAGAGAAGAACCTCGCACTGAAGATCAATTCAACAAATTTGCGTATCGAGATCACCAAATTAAGGAAAAATCCATTGATTGCCGCTGGTTTGTCATGTATAAACTCGTTTGCGTTAGACTACATGCACTTAGTGTGCCTTGGAGTTGTCAAACGTCTACTCACCTTCTTGAAGCAAGGCCCAAGACAATGCAAGTTATCACAACGACAGATATCTGAAGTCTCTGAAAATTTGCTGTCACTAAATGGAAAAATGCCCCAGGAATTGCACGACAACCAAGATCATTGTATGAAATGGACAAATGGAAAGCAACAGAATTTCTCGTCAGTTCGTGCTGTATACTGGCCCGTTGGTTTTGCGACCGGTTTTGTCCAATGACCTGTATGATCATTTCCTGTCCCTTACTGTCGCTATGTCAATCCTCTTCGATTCAAACAACGAAACGAGAAATTCATACATTGACTATGCAGAGGAGCTACTTCGTTATTTTGTGCAACATTGTTCCACTTTGTACACTTCTACCTTTGTCTCGTACAATGTACATGCATTAACACATCTTACCGAAGATGCTAGGCAATTTGATTCATCATTAAATGATGTATGTGCATTCCAGTTCGAAAATTTTTGCATAAATTAAAGAAAAGTGTAAGGAATTCAAAGAATCCTATTGCTCAGTTGGCTAAACGTGTGTCGGAAATAGACAATTGCAAAGTAAAAAATGACACCAAAACGCCCTTGTATTTCGTCAAGAAAAAAGGACAGTTGTTTCCTCTTGGACGATGAGTCATTTGCATTTGTACGTAAACAGCAAGACACAGGGTATCTTTGTGATGTGTACAGTATATGCAAGCTAGACAATTTCTTCACGAAACCATGCAACTCCAAATTAATCAACATTGCTGTTGTGAATGAGAGATCTATTCAGAGGGACGCTCGTCAACTTTTGTTGGAACATAAGGCTCTGACAAGGAAAGTTGTGTGTCTGCCTTATAGGAATGGGTTTCTTTTACTGCCAATGCTCCACGGCATTGAAAGAAGATAATTATTGGTTTTGCATGTAAGTAATTATTTGTATAAACTCTGCTTGAAGTAATCTTAATCTGCATGGATTTGTAATGCTAATAGAATAATAACTTTTAATTAAATGGTATCAAAGATAGAATTCAGATACCTATGTTAAAAGTCATAAGTTTCAGTCAATAACAATGCAATTTTTCTGTTGCGTCTAATATATTAAAGCAAAATTGATAATTTTATTATTATACATCTAATTTGTAATCAGCAATTGTCAGATGCATTAGTCAAACCTTTTGATGGTTTACTTTGTAGATGTCGGAAAAACTTTGGGCGAGAGCAGCATGGGTGGAGGGGAATCAGGAGGAGGAAGGTGTTATCCCCGCCTGTTGGATTCAGGCAAACAAACAAACAAAATTTCGGTGGCCAAATGTGAACGCCATCAAAGCATTGTCTGCGATGGCAAATCCAGGGCAAAATTGGTGGGAGTTCAAGTTGGTTAAAGTGAAACTAAAGTCAGGTAATTATGTTTGTAATACTAAAAGTAAAAAAAAAGTTGTATAATACATGTATATCATCAGTAATGGCTAACAAAGGCCTGGTTCAATAAAATAACTTGCTTAAGTTATGTTACTTTCCGTTTTTCCTTGATTAATTTCTCCCTTTGTCTTGTAATTGAATTTGGAAAATTACATGTTTTACAGTACGTTACAGCTTAAACTGAATAACGTATACGGTATGTTTACAGCTGACAAGAAGGCGTGTGAGGCACATGACCATACAACAACAGTAGAAAGTTCATCGGATGAAGATTTACTGCCAAAAAAGCGAGTGCCTAGGAGGAAATCGTTTCCCGACTTTGATGTTGGTATGTAATAATGGTAACATTGTGTTATTTTATTGAAATAAAAGATTGACTTATTCATATCAAATATAATTAGTTACACTTAAAATAGATTGTGAAGCCTATGTTAAAGAAGACTAAAGAATAAAATAAATCAAAATTCCAATGTTCCGTTTCTCCTGCATCATTAAATGTGTAACATTTTAGGTGTAACATTTCAGGTGTAAACTCTGAATCCCACTCAGAAACCAGAGATAAACAACCTGGAGCAAACCAAAATAGTACTTCCAGTAAAGGTAAGAAATTATGCAAAACATTTTCTTCTTCTGATTGTTTGGAATTTTGAATTATACATGTACATATATATGATATTAGAATGATGAGACATAAAATATTTAAGAGCATTTTTATTTCCTCTGTACTTCCAGCCATTACTCCACCTCCTCTCCCGAAGGTACCACCCAAGGTATCAGCTGTGGACATTTCATGCACTGATTGCACTTCAGGAAGTCGACAGAGTATTGTGTTAGCTGAAACACAAAGTTGTTTGAGGAGACAGAGAGACAAAAGTTTAAGTAGTGAAAGGAGGTTTAGAGAGGAAAGTAATGAAAAGGAGAGAGAGAGTTATAGCGGGAGAAGTAATGAGGAAGGTAGACAAAGTTTTAGAGAACGGAGTATGGGTGAAAGACAGGGTTATAGAGACAGATGTGATGATAGTTTCACAGAGCGAAGTGGTGAGAGGCAGAACAGATACAGGAGTTCTAGAGAGCGAAGTGGTGAGAGGCAGAACAGATACAGGAGTTCTAGAGAGCGAAGTGGTGAGAGGCAGAATAGATACAGGAGTTCTAGAGAGCAAAGTGATGAGAGGCAGAATGTATATAGGAGTTTTAGAGAGCGAAGTGGTGAGAGGCAGAATAGATATAGGAGTTCTAGAGAGCGAAGTGGTGAGAGGCAGACTAGAGATATAGGAGTTCTAGAGAGCGAAGTGGTGAGAGGCAGACTAGATGCAGGAGTTCTAGAGAGCGAAGTGGTGAGAGGCAGAAAAGATACAGGAGTTCTAGAGAGCGAAGTGGTGAGAGGCAGAATGTATATAGGAGTTTAAGAGACCGAAGTGGTGAGAGTCAAAGTAGGGATGCGAGATGTGACGAGAGGCTGAATAGAAGTCTTTCAGTGCGAAGTGACGAAAGTTTCAGTGAGAGACAAAATAAGAGTTATCAAGACAAAAGTGATGAAGGTAGATATAGTAGGAGTTGTAGGGAGAGTAGCGATGCGAGACAGGGTATGAGTTTTAGAGGGAGAAGTAATGAAAGGGAAAAACAGAGGTCAAGAGAGAAAATAAATGATGAATCATTTCCTGCATCTCAAGATAGCGAAAATGAAAGTTCACTGTCACATGGCCACAAGCACGAGAAAAACACCAGTAGACAAAGAGAAAGTTTCCCAATGCCAGTAGCTAGTAAGTATGTAGTACTATACAAAACAGTGTGAATGCAAAAATTTGATCTTGTATTTTTCTTTCTTTTTCTTTTCGAAAAGTAATGTTTTTAAATAAAAATAAATTACTATTTCAGACAGCTAGTTTATGTATTATTTTCATATTGAGCCACAAGATCTATCTGATCTAGGGTTTACTCACCAATATCATTTTTAGAGCAATTGGAACAGAGAATTATGTTAACTGATTTATACTTTCAGGATTTCAACGCAAAGTGCTGAGCATGTTGGCAGAAATAAGAGATCAGCATAAACATCATACCGTGGGGAACATAAAGGCACATTTTAGTCAAATGAACACGTTGGATGAACTGAAATCATTTGAAAAAGACCTGGAGCAATTGGAAAAACAGAAAGCAGTGGTACGTAAGAGTTCATTATTGGGTTCTTGTATATATATCAGAGCACACAGATATTGGCAGTTAATTTGTTGGCTTTGTGCAATTTTACGAAATATATTTCAGTAGTAGATGTGATGTAATTTTTATTTGGCTTGGAATCAAACACAATAAATTGTTAGCGACAACATTTTAGATTTTAATCATTCTCTTTAATAGAAAGACTATATATCAGTGATCGGAGGGGTTGATGGAAATGACCATGTGAAAAAATCAATGCAAAGGTAAGTTCAAGCATGATATGTGTATATAGTATATATTTATATTATATAATAGATGTTATATTAATTGGTAAATTATGTGTTGAACTGCATATTTATTTGTTATTGAACTGTAAATTTACATTATGTCATGAACAATTATATCAATATAAAATCATATTTACTCGGTATTTTTAAATATGAAACATCAAGTTAATATTTAACTAATTATCTAAACCAAAGTTTTTTTGATTTAGGAAAAAAGAAGATAAATAAAATATGGGTTTTTTTCTTCAGTTTCCTCTCTAACGCTCTGATGGCCAAAATGAACCTATGTGGGAAGAAAAATAAATTTTCCTTTGGGACAACGACTTTGTGCAGAATCATAACTGGTATGTATAACAGTCTGTTATAACTATGTTATTTTTGTAGAAATCAAATATAACTAAATAATGTGATAATTAGGAATGGTCTGATTGATATCTTTCCAAATAGTTACCAAAAGTCATAGATTTTTTATTTCTATGTTATCTTTCGTAATAGCAAATTATATGTGCATGTTTTCTTCTATATCGACTACTTGATAAGGCTTTTGTAATGATTATATTTTCCAGAAGTGATCATTGAACACCACCAGACCACAATCCATTGTGCACAGTATCTCAAGTATGCTCCCGAACGAGCAGGTGGAGGAGGCCGGCGGGCCACCGAGGTCATTGCGTGACAATAAATATTAAATAAAAAAGAAGTGTTTTGGTTTTTTATACTATTGAAGGGATATAAGGTTGGATTATGCTAATTAATGCATAACCAGCTATTTAACAACGTTGAATCAACACTATATTTCAACATTGAATCAACGTTGAAAATATCACAACGTTGAAATTTGGTTCGTTGACCCACTTTTCAAAATCTAATATAAATCGACTGTTTATTCAACATCGCACTTCAACGTTGATTCACTGTTAGTTACAATGTATTACACATTGAACAATAATATATTTCATTTTCAGAGTGTACGTCCTGGATAGTCACATACTTGTATTCATAGTTTTAGTTAAGAATATATAATAGTATTTTAGTTAGGGCAAAACGACCGAGGTTCGGACGCTTTCAGAAATCCTTCTAAAGATTGTCTCCCTTCTTACCTCTCTCTGTTACTCTATAACAGCTTTAGTCTGTATCGACTTTCGGAACCTATCTGGAAGGATCCGCTTCGCAAATTTCTTGGGTTATGCAAGGTATGGATAGGGAAAATAACTTCCGAAGTTCCCAATGTGTTTGGTCTATGGTTCGGACGCTTTTAACCGTGGTTCGGACACATTAACCGTTGTTCGGACAACCGACTCTTTTATGATATTAAAACATTTTATCACGAAATAATTAGAATTAAACAAACAAGTTTCAAGTTTTTAGATTCTTTATAAAGTCCCTTTGAAGTGACAGAAAAGTATAGGCCTGGAATGGCTCGCAAGGAATGCGACTAAACACTGATTTTTACTGGCATTTTTTGTTTTGTTTTGTTTTCTTAAGCTCTTTCCGTTCCAACGCTTCTATTTTGTCCTTATATGCCTCATGGGACGTCAGGACAAAGAAGGATTTCTTTTCCTCTGTCTTTCTTTTCTTGGGGGGAACAACAACGCTAGGGAAAATGTCGACGTCCTCTTTAGAACTAGCATCGTTTGACAAGGCATCAATTAGCGCGGCATCGTCATCGTCGACTTTCTGTATCTGAAATATCGAGGATCAAATTTCTTCATTTCGAATTCTGTATTTGGTAAGTTATATAGATATTTGCCCTTGTTACATACTTTTTACGAAATGCCATGCGCGTATATAATTTCAGTTTTAAACCGTAAATCAAAAAAGAAAATACATATATACACATCTGTAAACGTTCTCCAGAAAAACATGATATTATGTATACAGACATGCATAATTAGCTAGGTAACTGATGTTTTATAATATGTAAAATCAACACACCCGTGATTTGTATAATTTCCATGTCAGATATACTTTGTCACCGGGAATGTCAATCCCTTTGTTGAAGGCAGACAGGTATTCCGACCTTTTCTGCGTGCTAAGCGAACACTCCACAGCAGCGAGCGCAAGGTCAGCTGGACAGGTTTCATTATCTGTAGAACTGGGCACATTATGGACAAGGGTGCCATCATCTGTTAATGTGCAGTTCAAATCCACAAGCGAAAAGGATAGAAGTGGATCATCAGGTAGCGCAAGCAAAGTGGTTACATCTATAAATATAAAAAGCAAATTTCCATATCGATATTGAATATATTTATACATTGACCGTACTGTTTGGTAATGGCCTTCTAAGTCATACATTCATACTATTTAATAGTATTAATTTGCATCACCTTTTTTTGTTCTTTGACTACTGGTATATAACAGCAGCAAAACCAGAAACATGTCTTTCGACTTGAGATATCTTTTCTTTAGCTCCAGTCCACTTATAGGTTCGATCTTTACCGGAGACAGACATTAAAATTTACGCCAATCTTGTGATGTATTACGTGGCATTGTACAACCGGAAGTTGAATGTAAACGTATTTTGTAAAAACCATTGTACACAAGTGACCCTCTAATTACCTTTATCTGCTAGGGGTGCTGATTTTAGATCTAGTACACTGTCGGTAGGTGCATGACGATTGTTATCACCTTCCGTTGAAATGTTTATGTCTGCATTTGCTTTGTCGCCATCTGTTGAAGTTATGGATTTGTCATCTGAACAGAGATTAGAGATGGACAAATTGCTTCAAAAATACTGAAGATAAGTATCAATATGCGTTTCGTAATCGACATGTTTACCATCACTGTAATTCCAATAAATATATACAAGTAACGGAAGCCTGATGGTTCAATTCATGCAAATGAGTAATGTTTATTTATTTATCTTTAAATTCATATCGCTTATATTCTAAAATTGATAAACGATCAATTTCAAACTACAAATGAATCTACTCTTGGATTCACCTTTAATGGACTTTTCAGCGTAATGTTTAGATGGCTCATACGCTTCTTCTGGTATGGCGTTTGGATTGAACGGACAAATCCCTGTAGCAACAAAGCCATTACGAAGTTTTTCTGGCTCTGCTACCATGCTTCCCCACACTTTGGAAAACAACCTGAAGAAATTGGCATGCGAGACTGTGCACGCTGTCTCTGCCATCAAGTTACTAAGCTGTTTTCTCCATTTTGTTTTCATTGGTCCGAAGAATGTTCTAAAACGATAATCAATGTCAATCAAACTACAAGGACTAAAATGCCATTTGAATAAGTATTTCAATTTAACGTAACACCGCTTTACCGAATCGCGGGGTTGTCGGTCGGTCACAAAATGTTTCCATGTTACAGGGTCTTTTTAGTTGGTTTACTATTCCGACGGACAAAAATATAACATTAGTGATGTACAAATTAATGTATAACTTGAAGGCGAGGTAAAGGTATATGAACTCAATGACTGTAAGTGAAGGCAGTCAAATATATAGGTAAGATTTCAGTCATGTGTCGTATAATTACCTGTCCAACGGTTGTAACCAGTTCGATGTGTGAGATGGTAGCTCTATCAAAACAATTCTGTTTTGGATAGCAGAATTGATAATTTCGACATGATGATGAGAGTCGTGTCCATCGAAAATGAGTGCCTGGGGGCGCTCTGGTCCGATGTTCTTTAAAAATACGTCTTCAAACCACAACTGTGCCAATCCCTTAAAAGGTAGTATTTCAAAAGTGGCATAATAGAATTGCAGTTTTTTTTATAAAAGCTAATAAATTTGTCTTACGTACTATTAACATATACGTTCAATTTTCAGGTTTATGAGATAAAGGAAGACCGGAGTACTTGGAGTAAAAAACATTAACCTATGAAAAGTTTCCAATATTTCAAAGAGTATTGAGAGAATCTCTGCATATTTTGGGAACATATATTGTTCAATGACCTTCAATTACAATTGAGATACAGAGGTTTGACTCCAAGCTAACCTGTTTGGTCCACCCGGATTCCGACACACTCATCATTGTACCGCTAGGTGCATTTTCTGTGTCCCAGGATCGTAATGCCATTTTTGTTTTACCCTTGAAAATGAAATGGTGGGCTATTCAAATCGCTTTTCGTCCGTGGTACGTCGTCCGTCCTTCCGTCCGTCCGTTAACATTTCTTGTTACCGCTAATTCTCCGAAAGGGCTGAAGGGATCTTTCTCAAATTTCATATGTAGGTTCCTCTAGGGCCCTAGTTGTGCATATTGCATTTTGGGACCGATCGGTGAACAAGCTGGCCGCCAGGCCGCCATCTTGGATTTTGATAGTTAAAGTTTGTTACCGCTATTTCTCAGAAAGTACTGAAGGGATCTCTCTCAAATTTTATATGTAGGTTCCCCTAGGGCCCTAGTTGTGCATATTGCATTTTGGGACGGATCGGTCAACAAGATGGCCGCCAGGCCGCCATCTTGGATTTTGACAATTGAAGTTTGTTACCGCTATTTCTCAGAAAGTACTGAAGGGATCTCTCTCAAATTTTATATGTAGGTTCCCCTAGGGCCCTAGTTGTGCATATTGCATTTTGGGACGGATCGGTGAACAAGATGGCCGCCAGGCCGCCATCTTGGATTTTGACAATTGAAGTTTGTTACCGCTATTTCTCAGAAAGTACTGAAGGGATCTCTCTCAAATTTTATATGTAGGTTCCCCTATGGCCCTAGTTTTGCATATTGCATTTTGGGACGGATCGGTCAACAAGATGGCCGCCAGGCAGCCATCTTGGATTTTGACAATTGAAGTTTGTTACCGCTATTTCTCAGAAAGTACTGAAGGGATCTTTTTCAAATTTTATATGTAGGTTCCCCTAAGGCCCTAGTTGTGCATATTGCATTTTGGGACGGATCGGTCGACAAGATGGCCGCCAGGCCGCCATCTTGGATTTTGATAGTTAAAGTTTGTTACCGCTATTTCTCAGAAAGTACTGAAAGGATCTCTCTCAAATTTTATATGTAGGTTCCCCTAGGGCCCTTGTTGTGCATATTGCATTTTGGGACCAATCAGTGAACAAGATGGCTGCCAGGCCGCCATCTTGGATTTTGAGAGTTAAAGTTTGTTACCGCTATTTCTCAGAAGAACTGAAGGGATCTCTCTCAAATTTTATATGTAGGTTCCCCTAGGGCCCTAGTTGTGCATATTGCATTTTGGGACGGATCGGTGAACAAGATGGCCACCAGGCCGCCATCTTGGATTTTGACAATTGAAGTTTGTTACCGCTATTTCTCAGAAAGTACTGAAGGGATCTCTCTCAAATTTTATATGTAGGTTCCCCTAGGGCCCTAGTTGTGCATATTGCATTTTGGGACGGATCGGTCAACAAGATGGCCGCCAGGCAGCCATCTTGGATTTTGACAATTGAAGTTTGTTACCGCTATTTCTCAGAAAGTACTGAAGGGATCTTTCTCAAATTTTAAATGTAGGTTCCTCTAGGGCCCTAGTTGTGCATATAGCATTTTGGGACGGATCGGTCAACAAGATGGCCGCCAGGCAGCCATCTTGTATTTTGACAATTGAAGTTTGTTACCGCTATTTCTCAGAAAGTACTGCAGGGATCTTTTTCAAATTTTATATGTAGGTTCCCCTAGGGCCCTAGTTGTGCATATTGCATTTTGGGACGGATCGGTCGACAAGATGGCCGCCATCTTGGATTTTGATAGTTAAAGTTTGTTACCGCTATTTCTCAGAAAGTACTGAAGGGATCTCTCTCAAATTTTATATGTAGGTTCCCCTAGGGCCCTAGTTGTGCATATTGCATTTTGGGACCAATCAGTGAACAAGATGGCTGCCAGGCCGCCATCTTGGATTTTGATAGTTAAAGTTTGTTACCGCTATTTCTCAGAAAAACTGAAGGGATCTCTCTCAAATTTTATATGTAGGTTCCCCTAGGGCCCTAGTTGTGCATATTGCATTTTGGGACGGATCGGTGAACAAGATGGCCACCAGGCCGCCATCTTGGATTTTGACAATTGAAGTTTGTTACCGCTATTTCTCGGAAAGTACTGAAGGGATCTCTCTCAAATTTTATATGTAGGTTCCCCTAGGGCCCTAGTTGTGCATATTGCATTTTGGGACGGATCGGTCAACAAGATGGCCGCCAGGCAGCCATCTTGGATTTTGACAATTGAAGTTTGTTACCGCTATTTCTCAGAAAGTACTGAAGGGATCTTTCTCAAATTTTAAATGTAGGTTCCTCTAGGGCCCTAGTTGTGCATATTGCATTTTGGGACGGATCAGTCAACAAGATGGCCGCCAGGCAGCCATCTTGGATTTTGACAATTGAATTTTGTTACCGCTATTTCTCAGAAAGTACTGAAGGGATCTCTTTCAAATTTCATTTGTAGGTTCCCCTAGGGCCCTAGTTGTGCATAATGTATTTTGGGACGGATCGGTCAACAAGATGGCCGCCAGACCGCCATCTTGGATCTTGATAGTTAAAGTTTGTTACCGCTATTTCTCAGAAAGTACTGAAGCGATCTCTCTCAAATTTTATATGTATGTTCCCCTAGGACCTTAGTTGTGCATATTGCATCTTAGGACCGATCGGTCAACAAGATGGCCAACAGGTAGCCATCTTGGATTTTGATAGTTGAAGTTTGTTACTGCTATTTCTAAAAAAGTAATGAGGTGATCTGTTTCATATTTCATATATGTTGTATGTTTGAAAAAGTTTGAAAAGCAGAGAAAAGATCCCTCTTTCCATTGTCAGACGTAGATCAAACTTTGGTGGGCGCCAAGATCCCTCTGGGATCTCTTGTTGTTTTACCCTTGAAAATGAAATGTGGTGGGGAAAGGACACCTTCTGCGTTACCGCATGCTATGAGGGTGATCGTTTCTCTAGACCCAATCTTTGTGTGCAGATATTTGGCTCCTTTCCTGCTCAAATAAAAATTCAATTTACAGACTACAAACCAAATATATACGTGTATACCTTCTGCTTTTTTTCAGTATAAAATTATTTCCTTTTTTTCTCGTAAATTGACCAAAACTTTACATTGAATGTATACAATATTGCTTTTATCAGTATATCATATGATATTCAGTGAGTTTGATTGTGAATTATTTTGTATATGTATATACGTATCACGAGCGTAATATAACTTATAATCTGGAACGATATTCATTGGCTGTGTCGGGAAGGAAATCTATAGCGACGACGTCCTGACAAAAACAACGATGTGAACTATGGATTCAGGAGGACGGAGCAACACGGTATACTTCCGTTGGTTTATGGTGTTTTTACAGATTTAAGTTGTCTTAATTCCATATTAGATAACAGGAATTTTGCCTTTATATACTTTTTGTTTTGCTATTTAATGTAGTGTAGAAGAGTTTAGAGTGGACAGAAGAGAAGTAGTGACCCAAAAGTATGTAGCCTGGCCATATGTATAAAATCGTATACTAGTATTCATGGTTTCGTTGACGTATACATATATGTACTACACGCTTTTAAGGCAACTGAGGTAACAAACAGGTAATCAGCAAAATCATATTGGCCACCTTGTACAATTCGTGTAAATGTGTGTTTGAAAGTGTAAAATAAGAATTTTGACCAATGGATTATACCTTGCAACAATTTTTTCTGGTTCTTCTGCCAGAGTTATGTAGGTTTCATCCATATTCCATATTCTGGTGGGGTCGTTTAGTATGCCGCTATTCTTCAATACATCATGCATTGCATTGAAATACCCCGAAACCCTTTCTTTGGTCATCATTTTGTGTCTCACAGAAGCGGTTTTTTCTGGTGTTCTTAATGACACATCATCATGACGTTGCTTTAGAAGTCGCCACCATTTTTCTGATGGCGTTCCATTTTTGAAGGCGCATTGCTTTTTCTTCGCAACCTCGCCGGCATACCTTAAAAAAGAGGCTTTAGAAAAGCCGATGCCCTGTTTTGCCCTTTCCTGGGCAAATGTTATGAGATGTCTTTCGTCATCAAAAGACAGCTTGCTGTTTGCACCGTCGGTGACATTTGATTGTACCCTTCCAGACACTCTGTCACCGAGCGTTGAACGCGCAACACCATGTTTTTTGGCAGCGGCTCTAACAGACATTCCCAGTTTGGTAATGTCATGATATGCTGCCAAAAGTCCTACTGGATCGCTTTTTCCTTTTCTGCTTCTCTTTTCTGACATTTTCTGCAATAAGAAATGGGAAAAACACAAAACACTAGTAAATATCTTTTCATTCTATTTAATCAAATTATTGCGCTATTAAAAGATCGTAATGTCAAGGTCAAACAGCGTGGCTAGCTGACGAAGCCTCTCCACACTCGAATCACGGCATTTGAAGCCGAAATTGCACTTTTGCTGTGGCCCTGTTGACTTTTTCCAACGTTCTATGCTTGCTTTAGCTTTCACATAGAGCTTACTGCAAACAATGCCTTCACGGAATAACTTGGCCACAGCAAAGGCATCAGTTCTCCGCAAATACGCAACTCTTCGTTCACAAAGTTCATCTCCACATATACATATAGCATTTATGTCTTTAGGATTGTCGGCTTCATGTTTCGCGTAGTGAACCAGGCCAACCTCCAACTCCCGTCGCCCCCAATGATGCATTCCCACAACATATAGGCCCCTGACGACAACGTTTTTCATACTGAAATTAGGATACATACATGTATATTATACAAGAAAAATTAATTTAGAAACATCAAAATTCTATAAGCATGAGTTTCGGTTTACTCTTCAAATGCTTAACTACGAGTGGTTAGACAAAACTTGATGTTTTTCAATTAATTTTTCTATATATGTATATATATATAAGCTTATTTATATACATAAAATAAAATAACATGTCCATGTAATGGATAGTAAATAATAACAAAATATTATTTGTTATCTTTTACAAGTATACATGGGGAACGACCGAATTGTTTTACTCTTTATTTATTATATACATGCATATAAGATAATTTTATACATGTATATAAGTTAACATAAAATCAACAAGATTTCTTGTGAGCGCGTTCGCTTCTCCATGGCAGCCCGATGGGCCCTCGGATGGACAAAAGTACTCACAAGTATGTTCGTCGTTTTTTTCTTTTTCTTATATATATATCTCATTTTTCTACTAATATATAAAATTAGAAAAGTTAGCATTTTGTGAATGTCAAAGACGTCAAGTAGGTATACGTACAGTACCATGATTCGGACACTTCAGAAGCCGTCCGAACGATGGTCAAATTGACAGAATTTCGTGTCCGAACCAAGGTACATATTATGTTTTTGTTCTCATCTCCATTTTCTCAAAATCGATTTTGTTAATTTACTTGTTATATGATTGTTTCAATGAATTTGAATCAATGTCATATAAAAAACAGTATAAAGTAGTTCTGGCTTTCATAAGACATTAGACACACTTACTGATTACAATGCCAATACTTACTTTCGAACGTTGAATGAATCACAAAACCGGAGGCAAAGGTCTCTCAAATTTTGGCGCGTTTCTAACTTGAACGGTCACGTGACCTATAAAAGGGCGATTCTATTTTGTAAAACGGTGAGCGGAATGGAATTTATTTATAGGCTATAATCGTTCCGGATGCAGAATTAAAAATTATTTTCCGGAAAAAATGTCCGAACTTTGGTTTAATTTTACAAGCGTCCGAACCTCGGTCGTTTTGCCCTATGTGTTATACGATTTACTAACACCCTTTATCTGTGCCCCTTTGACGTCACACTGGTCACTTAGACACGTGACAGCTGACCGATTCTGCGCGCGATACAACAGAGCATTTTGAAATTAGACCAACAGACTAGAACTAGCCAGTAGCATCTTTTAGAAGCCTCCATATCTATTCGAACCAACATTTTATATGGTATCGGCGCATACAAGTTGTATCGAGTTCGTGCCCCAGGCAAAGCGGTCTGTGTCACACACAGGGTGCGTCATAATATATGAAATAGTCGATATGGAATAAAAGAAATGTATGGTTAATCAGCGTTCTTGTTTTAACCAATACCCCTGCAACACACATATATATAAAATATAGGCCCAGAGGGCCTGTATCGCTCACCTGGTTTGTAATGCCAAGTAATGTTCTGAATACAGGTTCAATGTTTCTTTTTTGAAGGAATTATAATATTATCCTCTAAATCCCCTATTGGGCCCCACCCCTCCTGCCCCCAGGGGGTCAGAGCCAAAATTTATACAAGTTCTGTTCCCCTTCCCCCAAGGATGTTTATGGCCAAGTTTGGTCACAAACCAAGCAAAACTCTAGGACAAGTAGCGATTTATAGGATTTACCTCTATTTCCCCTATTGGACCCCACCTGTTCTGCCCCCGGGGGCCAGAGCCAAAATTTATACAAGTTCTGTTCCCCTTCCAAAAAGGATGTTTGTGGCCAAATTTGGTTACATTCCATGCAGAACTCTATGACTAGTAGCGATTTAAAGGATTTACCTCTATTTCCCCTATTGGGCCCGCCCCTCCTGCCCCCGGGGGACCAGAGCCAAAATTTATACAATTTCTGTTCCCCTTCCCCCAAGGATGTTTGTGGCCAAATTTGGTTACATTGCATTCAGATCTCTATGACTAGTAGCGATTTAAAGGATTTATCTCTATTTCCCCTATTGGGCCCCGCCCCTCCTGCCCCCGGGGGACCAGAGCCAAAATTTATACAATTTCTGTTCCCCTTCCCCAAAGGATGTT
This sequence comes from Argopecten irradians, assembly GCF_041381155.1. Lineage (NCBI taxonomy): Eukaryota > Metazoa > Mollusca > Bivalvia > Pectinida > Pectinidae > Argopecten > Argopecten irradians. The sequence goes on along the minus strand of NC_091146.1, from coordinate 12,033,215 downwards.
TGTGGCCAAATTTGGTTACATTCCATTCAGAACTCTATGACTAGTAGCGATTTAAAGGATTTATCTCTATTTCCCCTATTGGGCCCCGCCCCTCTTGCCCCTGGGGGGTCAGAGCCAAAATTTATACAAGTTCTGTTCCCCTTCCCCCAAGGATGTTTGTGGCCAAATTTGGTTACATTCCATTCAGAACACTATGACTAGTAGCGATTTAAAGGATTTACCTCTATTTCCCCTATTGGGCCCCGCCCCTCCTGCCCCCGGGGGACCAGAGCCAAAATTTATACAATTTCTGTTCCCCTTCCCCAAAGGATGTTTGTGGCCAAATTTTGGTAACATTCCATTCAGAACTCTATGACTAGTAGCGATTTAAAGGATTTATCTCTATTTCCCCTATTGGGCCCCGCCCCTCTTGCCCCTGGGGGATTAGAGCCAAAATTTATACAAGTTCTGTTCCCATTCCCCCAAGGATGTTTGTGGCTAATTTTGGTTACAATCCATGCAGAACTCTAGGACAAGTAGCGATTTAAAGGATTTACCTCTATTTCCCCTATTGGGCCCCGCCCCTCCTGCCCCCGGGGGGTCAGAGCCAAAATTCATACAAGTTCTGTTCCCCTTCCCCCAAGGATGTTTGTGGCCAAATTTGGTTACATTGCATTCAGAACTCCATGACTAGTAGCGATTTAAAGGATTTACCTCTATTTCCCCTATTGGGCCCGCCCCTCCTGCCCCCGGGGGACCAGAGCCAAAATTTATACAATTTCTGTTCCCCTTCCCCCAAGGATCTTTGTGGCCAAATTTGGTTACATTCCATTCAGAACTCTATGACTAGTAGCGATTTAAAGGATTTATCTCTATTTCCCCTATTGGGCCCCGCCCCTCTTGCCCCTGGGGGATCAGAGCCAAAATTTATACAAGTTCTGTTCCCCTTCCCCCAAGGTTGTTTGTGGCTAATTTTGGTTACAATCCATGCAGAACTCTTGGACAAGTAGCGTTTTAAAGGATTTACCTCTATTTCCCCTATTGGGGCCCGCCCCTCCTGCCCCCGGGGGGTCAGAGCCAAAATTTATACAAGGTCTGTTCCCCCTCCCCCAAGGATGTTTGTGGCCAAATTTGGTTACAATCCATGCAGAACTCTAGGACAAGTAGCGATTTATAGGATTTACCTCTATTTCCCCTATTGGGCCCCGCCCCTCCTGCCCCCGGGGGGTCAGAGCCAAAATTTATACAAGTTCTGTTCCCCCTCCCCCAAGGATGCTTGTGGCCAAATTTGGTTACAATCCATGCAGAACTCTATGACTAGTAGCGATTTAAAGGAAATGTTGACGGACAGACGGACGACGGACGGATGACGGACGACGGACGCCGCGCCATGACATAAGCTCACCGGCCCTTCGGGCCAGGTGAGCTAAAAATATATGATTAAATTGTATTTATGGTGTAAAAATCTCCAAGAAATAGTATTTTAACATAAAAAATAACCTCGGTTAATCGTTTTTAAAAATAACCTGATTTAAGTGATGTATTACTTTCTCACAACGCCAAATGTACACGATCATACGATTGTAAGATCATAGTGATTTACATTGTTTGTTTCTGCTATTATGACAAACTTGGGGCGATATAGCTTTGAGGCGTGATGATAGGTTTGGGGCGTTATGGTTTCAAATTTGGGGCGTAAAAGTATATAGATTTGGGGCGAAACGAGTGCATTTTGGGGCGAAACGGTTTTGGGGCAGAGCGTCTGTCTATTCAATATCTCGTCTTCTAAACGCTTACAATACAATGCACAATCTCGATTATCAGCAATTAAAGTTGTTGCATTTTTTCTCGTTTCAATTCGATGACTCAACACACATGTAAAATTAAGCCTTTTATGTATGTTCAAGTGCACCAGGTCTGTTAAGAAGTCTTTAGGGAACTTCACATCCCGAAACTGGATTAAAGTTTTCCTGATACTTCTTGTGCAGCAGGTGATTGAGTTTGTTCCTCTGGCTCTCGAAGATGGCCTTGGTGAGTCCTGCTTCTTTACGATGCAAATGTGTGTTGCTCCTCGACTCTTGAAAGTTTCTACCAATGCTACAACACAGTTAAAGATGTCCCTTGGTCTTGACTCTGCTGTGATGTCTATTGTTAACCCTTCAAGCGCTGCTCTGTTTTCCATAGTAAACTACTAGCACTGCTGAATTAATTAAAGGATTTTAGCAAAAATACCCTTAGTGATTTGAAACTGTTGTATCTTGAAAAGTATTTGCATAATCTCAATAAAAGTTATGAGAAAAAATATTGTTGTTATCTCTACTTTTAATTTGTAGTCTTGGATCAACATTTTCACCATTTGTTTTACCTATACAGGTGAAAATACAGGTAAAAACAGGTAGAAATTACACTTTTTCATGAAAAGATCAATGTTTGTTGCAAATTATTAAAGGATATTACCACCTACACCATTTTGGGAGGAAAATGAAAAATAAATACAACCACATATACATAATTAGGCACCTGGATAACCAGGTAGCAATAGATATTCAGGTACAAAAACTCGTTAAGGTAAGAACAAGCAATTTTTGAACATTTTCAATTTTGTTTTGCTTAATTATCATTTTGGGCTTCTTACCATTATAGAAGAACAAATTTACTCTAGATCAGAGTCAGAATCACTGGTGTTGCTAGAATTAGGGTCAATATTCTCTCATTTTAGTCCAGCTTTATAATTTTTCAAGGTGTGATAAAGGCGAAAGCAAGGCGAAATACAAAGGGCCTTTTCACATAACGGACACCAAAAAACAGTCTGTGTACGCTTCAACTTTTCCTGAATTCTTTTTTTCTTAGATGCATTACACACATAACAGTCTTGCGCTGGATGTTTACGTTTAGCTCCAGGTTTGGCAGGTATGTGCTCAGGGAAATGTCTACCAGTGAGCCTCTCTGGTATGTCTCCAGCCTTGCGACCACGACGTGCAGGTTTGGGTGCTCCATTGCCTTCCTCCAGCAAACTCTCTGCTACTGCCAGTATGAATTCTTGGTGATTTTTCTTTTTGACTCCGTGGAAAATTTTGAATACAGAATATAACTATTTACAATGCATAGATTCATCAGGTGAAAAAACAGTTTTTTGTACCATTTTAGAGTTTTACGTAGACATGAGTAATATGATGATACTTGATCTGATAAATCCACGCCGCCCATAAATTGACAGTATCTTTGAATACATAAGGGCTTCAATACAGGTAAATTTGTTGCATGATCGATTTTGTCTAAAACACACACCTGTGGTTCATGTATATTTGTTAGCATGACCACATCTCTTTTGTCATGATAACGAATACACAATAAATTGTTCTTCATTCTAGATACAATATCACCTTTTTTTAGTTTTGGTCTACTTTTCTTTATAGCCTCTGGAACTCCCTTTCTATTTGATCTCAGTGTTCCACAAGAATATGTACCATATAATTCAAGCGTGTCAAACAACTCTGGTGATGAGGAAGTAATTATCCATGTAAACATGGTGACCTTTTTCAAGTAGTCCACATCGAATAATCACCCCCAACACTGTTTTTGTAGTGATAGAAAGATCATCAGGTAAGTCTAAAGCATCACAGAATGTTGTACATGATCTCGCATGATCACCAGTATAGATATCAAAACCCAAACAATAACCTGATGTAGATTCACACAACTGGTAGAACTTTATCCCAAATTTGGTTGGCTTGGCAGGATTATATACACGAAATTTTAATCTTCCTTTCCATGGACAAGTGGCTTCATCAAAACTGAGCTCTTGTCCAGGGCTGTATACATCGGGAAATCTGTCCATCAGAATGTCTATAAATGGTCTAACTTTGTATAATAAAATCGCGTGTCACACCTGGCGTATCATTGTCAACCAGGTGTAAATTGGAGAGAATGGTGAGATATCTGTCCCTACACATATTCTTCCCAAAAAATGGAGTAAGTATAAAATCATTAGTGCACCAATAGGCGTCGATATCTCGCTTCTGAACCAGTCCCATAGATAAAATCAAAGAAAAAAAAACTTTCATTTCATCCGTCGTCACGGGACGCCATTTCTTCAACCTACTGTGCTCCTTCAGCTGGCCGGTAGCGAGTTTTGACCGGCATAATTGTTTGTTTCACGACATAATAAGTCGATTAAAGAATCGTCAAAAAAGAGTTTGAAAAAATCAATAGGGTCATCATTATTCATCTCTACATTTAGGCGACTTTCGCTCGTGAAAGGGGGCGACGAATGGGCCTTCATCTTCTTTACCTGGAGCTCGCCAGTCATCGGCAATGTCAGCGGCCGTTTCTATGTCATGATCGGGCCGAAAATCTGTCATTGGTAACGTGTTATACCCTTCTATATCTTCTAAATTAAATCCTTCAAAATCGTTGACATCATCCTCATGGTCTCCATGAAAGCTGGGTCCACGTCCCGAGACTGGGTGCACTGTTCTCATGCGGATGCGCACCACTTTTGGGGGTGTGATGTGCGTCCGCGTGATATCAGTGTAGCTGAAGGCTTTCACAGTAGCTCCAATTTGAGCCAACCTGTTTGCCGTGGGTTGCATCTCGTATCCGGGGGAAGAAGGTCCTGGTAGTTGAATAGGTTTTGCTCTTTTTTCTTCCTTTTTTTACTGCTACACACTACTTTGGCTTCAGACTCCGGTTAGACGAGAGGTAATATGGGCCCTGTATTATCAATCGGCTGGTCATGCCGAGCCCTTGGTTCGTAGATCTCCAAGAAGGCGGTGGCTTAGGGTCAATCGTGAGTTTAATTTGGATTGTCTTGATTCTGATCGATCTTGCGAGCGTGCTGCCGCAAGCTTGATTTGAATTATGTTTGTTCGAAATATTCTTCCGAGTATACTATCTGTGTAACCCTGACACTTTGACATTGGATATCCATGTCATCATGAGTGTCCCCCTGTTGGGCTCCGAGGTGGGTGGGGGCACAGCTAGCGAATTGTAATAAACTCTAAAAGATGGCTTCCAAAAACAAACAAAATGAACTACAACCAAAATCTCCCCAAAAGGAATCAACCACAAATCAACAAACAAAAAGCGGTACAACAAACACATTCCCACAGTTTCTGGTCATGTCCTCTACACAGAGTGGCAAGACCACTGCAGGTTTATCACCCTTAATATTGCGAAAGGGCATCAAGGGCATTGCTGGAGATGTCAAATCAGTCAAGCCTTTGGGATCGGGTGATCTCCTAATAGAGGTTTTCCGCAAGCAACAAGCGGAGAACCTCCTTGGAACCAACAGTTTTGCCGGCCTCAGTGTGTGTGTAAAACCACACTCATCATTGAATTGCAGCAAGGGGGTAATCAGGTGCCCAGCCTTGCGCAATGACAATGAGGCTGACATACTGTCATACTTCCAAGAGGAGAACATTCCGGTCTCTCATGTTAAACGCATCATGACGAAAAAAAGTGGGAGCTTGGTCCCAACACACACTTTTATCTTAACATTCGCTACACCAACATTACCACAGAACGTAACTGTTGGTTACCAACGTTACAATGTCACTGTCTACATCCCCAATCCATTGAGGTGCCGTAACTGCCAGAGGTACGGCCATCATGAGAGCAATTGTAGACGGAAAATGGTATGTCAGTACTGTGGCCGTGAAGGTCACGACGAAAAAGACGAATGTGACATTGTCAACCGTCACTGCGTCAATTGCGGGGGTGACCATGCTGCGTCTGCTCGCACCTGTCCTGCCTGGACTCGGGAGAGGGGAGATATTACGGGTCAAATATACCCGAGGTGTCTCCTTCCCTGAAGCTAGGAGGATAGTCGACGTGTTCAGACCTGAATGTGGCAACCTATGCCCAGATCACCCGCGCAAAGACGCCCTTTGACAGTGTCACCGTCAAACATGCGTCGGTCCAGGCCTTGGTTGACAAACCTAACTGGGACAATGATGTCCCAGATATGGCTGATGCTAAGGCCTGCAAAGTAATCATGGGGGACCCGAACAGGTTCAAGTCGGGTCCATGTAAACCACAAAACAAACCACAACAAAAACCACCTGCTGGGCCACCTGGAGCTAAAAACGCCAATCCCACCGGCGTCTCCAGGACTTACACAACACCAAATTCAAACACCGAACATCAGAAAAAAAGTTACCGCCGCTCGTCATAGACGTGCTACATCTTCACCGTCTATTGACGTTAAAAAACTCCCCGATAAAGCAAAGCGTCCAGCAAATACACCACCGCAGGAGCAACGCCAGACCAAAACCACCAAGGTAAAGCTGGCGAGGCTCCCTGCACTAAACAACAAACCCAGTAAGGGATCGGATGACCCTATCCTTGGACGGAACATCTATGATGTTCTATCGGACGACAGCGAGTTTGGTGACAACACATTTATTGCCACCAAACAACCCTGCTTCAAGTAGTCCTGTCGGTCCGACAAAAACTATCCTCAAGGATCAATATAGAGACAAACACTATCATACAATGGAACATACGCGGATTTAAAGCGAACATAGAAGAATTAAAACATCTTATACAAACAAAACACCCATCCATATTCTGCCTTCAAGAAATAATGCTGAAAGACACCATCAATCTCCGACAATTTACACTATACACCAAAACTCTAACAACAGGTGGCCGCCCATCAGGTGGTGTGGCGGTGGCGGTGCATAAAAACGTTCCTCACAGACACATTCAGCTAGATACCACCTTGCAAGCTGTTGCTATAAGCGCAACTCTTCACCGAAAAATAACAGTCTGTTCAATATATTTACCTCCAAATACTCCATTTAGTTGTGATGAACTGAGTAACATCGTATCACAACTACCAGTGCCATATATTATCATGGGTGACTTTAACGGTCATAATAGCCTCTGGGGCTCCCCCGGCACTGACGATAGAGGTAGACGTATCGAAGATTTTATTAATAAAAACAGCTTATGTCTTTATAACACCAATGCCCCAACATATTTACACCCTGCCTCTGGCTCGCTTACCCACATTGATCTATCGTTGTGCCATCCATCAATTCTTCTGGATTATGATTGGATGGTCAACGGTGATCTCTGTGGGAGCGATCACTTTCCAATTATACTTAAAAACATAGGGTCACCAAAACTTGAGGAGCCTATTCCTCGTTGGAATCTACATAAGGCGGACTGGGTTCAATTTAAAAATTTGTGTGCGCAGAGGAGCTCATTGAGGATAAATTTTTGAACCTCGATGACCCCATTAAAATTTTCACAGAAGCACTCACTTCTATCGCTACAAAAACCATACCAAAATCCTTGCCAAAATCTACAAAGTTTCGTCTCTCAAATGATTCATTTATCAATAGATCTGGTAGAAATTCCGCTCTGAGGCGGTTCTTGGCTTCGCCAACCGTCTCAAACTATAACAATTTTAAAATTTGGAGAGCAAAAGCTCGAAGGTCTATCAAATCCGACAAGAAAAGTACTTGGAAAGAGTACGTCTCAAAAATTAATTCCAATACATCTTCGAAGAAGGTTTGGGAAATGATTGGTAAAATCAGTGGGAAAAGAAAAGCATCACCATCCTCCCACCTCATTAACAAAAATAAAATATTTTCTTCAAAATCCGAAATAGCTGACGCCTTTGCCAAAAATTTTGCTAAAAATTCATCCGTCAAAAATCATTCCAAAAAATTTCAAAAATTTAAAAAAGAAAAGGAAAAGAGACGTCTTAATTTTAAATCCTCCAATAGTGAAAGTTACAATAGGCCTTTCGAGATACCAGAATTGCTCGAGTCCCTTGAGAAATCAAAGGACTCGGCAGCTGGACCAGACGAAATTCCATATATGTTTTTAAAACAATTACCAGACTCTTCACTAAAATGTCTTTTAACTATATTTAATCAAGTTTACTCTTCTGGCAAAATTCCCGAGTCTTGGAAGGAATCTACTATTATACCCCTTCCGAAGAGCCCGGGAAAGATGCTACTGATGCCAATAACTATCGTCCTATTTCATTGACGAGTTGTATTTGTAAAACTCTAGAACGTATGATAAATACTAGATTAGTTTGGTTCCTGGAATCAAACAATATTTTAAGTCCTTTGCAAAGCGGCTTTAGAAACCGCAGGGGAACGGTAGACCACTTAGTTAGACTAGAAGCATTTGCCAAGAAAGAACATCTTGTCGCCGTATTCTTTGACCTTGAAAAGGCATACGACACAACTTGGCAATATGGAATCATGAACGATCTCCATGACATCGGTATACGTGGTAATTTGCCAAAGTTTATATCAAATTTTATATCTGACAGGCATTTCAAAGTTCGAACGGGTTCAACTTATTCAGAAACAGAAACACAGGAGATGGGCGTCCCTCAGGGTGGTATCCTGTCCGTCACACTTTTTGGACTAAAAATTAACAGCATAACTAAATGTCTTGGCCAATCTACGGAAGGGTCTCTATTTGTGGATGATTTCTTGATCTGTTACAGATCAAAAAACATGCACACTATAGAACGACAACTACAACAATGTTTAGGCAAATTACAAAATTGGGCTGACGAAAATGGCTTTAGATTTTCAAGATCAAAAACTGTCTGTATGCACTTCTGTCAAAAACGAAAACCACACAATGATCCTGACCTCACACTCAATGAATTAAAATTCCAGTAGTTGAACAAACTAAATTTCTTGGACTAATATTTGATTCAAAACTGTCCTTTGTTCCACATATCAAACATCTGAAGGATAAGTGCTCGAAGGCGCTGAACATTCTACGTGTTCTGTCCCATTCTGATTGGGGTGCAGACTGTGAAATGCTTCTGCGTATCTACCGGGCACTTATTAGATCAAAACTCGACTACGGCTCTATTGTCTATGGATCGGCTCGCAGCTCCTATCTACAGATGCTTGACCCTATCCAGAATCAGGGACTGCGTCTGGCACTTGGAGCTTTTCGAACAACACCTGTGAAGAGTCTCCATGTGGAAGCTAATGAGCCATCTCTAGACGATCGACGAATGAAATTATCCTTACAGTATGCTGCCCAACTGAAATCCAATCCCAAAAACCCCGCATTCGATCTTGTATTTAATCCACAACACCAGGACATATTCAGACAAAATCAAAAGCTCATACCAACATTTGGCATCAGAATTTCAAATTTTGTGCAGGAACTAAATATAAATTTCGACGCCATTGACGAGTACACCATATCGGATGTACCACCATGGCTCATTCAAACACCTGATATCAATTTATCTTTGCATGAGAGGGCAAAGTCCAGTGCATTACCCGAAGAACATAAATCCTCCTTTCGGGAGTGCATCAGAGCTTTCCCTGATCATGTTAAGATCTACACTGACGGTTCAAAAGATGGTGATAAAGTTGCGGCAGCATGCTGTACATCTAATCATTGTTCCTCTATCCGACTTCCAGATGTTGCCTCCATTTTCTCTGCGGAATCTTGTGCTATCGGTCTGGCTCTTGACCACATCGAAGAACACCGCATTGAAAAGGCAATCATCTGTTCAGACTCTCTTTCGGTTCTTCAGGCTTTGAAATCAAGATGTCCTAGAAATACTCTAATCCAAAATCTTTTAATCCGAACATTTCGATTATCTTCTAAAACTCAAATTACTTATCTCTGGATTCCCAGTCATGTGGGTATAAAGGGGAATGAACAGGCTGATAAAGCAGCTAAGACTGCTCTTCGCCTAGCACAAACAGATTTGAAACTACCATACACCGACATCAAACCTTCAATTCAGTCAGCCATCAAACACCATTGGCAACAAAGGTGGTCTACCGAAACAAACAATAAACTGTTTAAAATTCAACCTACACTTGATCCTAAACTGTCCAGTCGGAGAGACCGCAGAGAGGAATTTGTTCTCTCTCGGCTCCGAACTGGACACACATATTTTACACATTCCTATCTATTGAGAGGGGAGGATCCTCCAACATGTCATGCATGTGATTCTCCTCTCACAGTGGAGCATATCTTAGTGCACTGTATTGATTTTAAGCACATACGAGATAAGCACTACGATGTCTCCGACATGTACACTTTGTTTCATGCCGTGAGACATAATAGTATTTTTAATTATCTCAAAGAAATTGGTATTTTAGATAAAATATGAACGTTTTTCTCATCATATCATCGTATCAACTCAACATTTCATCGTTTCATCAACATTTTGCATGAGTTTTCTCGTGTGTTTAAGCCAAAACTATTTTATCACATGCAAACCTTTTTTATCAAATAAACGTTTACAATCTGTGTTTTAATCTTTACTTGCCTTTTCTTACCCTGATCTTTTATGCTGATATTAATGCCTGACTTGTAGTTTGGCCCTAAATGACCTTAGTTGTCGATGGGCCGTAAAACACAAACAAACAAACAAACAAACAGACATCATCCTCAGAATCGGAATCAAAAATACGCATTACAAACTCCAATCCATCATCGCTATAATCAGAATCAGCTGCGTCCGCCATTGTTGTTTACACAGGTGACATTGAATTACTCAACCGTGTTTTATAAGGTCAAACTAGTGCATTACTCATGTTATCGCTTATGTGATTGGTTGCTATAATCCTACTGAGCCAATCAGTAACGGTCTTAGTAACGCCTTTGGCTTTTATGTACTGCCGGAATGATTGAAACATGGCACTGTTAAAATACGACTTTAGTCGCGACCAGCACTGACGGCCCATTTTCACCGGCGCGACTTTAGTCGCGACAAGCGCTTGAAGGGTTAAATTCCTACTCTATGATTACACTACAAGAAGACACAACACGAACATACCGCAGTCTCCCAGCACACTCATATGATCACCTCGCACAACATACACGCAACACACCGCATACATGGGAGGCCGTCCTTACATGACCATAGCTGTTAATAGGACGTTAATTAATCAAACAAACAAACAAAGATAAGATAAGATTTATTTCCAGTACAGGAACGTGTAAGTTCCTCTTCACCGGACTCAAGGTCCATCATTTACATAATTTAAGGATCACTTCCAGTGATATTTCCTTTATAGTTGTATACTATGTCCTGATTTTGCCAGTTTTTATCTAATCTATTTTTAAAGGTGTTGATATTAGGCGCTGAGACGACGCTTTCTGGTAGACTGTTCCAAAGTTTGACAGTTCGAATTTTGAAGGCGTTGCTTCGCAGCTGGGTTTTGGCTTGTTGTGGGAAGAGCATTTTCGAGTTTCCTCTGTTACTGTGTCTTTCTGCTACATCCTTCCAGAGTTGTATGAAGGTACATGCTTCTTTGTCGTATATGCCGTTTATCATTTTATAAAGTTTTATCATATCTCCTCTGGCACGTCGGTATGACAATGTTGGGAGTTTTAGTATTCTAAGCCTTTCTGGGTATGTTAGATTGCCCATTCCTGGAAGACTCTTCGTTGCTCTGCGTTGAACAGCTTCTAGTCTGTCGATGTCCTTAACCTTGAACGGGGCCCATACCGAGCTTGCGTAATCCAGTTGTGTTCTTACCAAACTTTTATATAATGGGATGAAAGATTTAGAGTTCATGAAATTGAAAGTTCTTCTAAGTAGGCCAAAAATCTGATTGGCCTTATTTACTTTTTCGCTTATATGGTTATCAAATGTTAGCTCGTTATCAATAGTTACTCCAATATCCTTTTCCTTGTCCGTTTTCATGAGGTTGTTTCCTAGTAATTTATATGTCCCTGTTGCTCCTCGCCGCGGTGGCCGAGTGGTTAAGATGTCCCGACATATTACCACAAGCCCTCCACCTCTGGGATGCGGGTTCGAATCCCATATGGGGCAGTTGCCAGGTACTGACCGCTGGCCGGTGGTTTTTCTCCGGGTACTCCGGCTTTCCTCCACCAACAAACCTGGCACGTCCTTACATGACCCTGGCTGTTAATAGGACGTAAAACTAAACAAACCATGATACGCTGGTGTCGACCTATGTGCATGTGTTTACATTTTTCAGGATGCATTCTCAACAGCCAAGTATCGCTCCAGGTCCCCATTGTCACGAGATCCTTCTGTAGTGTACATTCATCTTCTCTCTTACTTATTATTTTAAATATCTTGGTGTCATCTGCAAACAGGTACATGTCAGAGTTGACTATTTCCGGTAGATCGTTGACAAATATAACAAACAGTAGTGGACCAAGAACTGACCCCTGTGGGATTCCAGATGATACTTCTGTCCATTCGGAATTGGTTTCCTTAATTGAGACGTGTAAATCAAACAAACAAACTATGATTACAGCAGCCAACTCACCTTGTCCGCGGCGTGGGGTCGTGGGCAGGTCGGCAAGATCTGTATCGCTAGCGTAGCTACCCTTACCTACAATATACGCATTTGATAGACTTTTTCACATTTTTTACGCATTTTTACACTTAGGTAAAATACACACTTTTTATGCAAATGTGGAGTATTGGGATTTTTATATTACGAACTTATTGCAGAAAAAATGCAGAAAAAGGGACAGGACCCAATTCTCAGAAAGTGCGTAACCTTTTTACGCACTTGCGTAGAAATAGTCCACACTTTTTACGCAAGTGCGTAGTTATATTTACGCAGTTGCGTAGAATTGATGGAAACTGTGAAAATGACAGTTTGTAATGTTCAGACAACAAACACCTCACCATAGTTTTATATCGCTCCTTTTAGAATTCACAAAAAAAAAGCTTCAAAACACTCTTCACTTTTTTATTATTTTTCTCTATGGCAGGATGATGGCTTAAGGATATCTGCCAACTTTCTATGAATGTTGGTTCTACTACAGTGATAGAGTTCTTGAATAATATCTGAAAAAAGAATAAAAAATATTTTTCTTCAAATTAACAACAAACACAGATTGATCTACAAATTATATTGTAAAAAAAATTCAGCTTGTTTATCAAGAAAAAACTTTAATGAGGATCTTACCGCACAACACATCTTTTTTCAGGTGGTTGATCGCTGGTTTTCTACCAAAACCTGTCGCAGATCTCCCCTGCAGCTTTGTTGCTCGACCATACTCTTTTATTCCGATCATTTTGCATTTCAGTTGTTCCTGTATCAATTAAGTAAAAAAAAACGTTTAAAAAGTATCACATCAACTCTAATTATCAGCATTTGTCATTAGTGTTTTTAACTTCCATTTGAATGCTTCAGTGATATAGCACTATAAAAAGGGGCAATAGTTCCACTATACAAGAAGACACAACATGAATATACCACAGTCTCCCAAAACACTCACCTCGCACTACATACACGCAACACACGGCATACGTGGGAGGCCGTCCTTACATGACCATAGCTGTTAATAGGACGTTAATAAATCAAACAAACAAACAAAAAATTGTATTTTCAAGCTCCTGTGAGGAAGGCTCTGGGTTCTGTCCCCTGACCGAGACACACCAAAGTCTATAAAAGTGGTAGTTTCTGCTCCTGCTTAGCGTTCAGCATACAGGGAGTGGGACGACTGGTTTGCCCGTTGTCAGTATAATGTGACCGGGTGGGGTGTGTTGCTTGGTGTCTTCGGCGGCATGATTCAGTGATATAGCACTATAAAAAGGGCAACAGTTCCACTATACAAGAAGACACAACACGAACATACCGCAGTCTCCCAGTACACTCACCTCGCACAACATACACGCTACACACCGCATACATGGGAGGCCGTCCTTACATGACCATAGCTGTTAATAGGACGTTAATAAATCAAACAAACAAACAAGTATTTTCAAGCTACTTTTACCAGTATGACATTATTAAATCACATTAATATGGCAATCACATATAGAAAAGTAACAGCATTTTTGGATTGATTAATTTAATGTCCTATTAACATCAAGGGTCATTTAAGGACATGTCGGGTTTATAGGTGGAGAGAAGTCGGAGTACCTGGAGAAAAATCACCTGCAGCAGTCAGTACCTGGCAACTGACCCACATAGGATTCAAAATCACAACCCAGGTGGAGGGCTTGTGGTAGTATGTCAAGATATCTTAACTACTCGGCCAACACTGCTCCATTTAATTATAAAAGGAAGCTGTCAATAGAAACATGATTGCAGATTTGTATTTTATTGATGGGGTATGTGAAACTAGAAAAGAAAATATTTTTTTTACCTTAGTGTAACCATTGTACAGTTTAGCCGTCTGGTCTTTCTGTTCTGTGTTCCTCTGATCTGTGTTAGCCTGTTATATAAGTGTGGGCTGTTAGAAAGCTCATTAGGCAAATTTTGAATTGTAAACAGCATAATTAATGATACATCTTTGAAAGTTTTATAATATGGTATTTTTTTATTCTGCAAATTAGCTCTCATTGAAATAAATTACAACAGTGCACCATGCTAATCAATATACAGTATGTTTAAATATTCATGAAAAGTTTTATAATGTTTAAAACTTAAATATAGCAAAGTTTGAATTAAATTTATATACTTACATTTGAGATAATTGAGGCTGATGTAGAGGTCAAGGCTCCACTCGCTGGTGAACTATGGTCCTATTAGTAGATAAAGATATAACAATTAATGTAATAGAAAAATACAAAATCACAATTCAAAAATAAATAGAATTGAAACAATACATGCCATAAGAAAAATACATTATCACATTATTATGATAATAAATCAAGCCAGGTTCATTAATTTTTATAAAAGTATGTGTATAACTTAATCATGTAAAACTCTCTACGTTCTATCACATGCGGGATCTCTATAACCTCATATGTGGAATATAGAAGATATATATAGGATCTTTAATACATGAGCTCGTCTCAAAGTTGAATTTTTGTTCACCAAGGATCGCAAAAATAAAAACTTCTATAGACTCGTTTCATAAAATCTCGTATGAAATGAACACAAATTTAAGATACTTTTTATCACATAAATACGAACACCTACATAAAGAATTTTACGTCAAATGGTATTCCGAAAATCTTGCAGAGGCCCCCATTTTGTCCCTCAGTCATCGTAATCCTGACGTCACGTCATTTTTCCTGACGTCATTTTATTGTTTCTGTCTGATGTCACAATGAAATTCTAGCCAAGGAAAATCAGTCCAGGTCATATTACACTAGTGACATACGCAAAGATATTACACGGGTGAAATCACTGGATAACAGGCGGATTATGTGATAAAAAGAGATAATTATTGAGAGATCCCACATGAGGTAGAAGGCAGAGAGTTTTACTAGTAAAATGTTAAAACCTGTCTCATTAATGTTGGTTGAGTGCATAGATTAACATTAACAAGACATGTGTTTTATATTTCATTTTTATCATCAGCCATTCATTGACAGGAACAACTTTACCTGCTTCAATTCATCAATTTCCTTTGACAAATGTTGCAATGTTTCCTTCATTTCTCTGACTGCATTCTGCAGAGGGAGGCAGTGCTGGCAACAGTTGCTGGGGACATTAAGATACTGGTCTGGGTTGCCATAGAGTAATTCAAGACTACTTCCCACCACAGCCGAAGTTTTCCTATTGTATGGATTGTAACCAGCAGAAGGAAAGAATAGAGGCCGTGACTCATAAGGAGTCTGCGAGAAGTCAGGAGGAAGGGAAAAATCAGAATGGGACAGAGAGGGTCCAAATGAAGAAGAAAAAGATAAAGAACTTGCATTATTATCAGCGTAGGAATTAGAATGGGGCAAAGATGAAAAGATCCCACATGTGGAGGGAGGTAGAGAGATCCCACTAGTGGATGGAGGAACAGAAACCCCACATGAGGAAGAAGGAACAGTTCACCTGTTGTCGGTATAATGTGACTGGGTGGGGTGTGTTGCTTGGTGTCTTCAGCGGCATGCTTCAGTGATATAGCACTATAAAAATGGCAACAATTCTACTATACAAGAAGGCACAACATGAATATCACACAACATCCACGCAACACACTGCATACATGGGAGGCCTATTGATAACTGTACATCTAACTGCCCTATATATACCTATAAGTATGTACACGCAAGTCCCACATTATCTTTTCTTTTCTTCCTAACTGAGTTTATCTTTCCTAATGCCTTCCTTGGCACCGCCTCACAAAATGAACTACATCCAAAATCTCCCCAAAAGGAATCAACCACAAATCAACAAACAAAAAGCGGTACAAACACATTCCCACAGTTTCTGGTCATGTCCTCTACACAGAGCGGCAAGACCACTGCAGGTTTATCACCCTTAATATTGCGAAAGGGCATCAAAGGCATTGCCGGCGATGTCAAATCTGTTAAGCCTTTGGGATCGGGTGATCTCCTAATAGAGGTTTTCCGCAAGCAACAAGCGGAGAACCTCCTTGGAACCACCAGTTTTGCCGGCCTCACTGTGTGTGTAAAACCACACTCATCATTAAATTGCAGCAAGGGGGTAATCAGGTGCCCAGCCTTGCGCAATGACAATGAGGCCGACATACTGTCATACTTCCAAGAGGAGTGCATTCCGGTCACGTACGTGAAGAGAATCATGACCAGAAAGAGTGGGAACTTGGTCCCAACACACACTTTCATATTGACGTTCGCAACACCAACGTTACCGCAGAGCGTAACTGTTGGTTACCAGCGTTATGCTGTTACCGTCTACATTCCCAATCCATTGAGGTGCCGTAACTGCCAGAGGTACGGCCATCATGAGAACAATTGTAGACGGAAAATGGTATGTCAGTACTGTGGCCGTGAGGGTCACGATGAAAAAGACGAATGTGACATTGTCAACCGTCACTGCGTCAATTGCGGGGGTGACCATGCTGCGTCTGCTCGCACCTGTCCTGCCTGGACTCGGGAGAGGGAGATATTACGGGTCAAATATACCCGAGGTGTCTCTTTCCCCGAGGCTAGGAGGATAGTCGAGCGTTCAGACCTGAATGTGGCAACCTATGCTCAGATCACCCGCGCAAAGACGCCTGTTGACAGTGTCACCGTAAAACATGCGTCAGTCCAGGCCTTGGTTGACAAGCCTAACTGGGACAATGATGTCCCAGATATGGCTGATGCTAAGACCTGCAAAATAATCATGGGGGACCCGAACAGGTTCAAGTCTGGTCCATCTAAGTCACAACACAAACCACAACAAAGACCACAACAAAAACCACCTGGAGCTAAAACGCCAATCCCACCGGCCTCTCCAGGACTTACACAATACCAAACACCGAACATTAGAAAAAAAGTTACCGCCGCTCGTCATAGACGTGCTATATCTTCACCGTCTATTGACGTTAAAAAACTCCCTGAGAAAGCCAAGCGACCAGCAAATACACCACCGCAGGAGCAACGCCAGACAAAAACCACCAAGGTAAAGCTGGCGAGGCTCCCTGCACTAAACAACAAACCCAGTAAGGGATCAGATGACCCTATCCTTGGACGGAACATCTATGATGTTCTATCGGACGACAGCGAGTTTGGTGACAACACATTTATCGCCACCAAACAACCTACCTACTTCAAGTAGTCCTGTCGGTCCGACAAACTATCCTCAGGGACCAACATAGTGACAAACACTATCATACAATGGAACACACGCGGATTTAAAGCGAACATAGAAGAATTAAAGCATCTTATACAAACAAAAAAAACCCATCCATATTCTGCCTTCAAGAAATAATGCTGAAAGACACCATCAATCTCAGACAATTTACACTATACACCAAAACTCCAACAACAGGCGGCCGGGCATCAGGTGGTGTGGGCGGTGGCGGTGCATAAAAACGTCCCCCACAGACACATCCAGCTCAATACCACCCTACAAGCTGTTGCCGTAAGTGCAACTCTTCACCGAAAAATAACAATCTGTTCTATATATTTACCTCCAAATACTCCATTTAGTTGTGATGAACTGAGTAACATCGTATCACAACTACCAGTGCCATATATTATCATGGGTGACTTTAACGGTCATAATAGCCTCTGGGGCTCTCCAGATACTGATGATAGAGGTAGACGTATCGAAGAGTTTATTGATAAAAACAGCTTATGTCTTTATAACACCAATGCCCCAACATATTTACACCCTGCCTCTGGCTCGCTTACCCACATTGATCTATCGTTGTGCCATCCATCAATTCTTCTGGATTATGATTGGATGGTCAACGATGATCTTTGTGGGAGCGATCACTTTCCAATTATACTTAAAAACATAGGGTCACCAAAACTTGAGGAGCCTATTCCTCGTTGGAATCTACATTAGACGGACTGGGTTCAATTTAAAAACTTGTGCGCAGAGGAGCTCATCGAGGATAACTTTTTGAACCTTGATGACCCCCATTAACATTTTCACAGAAGCGCTCACTTCTATTGCTACAAAAACCATACCAAAATCCGTGCCAAAACCTACAAAGTTTTGTCTCTCAAATGATTCATTTATCAATAGATCTGGTAGAAATTCCGCTCTGAGACGGTACTTGGCTTCGCCAACCGTCTCAAACTATAACAATTTTAAAATTTGGAGAGCAAAAGCTCGAAGGTCTATCAAATCCGACAAGAAAAGTACTTGGAAAGAGTACGTCTCAAAAATTAATTCCAATACATCTTCGAAGAAAGTTTGGGAAATGATTGGTAAAATCAGTGGGAAAAGAAAAGCAACACCATCCTCCCACCTCATTAACAAAAATAAAATATTTTCTTCAAAATCCGAAATAGCTGACGCCTTTGCCAAAAATTTTGCTAAAAATTCATCCGTCAAAAATCATTCCAAAAAAAATTCAAAAATTTAAAAAAGAAAAGGAAAAGAGACGTCTTAATTTTAAATCCTCCAATAGTGAAAGTTACAATAGGCCTTTCGAGATACCAGAATTGCTCGAGTCCCTTGAGAAATCAAAGGACTCGGCAGCTGGACCAGACGAAATTCCATATATGTTTTTAAAACAATTACCAGACTCTTCACTAAAATGTCTTTTAACTATATTTAATCAAGTTTACTCTTCTGGCAAAATTCCCGAGTCTTGGAAGGAATCTACTATTATACCCCTTCCGAAGCCCGGGAAAGATGCTAACTGATGCCAATAACTATCGTCCCTATTTCATTGACGAGTTGTATTTGTAAAACTCTAGAACGTATGATAAATACTAGATTAGTTTGGTTCCTGGAATCAAACAATATTTTAAGTCCTTTGCAAAGCGGCTTTAGAAACCGCAGGGGAACGGTAGACCACTTAGTTAGACTAGAAACATTTATACGAGAAGCATTTGCCAAGAAAGAACATCTTGTGGCCGTATTCTTTGACCTTGAAAAGGCATACGACACAACTTGGCAATATGGAATCATGAACGATCTCCTTGATATCGGTATACGAGGTAATTTGCCAAAGTTTATTTCAAATTTTATATCTGACAGGCATTTCAAAGTTCGAACGGGTTCAACTTTTTCAGAAACAGAAACACAGGAGATGGGTGTCCCTCAGGGTGGTATCCTGTCTGTCGCACTTTTTGGATTAAAAATTAACAGCATAACCAAATGTCTTGGTCAATCTACAGAAGGGTCTCTATTTGTGGATGATTCTTGATCTGTTACAGATCAAAAAACATGCACACTATAGAACGACAACTACAACAATGTTTAGGCAAATTACAAAATTGGGCTGACGAAAATGGCTTTAGATTTTCAAGATCAAAAACTGTCTGCATGCATTTCTGTCAAAAACGAAAACCACACAACGATCCAGACCTCACACTCAATGGAATTAAAATTCCAGTAGTTGAACAAACTAAATTTCTTGGATTAATATTCGATTCGAAACTGTCCTTTGTTCCACACATAAAACACCTGAAGGATAAGTGCTCGAAGGCGCTGAACATTCTACGTGTTCTGTCCCATTCTGATTGGGGTGCAGACCGTGAAATGCTTCTGCGTATCTACCGGGCACTAATTAGATCTCAACTTGACTACGGCTCGATCGTCTATGGATCGGCTCGCAGTTCCTATCTACAGATGCTTGACCCTATCCGGAATCAGGGACTGAGTCTCGCACTTGGAGCTTTTCGAACAACACCTGTGAAGAGTCTCCATGTGGAAGCTAATGAGCCATCTCTAGACGATCGACGAAAGAAATTATCCTTACAGTATGCTGCCCAACTGAAATCCAATCCCAAAAACCCCGCATTCGATCTTGTATTTAATCCACAACACCAGGACATATTCAGACAAAATCAAAAGCTCATACCAACATTTGGCATCAGAATTTCAAAGTTTTTGCAGGAACTAAATATAAATTTCGACACCATTGACGAGTACACCATATCGGATGTACCACCATGGCTCATTCAAACACCTGATATCAATTTATCTTTGCATGAGAGGGCAAAGTCCAGTGCATTACCCGAAGAACATAAATCCTCCTTTCGGGAGTGCATCAGAGCTTTCCCTGATCATGTTAAGATCTACACTGACGGCTCAAAAGATGGTGATAAAGTTGCGGCAGCATGCTGTACATCTAATCACTGTTCCTCTATCCGACTTCCAGATGTTGCCTCCATTTTCTCTGCGGAAGCTTGTGCTATCGGTCTGGCTCTTGACCACATCGAAGAACAACCGCATTGAAAAGGCAATCATCTGTTCAGACTCTCTTTCGGTTCTTCAGGCTTTGAAATCAAGATGTCCTAGAAATACTCTAATCCAAAATCTTTTAATCCGAACATTTCGATTATCTTCTAAAACTCAAATTACTTGATCTCTGGATTCCCAGTCATGTGGGTATAAAGGGGAATGAACAGGCTGATAAAGCAGCTAAGACTGCTCTTCGCCTAGCACAAACAGATTTGAAACTACCATACACCGACATCAAACCTTCAATTCAGTCAGCCATCAAACACCATTGGCAACAAAGGTGGTCTACCGAAACAAACAATAAACTGTTTAAAATTCAACCTACACTTAATCCTAAACTGTCCAGTCGGAGAGACCGCAGAGAGGAAGTTGTTCTCTCTCGGCTCCGAACTGGACACACATATTTTACACATTCCTATCTATTGAGAGGGGAGGATCCTCCCACATGCCATGCATGTGATTCTCCTCTCACAGTGGAGCATATTTTAGTGCACTGTATTGATTTTAAGCACATACGAGATAAGCACTACGATGTCTCCGACATGTACACTTTGTTTCATGCCGTGAGACATAATCGTATTTTTAATTATCTCAAAGAAATCGGTATTTTAGATAAAATATGAACGTTTTTCTTATCATATCATCGTATCAACTCAACATTTCATCGTATCAACTCAACATTTCATCGTTTCATCAACTTTTTGCATGAGTTTTCTCGTGTGTTTTAGCCAAAACTATTTTATCCCATGCAAACCTTTTTTATCAAATAAACGTTTACAATCTGTGTTTTAATCTTTACTTGCCTTTTCTTACCCTGACCTTTTATCCTGATATTAATGCCTGACTTGTAGTTTGGCCCTAAATGACCTTAGTTGTCGATGGGCCGTAAAACTCAAACAAACAAACAAACAAACAAAATTTATAAATATCTGAGCGTTCGCCCCTGTGAGGAAGGCTCTGGGTTCTGTCCCCTGGCCGAGACACACCAAAGTCTATAAAAGTGGTAGTTTCTGTTTCTGCGCTCAGTTCCACTATACAAGAAGACACTACATGAATATACCGCAGTCTCCCAAAACACGCACAACATGCACGCAACACACATCACACAAGGGAGGCTGTCCTTGCATTACCATAGCTATTTATATGACTTTAATTAATCAAACAAACAAACCAATTCGGACCGTTGATTTGTATTGGTATTCCCGTTGATAGATTTCCTCTGTGCTGAGTTGATTGAGCTTGTTGAATATACCGCAGTCTCCCAAAAACACGCACCCCGCACAACATACATGCAACACACCGCATTCATGGGAGGCCGTCCTTACATGACCATAGCTGTTAATAGGACGTAAATTAATCAAACAAACAAACAAACAAATGATTGAGCTTGTGCTTGACCTCCCGGCACAGATAACTTTCTGCTGTATGGCTTTGCCTGCGGTGCTATGTGTCAATGTTGTATTATCCAATCTTCCCTCAGCATTTCTCCCGAAGTTCTGGTGCTTTGGTAGATCCACATTTATGCTCCGGTGACAGCCTTCATTCTTCTGGGTAGATGTGTTTAGCCTCATTGATGTGACAGCTTCTGTGCAGAGTCTTATTTTGAGAAGCTAGAATAGTAAACTCTTGTCTTCTGGTGTCATCTGAAGGTGATGTATCTGGTTCAAAATCAGGAACATTGAACGTAGCCACCAGTTGTCGCCATCATCTCCAGAACACACTACAGAATGTTGTTTGCATTTAGCACAGTCACTAGCATTGGCCCGGAATTGTACCTGCTGATTGTAAAAGGCGACTAAATTTAGGATATTATCTATTCTATTCTTCCTTTTATTAACGTCCTTTTAACAGCTATGGTCATGTAAGGACGGCCTCCCATGTATGCGATGTGTTGCGTGTATGTTGCGCGAGGTGCGTGTTCTGGGAGACTGCGGTATATTAATGTAGTGCCTTCTTGTAAAGTGGAACTGTTGCCCTTTTTGTAGTGCTATACACCAAGCAACACACCCCATCCAGTCACATTATACTGACAACAGGCGAACCAGTCGTCCCACTCCCTGTATGCTGAGCGCTATGTCAGAAGCAGAAACTACCACTTTTATAGACTATGGTGCGTCTCGGCCAGGGAACACAGAGCCCATTTTACATTTCATGACGGCCCCTAAATTGCGGAAGTCCGTGTCGGGCAAAATGGAAGATGTCTACTAACAGCTATGGTCATGTAAAGACGGCCTCCCATGTATGTGGTGTGTTAAGTGTATGTTGTGCGAGCAATCTGATTAAAATACAGATCCTTATAATCACTCCGTTATATAAAGAATCGGACAATATCCCATAGGGGGGTCATGTTCAGATGACCTTTATACCACGTGGTCTTCATAAGATATATTTTCAACACCTTGTCACATCCAATGAAAACGATATTTCATCCCAGGATACATATACAACTAGCTTTATTGTGCTCTTTGGGCGAGTTGACTACGTAAACGAAAACAATTCTGACAATTTTTTCAAAAACAATTCCCTGAAATTCTCTGTCAAAATTTTGCAAGTAGCAATTTGATTGGCCTTTTCCAAAGGTCACCTGGACATGACCCCCAATGGGATTTTCTCAGATTCTCTTATCATACGGAGTGATAATAAGGATCTGTATTTTAATCAGATTGGAAGAAGAGAAAATTTAGTCGCTTTTTACGATCATGCAATAGGAGCAGCAGGTACAATTCTAACCCCCTACCTGCAGGGCAGTTAATCAAACAAACAAAGTCACTTGCATAGCACGAAACAATGGCATCTAGCACGCCGGGTAACAGGCTTGTGACAGTGTCTGTCTCCCTTGTGTTTTTTCATCAATGACTTGAAAACCAAACTACTTCTGGCTTTCAAGTCTTGTGAAAATACCTTCTGCACATGTGCTCTCATCTGTTTTGTAAGGCCTGGAAACATGCATTCGCTGAGCTTAGTACTGTAACATTTCCAGAACTGTGCTCTGCTGGCGTGTGTTGGGTCAGCCAGTGTCACCACTTTCCACATTGGATGCAGGGCTTTCATGGCTTCCTCCAGCCTTTGGCTCCCGTTCCGTCAATATCCGTCGTACCATATCTTATCAGCACACCCTGACAGGTAAGCTGGTCTCCGATTTCCTTTCCATTGGCATATTCGGATAGGCAGTCATGTTGGTCGATGTTGGCTGTACAGTCAGGGTGACCACCAGGACACTTGACGTCATAGCCTTTCCCTCTCCGCCAAGCACCTGTCCAGCACAGTTTGTTGTGCAGAGCACGGTTCAGTATGTACCTTTTTGGTGTACACATATCGATACCGAGGCTGATTCCCTGGGAGGCATTCAGTCCGGGCTTCTTAGCACTGATAAATGTTCTGCTGTAATAGAAATAGAATTACTTGAAAAGAAATAGAATTACTTGAAAAAGAAATAGAATGTTCTGCTGTTGTATCGGCCATCTACTGCTAGTCCAATGGTGCTCGGTGACTCTCAGGGTGTTTGCTTCTACCACCAGTTTGGTTGTATCTGACATGTCTTTTTTATTTATGGCTGTAATGTCTCTGGATACTTGGGTTTGCTTGTCGCTGCCGCTGCATTCCGCTCTTTGCCTCTGCTGGTATATTCATGTGTCCTATAATCAGTCGGGTTCCTTTGGTGCTGACAGCCTGGCCACACAAAGCCGAGGGCAGGTACTTGTTGATTAAGGCTGGCTTTGGTCCGGGCTTGTTCAAGTCCGCTTCCCTGTACAGCTTGTACAGTAGTGACCTTTATTTTCACTTCTCACATTTAACAGCACAGTTTATAAAAAAAATCATCCGTTTACCAGACTCCACTAAAATGTCTTTTACAATATTTATTCTTCTGGCAAATTTTCCGAGTCTTTGAAGGAATCTACTATTATGCCCCTTCCGAAGCCCGGGAAGGATGCTACTGATGTCAATAACTATCATCCTATTTCATTGACTGGCTGCATTTGTAAAACTCTAGAACTATGATAAATACTAGATTAGTTTGGTTCCTGAAATCAAACAATATTTTAAGTCCTTTGCAAAGCGGCTTTAGAAACTGCAGGGGAACGGATAATGTTGCGGCAGCATGCTGTACATCTAATCACTGCTACTATATCCGTCTCCCGGATGTTGCCTCCATTTTCTCTGCGGAAGCATGTGCTATCGGTCTGGCACTTAACCATATTAAAGAACACCGCATTGAAAAGGCAATCATCTGTTCCGACTCTTTCGGTTCTTCAGGCTTTGAAATCAAGAAACCCTAGAAAATATTAATCCAAAATCTTTTGATCCAAACATTTCATTTGTCTTCTAAAACTCAAATTACTTATCTCAGAATTGCACCTGCTGCCCCTATTGCATGATCGTAAAAGGCGACTAAATTTAGGATCTTATATTTCTCTTCTTCCTAACTAACTTTATCTTTCCTAATGCCTCCCTTGGCACCGCCTCACTTTTGGCCTTTAGTTGAGCGTACGCCCCTGTGAGGAAGGCTCTGGGTTCTGTCCCCTGGCCGAGACACACCAAAGGCTATAAAAGTGGTAGTTTCTGCTCCTGCTTAGCGCTCAGCATTCAGGGAGTGGGACGACTGGTTTCGCCGTTGTCTGTATAATGTGACGGGTGGGTGGGGGAGTGTTGCTTGGTGTCTTCGGCGGCATGCTCAGTGATTTTAGCACTATAATAAGGGCAAACAGTTCCACTATACAAGAAGACACAACACGAATCATTACCGCAGTCTCCCAATATTACTCACCTCCGCACAACATAACACAATACACACCGCATTCACATGGGAGGGCCGTCCTTACCTGGTACATAGCTGTTAATAGGACGTTAATTAATCAAACCAAACAAGGATTCCCAGCCATGTGGGTTATAAAGGGGCAATGAACAGGCTGAATAAAGCATGCTAAAGGACTGCCTCTTTGCCTTGCACAAACTGATTTGAAAAATACCATACAACCGACATCAACACCTTAATTCAGTTAGCGCCATTCCAAACTCCATTGGCAACACAAGGTGTCTACCGAAACAAACATTAAACTGGTTTTAAAATTCATACCTACACTTAATCCATAAACTTGTCAGTCAGAGAGACCGACAAGAGAGGGAAGCGTTAGTTCTGCTCTCGGCTCCGAAACTGTCTCCATGAAAGCTGGGTCCACGTCCCGAGACTGGGTGCACACTGGTCTCTTGCGGATGCACACCACTTTTGGGGGTGTGATGTGCGTCCGCGTGATATCAGTGTAGCTGAAGGCTTTCACAGTAGCTCCAATTTGAGCCAACCTGTTTGCCGTGGGTTGCATCTCGTATCCGGGGGAAGAAGGTCCTGGTGGTTGAATAGGTTTTGCTCTTTTTTTCTTCCTTTTTTTACTGCTACACACTACTTTGGCTTCAGACTCCGGTTAGACGAGAGGTAATATGGGCCCTGTATTATCAATCGGCTGGTCATGCCGAGCCCTTGGTTCGTAGATTTCCAAGAAGGCGGTGGCTTAGGGTCAATCGTGAGTTTAATTTGGATTGTCTTGATTCTGATCGAGCTTGTGGATGTACAATCTTACGAGCGTGCTGTCGCAAGCTTGATTTGAATTATGTTTGTTCGAAATATTCTTCCGAGTATACTATCTGTGTAACCCTGACACTTTGACATTAGATATCCATGTCATCATGAGTGTCCCCTGTTGGGCTCCGAGGTGGGTGGGGGCACAGCTAGCGAATTGTAATAAACTCTAAAAGATGGCTTCCAAAAACAAACAAAATGAACTACAACCAAAATCTCCCCAAAAGAAATCAACCACAAATCAACAAACAAAAAAGCGGTACAACAAACACATTCCCACAGTTTCTGGTCATGTCCTCTACACAGAGTGGCAAGACCACTGCAGGTTTATCACCCTTAATATTGCGAAAGGGCATCAAAGGCATTGCTGGAGATGTCAAATCTGTGAAGCCTTTGGGATCGGGTGATCTCCTAATAGAGGTTTTCCGCAAGCAACAAGCGGAGAACCTCCTTGGAACCAACAGTTTTGCCGGCCTCAGTGTGTGTGTAAAACCACACTCATCATTAAATTGCAGCAAGGGGGTAATCAGGTGCCCAGCCTTGCGCAATGACAATGAGGCTGACATACTGTCATACTTCCAAGAGGAGAACATTCCGGTCTCTCATGTTAAACGCATCATGACGAGAAAAAGTGGGAGCTTGGTCCCAACACACACTTTTATCTTAACATTCGCTACACCAACATTACCACAGAGCGTAACTGTTGGATACCAACGTTACAATGTCACTGTCTACATCCCTAATCCATTGAGGTGCCGTAACTGCCAGAGGTACGGCCATCATGAGAACAATTGTAGACGGAAAATGGTATGTCAGTACTGTGGCCGTGAAGGTCACGACGAAAAAGACGAATGTGACATTGTCAACCGTCACTGCGTCAATTGCGGGGGTGACCATGCTGCGTCTGCTCGCACCTGTCCCGCCTGGACTCGGGAGAGGGAGATATTACGGGTCAAATATACCCAAGGTGTCTCTTTCCCCGAGGCTAGGAGGATAGTCGAGCGTTCAGACCTGAATGTGGCAACCTATGCTCAGATCACCCGCGCAAAGACGCCTGTTGACAGTGTCACCGTCAAACATGCGTCGGTCCAGGCCTTGGTTGACAAGCCTAACTGGGACAATGATGTCCCAGATATGGCTGATGCTAAGACCTGCAAAATAATCATGGGGGACCCGAACAGGTTCAAGTCTGGTCCATATAAGCCCCAACACAAACCACAACAAAAACCACAACAAAAACCACCTGGAGCTAAAACGCCAATCCCACCGGCGTCTCCAGAACTTACACAACACCAAACACCGAACATTAGAAAAAAAGTTACCGCCGCTCGTCATAGACGTGCTACATCTTCACCGTCTATTGACGTAAAAAAACTCCCTGAGAAAGCCAAGCGACCAGCAAATACACCACCGCAGGAGCAACGCCAGACAAAAACCACCAAGGTAAAGCTGGCGAGGCTCCCTGCACTAAACAACAAACCCAGTAAGGGATCAGATGACCCTATCCTTGGACGGAACATCTATGATGTTCTATCGGACGACAGCGAGTTTGGTGACAACACATTTATCGCCACCAAACAACCTACTTCAAGTAGTCCTGTCGGTCCGACAAACTATCCTCAGGGACCAACATAGAGACAAACACTATCATACAATGGAACATACGCGGATTTAAAGCGAACATAGAAGAATTAAAACATCTTATACAAACAAAAAACCCATCCATATTCTGCCTTCAAGAAATAATGCTGAAAGACACCATCAATCTCCGACAATTTACACTATACACCAAAACTCCAACAACAGGTGGCCGCCCATCAGGTGGTGTGGCGGTGGCGGTGCATAAAAACGTTCCTCACAGACACATTCAGCTAAATACCACCTTACAAGCTGTTGCTATAAGCGCAACTCTTCACCGAAAAATAACAGTCTGTTCTATATATTTACCTCCAAATACTCCATTTAGTTGTGATGAACTGAGTAACATCGTATCACAACTACCAGTGCCATATATTATCATGGGTGACTTTAACGGTCATAATAGCCTCTGGGGCTCCCCAGGCACTGACGATAGAGGTAGAC
Organism: Argopecten irradians; assembly: GCF_041381155.1. Taxonomy (NCBI): domain Eukaryota; kingdom Metazoa; phylum Mollusca; class Bivalvia; order Pectinida; family Pectinidae; genus Argopecten; species Argopecten irradians. The sequence continues at coordinate 12,005,069 of NC_091146.1, read as the reverse complement.
GTATCGAAGATTTTATTAATAAAAACAGCTTATGTCTTTATAACACCAATGCCCCAACATATTTACACCCTGCCTCTGGCTCGCTTACCCACATTGATTTATCGTTGTGCCATCCATCAATTCTTCTGGATTATGATTGGATGGTCAACGGTGATCTCTGTGGGAGCGATCACTTTCCAATTATACTTAAAAACATAGGGTCACCAAAACTTGAGGAGCCTATTCCTCGTTGGAATCTACATAAGGCGGACTGGGTTCAATTTAAAAATTTGTGCGCAGAGGAGCTCATTGAGGATAAATTTTTGAACCTCGATGACCCCATTAAAATTTTCACAGAAGCGCTCACTTCTATCGCTACAAAAACCATACCAAAATCCGTGCCAAAACCTACAAAGTTTCGTCTCTCAAATGATTCATTTATCAATAGATCTGGTAGAAATTCCGCTCTGAGGCGGTACTTGGCTAGCTCTGAGGCGGTACTTGGCTTCGCCAACCGTCTCAAACTATAAAAAATTTAAAATTTGGAGAGCAAAAGCTCGAAGGTCTATCAAATCCGACAAGAAAAGTACTTGGAAAGAGTACGTCTCAAAAATTAATTCCAATACATCTTCGAAGAAAGTTTGGGAAATGATTGAAAAAATCAGTGGGAAAAGAAAAGCAACACCATCATCCCACCTCATTAACAACAATAAAATATTTTCTTCAAAATCCGAAATAGCTGACGCCTTTGCCAAAAATTTTGCTAAAAATTCATCCATCAAAAAATCATTCCAAAAAATTTCAAAAATTTAAAAAGGAAAAGGAAAAGAGACGTCTTAATTTTAAATCCTCCAATAGTGAAAGTTACAATAGGCCTTTCGAGATACCAGAATTGCTCGAGTCCCTTGAGAAATCAAAGGACTCGGCAGCTGGACCAGACGAAATTCCATATATGTTTTTAAAACAATTACCAGACTCTTCACTAAAATGTCTTTTAACTATATTTAATCAAGTTTACTCTTCTGGCAAAATTCCTGAGTCTTGGAAGGAATCTACTATTATACCCCTTCCGAAGCCCGGGAAAGATGCTACTGATGCCAATAACTATCGTCCTATTTCATTGACGAGTTGTATTTGTAAAACTCTAGAACGTATAATAAATACTAGATTAGTTTGGTTCCTGGAATCAAACAATATTTTTAAGTCCTTTGCAAAGCGGCTTTAGAAACCGCAGGGGAACAGTAGACCACTTAGTTAGACTAGAAACATTTATACGAGAAGCATTTGCCAAGAAAGAACATCTTGTGGCCGTATTCTTTGACCTTGAAAAGGCATACGACACAACTTGGCAATATGGAATCATGAACGATCTCCATGATATCGGTATACGTGGTAATTTGCCAAAGTTTATATCAAATTTTATATCTGACAGGCATTTCAAAGTTCGAACGGGTTCAACTTATTCAGAAACAGAAACAGAGGAGATCAGGGTGGTATCTTGTCCGTCACACTTTTTGGACTAAAAATTAACAGCATAACCAAATGTCTTGGCCAATCTACGGAAGGGTCTCTATTTGTGGATGATTTCTTGATCTGTTACAGATCAAAAAACATGCACACTATAGAACGACAACTACAACAATGTTTAGGCAAATTACAAAATTGGGCTGACGAAAATGGCTTCAGATTTTCAAGATCAAAAACTGTCTGTATGCACTTCTGTCAAAAACGAAAACCACACAATGATCCTGACCTCACACTCAATGGAATTAAAATTCCAGTAGTTGAACAAACTAAATTTCTTGGACTAATATTTGATTCGAAACTGTCCTTTGTTCCACATATCAAACATCTGAAGGATAAGTGCTCGAAGGCGCTGAACATTCTACGAGTTCTTTCCCATTCTGATTGGGGTGCAGACCGTGAAATGCTTCTACGTATCTATCGGGCACTTATTAGATCAAAACATTGACTACGGCTCTATTGTCTATGGATCGGCTCGCAGCTCCTATCTACAGATGCTTGACCCTATACAGAATCAGGGACTGCGTCTGGCACTTGGAGCTTTTCGAACAACACCTGTGAAGAGTCTCCATGTGGAAGCTAATGAGCCATCTCTAGACGATCGACGAAAGAAATTATCCTTACAGTATGCTGCTCAACTGAAATCCAACCCCAAAAATCCTGCATTTAACCTTGTATTCAATCCACAACACCAAGAAATATTTACACAAAATCAAAAGCTCATACCAACATTTGGCATCAGAATTTCAAATTTTTGCTGGAACTTAATATAACTTTCGACACCATTGACGAGTACACCGTATCGGATGTACCACCATGGCTCATTCAAACACCTGATATCAATTTATCTCTACATGAGAGGGCAAAATCCAGTGCATTACCCGAAGAACACAAATCCTCCTTTCGGGAGTGCATTAGGGCTTTCCCTGACCATGTTCAGATCTACACTGACGGATCAAAAGATGGTGATAAAGTTGCGGCAGCATGCTGTACATCTAATCACTGCTCCTCTATCCGACTCCCGGATATTGCCTCCATTTTCTCTGCGGAAGCATGTGCTATCGGTCTGGCGCTTGACCATATCGAAGAACACCGCATTGAAAAGGCAATCATCTGTTCAGACTCTCTTTCGGTTCTTCAGGCTTTGAAATCAAGAAGCCCTAGAAATACTCTAATCCAAAATCTTTTAATCCGAACATTTCGATTATCTTCTAAAACTCAAATTACTTATCTCTGGATTCCCAGTCATGTGGGTATAAAGGGGAATGAACAGGCTGATGAAGCAGCTAAGACTGCTCTTCGCCTAGCACAAACAGATTTGAAACTACCATACACCGACATCAAACCTTCAAGTTCAGTCAGCCATCAAACACCATTGGCAACAAAGGTGGTCTACCGAAACAAACAATAAACTGTTTAAAATTCAACCTACACTTAATCCTAAACTGTCCAGTCGGAGAGACCGCAGAGAGGAAGTTGTACTCTCTCGGCTCCGAACTGGACACACATATTTTACACATTCCTATCTATTGAGAGGGGGAGGATCCTCCTACATGCCATGCATGTGATTCTCCTCTCACAGTGGAGCATATTTTATTGCATTGTATTGATTTTAAACACATACGAGATAAATACTACGATGTCTCCGACATGTACACTTTGTTTCATGCCGTGAGACATAATCGTATTTTTAATTATCTCAAAGAGATCGGTATTTTAAGCAAAATATGAACGTTTTCTCATCATACATCGTATCAACTCAACATTTCATCGTTTCATCAACATTGTGCATGAGTTTTCTCATGTGTTTTAGCCAAATTTATTTTATCCCATGCAAACTTTTTTTTATCAAATTAACGTTTACAATCTGTGTTTTAGTCCTTACTTGCTTTTTCTTACCCTGAACTTTTATCCTGATATTAATGCATGACTTGTAGTTTGGCCCTAAATGACCTTAGTTGTCGATGGGCCGTAAAACTCAAACAAACAAACAAACAAACAAAAGCTCATCCTTGTACTTTGTAATGCTTATCTTATATGCATAGCATATGGCATAGGTGGATCTGCAATGCTGATCACATCTACCAATCTCCTGCCAGTAAGCCAGTCCAAATGAATGCAAACCCCCGTGAACCACTGTCAACATTAAGAATGTTGACATCCATTCCAAATGCCACTCATTATGTGTTCTTTCCTTGTCCTTGTTCGCGTGAAAACATTTTAACTATACCAGGTTTGAAATAATTTGAGTCCATCAATCCAGTGGTAAGAAAAAGGAAGATCCTGTAGCAAAGGTTGATTGACCGTACATAGATGATCATCTTCTTTTTCTCTCACTTCTGTAGATGTTCCAATAGCCATCAAAGCTGTGTTTCAAAATTCTCTGTTGATTCCTGCATTTGTAGGTAAATGTTTGCACTGAAAGCAGAATCAAATCAGCAATTAATATTACAGTGGTATGAAAATTAGTGTTATTTTAAAGAGACGTCATTTAAGGATTCTTTTCAATTTTTTTTTTTTTTTTTTTTTGAAATTTCACTTTATTTTTTTACCAAGATGTGTATGCTTGGGTTCATTTGGTTAACAAAAAGTTATCGCTTCTTAACTTCTTAATTGTCAAAACGGATTATGATCAGGTAAATTATACTAAGACAAATAAGGCATTCTAAAACCCAGGAATAAATTGCATATTTACTTAAATATATGCTATTATTGATCAGAATTATAAGCAGGAACTTAAAACCTAGCGTTGCCTGTATATTTAATCAGTTAGCATTGTAAAAAATGGCAGAAATACCAGTCATATCATGTTACAGGAAACTTAAAACCCTATCGGTGTCCTGATAGGCCATGGGCTAGGAGGGTCCCACATGCACCCCCCAAACCTCCGAACCAATATTTTTCTGATCCCTTATGACCCACTGATCACAAATCCTCAAATGTTTACATTGCAAAAGTTGGGATGAACTTCCGGTTATGACGTCAATCAAGATGGCCGCGCCATCTCGAATTTCACTAAAAAATTGAAAAATAGTCATTAACATTAACATTTTTTCAACCGAAGTAGACAAATGAGGTATCAAAATGACCACAATAGAACAACAAATACATTATCAGGACCAAATAATCCAATATATGTAGTGATTTCTACGCAGGAAATGAAAAAATCGGATTTAAAGCTCAAAAATGGTGATTTTTCAGCAAATTTTTCATATTTTGTTTGACCGCAGCAAAAATGTTTCCCAACAACAATCTATTATTTCAAAAAAAGTTTTTTGACCACTTATCAATCAGTAGTTTAAACAACAACAACAAAAAACCAATGTTAACATTGTATAGGTTCCGGTTATGACGTCATCAAGATGGCCACCATCTCTAATTTCACTTAAAATGAAGAATAGTCATAACACTGATATTTTTTAACTAAAGTAGACAAATGTGGTATCAAAATATGACCACAATAGAACGACAAATACATATCAGGACCAAATAATCCAATATGTGTATGACGAAAAATGTGAATGAGTTCAAAATAAAGCTTTATGGAGCCATTAAAAAGTACATGAATGAGTAAATTTAAGCATATTGGTATACAAAACCTAAAGCTCAAGACATTTTCTTCCTCGAAGTAACATGTGAATGAGTACCTGTCAGAATGAGTATTTTAGAATTATTATTGGACATTCGAGTTGATCAGATGTTAAATATTGGATATTTGTACCGAAAATTCTTCTGGTTACTGTCGATTTCGCGTAGTTTATAGTTCAGTATTCAATATTTATCCTATGTAACTCTTTTTATTGATGCTGTGAAACAGCATTCTTAGGTACGCTCGGAGAGCCTGTGCACATCAAAACAATGAAACCACTCCGCGATGAAAATTAAAAGTTGTTTTGTTCATTTCACGTAATACTTGATGGTATGAAAAAATTAAACCCCAATATTCAAAACCACAGACATAGAATTTGTACATACGAATACACCATGGATGGAGTGTTTTAAGTGTTCAGTTGGGTCTCTATATTTGTATTACTCCAAGAACACTGGTCTCCCGAAAATCACGAACAACGCCTTCTTCGCTGTCTTCCTCCGCGACAGACTTCCGGTGGATTTTAGATTGAGTATGTTTATTTAAATTTTACGTAATTCATGCTAATGATCGATTATTGTAATCAAATGTTAGGAAGGTAACTGCAAAAGAAAGTTCTTATAACGCTTATAATGTTTTTTTGTGTTGGTTGTATTGACGAACTATATCGAAGATATTATTCCGCAGTGAAAGTTAATAGTTTTTTACGATCCACATGGCCCTGCAGGTAGGGCGTTAGAATTGTACCTGCTGCCCCTATTGCATGATCGTAAAAGGCGACTAAATTTAGGATCTTATCTTTTCTCTTCTTCCTAACTGACTTTATCTTTCCTAATGCCTCCCTTGGCACCGCCTCACTTTTGGCCTTGAGTTGAGCGTTCGCCCCTGTGAGGAAGCTCTGGGTTCTGTCCCCTGGCCGGGACACACCAAAGTCTATAAAAGTGGTAGTTTCTGCTCCTGCTTAGCGTTCAGCATACAGGGAGTGGGACGACTGGTTCGCCCGTTGTCAGTATAATGTGACCGGGTGGGGTGTGTTGCTTGGTGTCTTCGGCGGCATGCTTCAGTGATATAGCACTATAAAAAGGGCAACAGTTCCACTATACAAGAAGACACAACATGAATATACCGCAGTCTCCCAGTACACTCACCTCGCACAACATACACGCAACACACCGCATACATGGGAGGCCGTCCTTACATGACCATACATACGTTAATAAATCAAACAAACAAACAAACAAACAAACGTGCCTCCTCCATTGATCTGTCACTGGATTTCTGTCTTTTGTTTATCGACAACTGCGGTATAATGAAAGGGAAAAAGTACCAAATCTATCAACATAAACATAAACAAAATATAATGATAATATAGATCTATTTATGTACGAGCAACTTAGAGTGACAAATGAACTTATATTGCCGTGTAATGTACGGTAGCCTTATGAAGACTTGCTAAAGTCCGATGAATTGCAGGAAGTTTTCTTGATGATAGCGTTCTTATGAATTCAAAAGAAATTTGACTGTTATAAGTAACCAAATAATGTACTCTTTACTTGACAAGCGTATTGCCATGTTTTACTATAAGTCAAAAGTCGGCAAAGCAAAACTCACGATAAATGTTCTGCACGATAATGTCTCGCCAACCAGTAACTGTTAGGCTTACGAAGACTTGCTAAAGTCCGATACATTACATGAAGTTTTCTTGATTTTAACGGCTAGCGTTCTTGTGAATTTAAAAGAAATCCGAGTGACATACGTAATGAAATAATGTTTGATTAATTAACGTCCTATTAACAGCTATGGTCATGTAAGGACGGCCTCCCATGTATGCGGTGTGTTGCATGTATGTTGTGCGAGGTGAGTGTACTGGGAGACTGCGGTATGTTCGTGTTGTCTTGTATAGTGGAACTGTTGTCCCTTTCATAATGCTATATCACTGAAGCATGCCGCCGAGGACACCAAGCAACACATCCCACCCGGTCACATTATACTGACAACGGGCGAACCAGTCGTCCCACTCCCTGTATGCTGAGCGCTAAGCAGGAGCAGAAACTACCACTTTTATAGACTTTGGTGTGTCTCGGCCAGGGGACAGAACCCAAGGCCTTCCTCACAGGGGCGAACGCTCAACCAAAAGTGAGGCGGTGACAAGGGAAGGCATTAGGAAAGATAAATTTAGTTAGGAAGAAGAGAAAAGATAAGATCCTAAATTTAGTCGCCTTTTACGATCATGCAATAGGGGCAGCAGGTACAATTCTAATGCCCTACCTGCAGGGCCATAACAGTAAACACTTACCTCCTTTCGAAATGTGGTGTTCCATTGACAAGCCTGGCTGGTTGAGCTGGTCTGAGTGATACCTGAGTGAGGAGTTAACTTTGGTTGTAAACTTTGGTTGTAATGAGGAAGATGTTTTAAATATTGATGTCTATGTATTCTCGTCAGCTGACATTTAAAGAATAAAAAGATATTTTAAAAGGCGTCGATCATAAAATTTGCAACTATGTTGTAAAATATTTATCATTAGTGGTCTTTATGCATAAATAAGAATCTATCATTTTTATCCTTTTAGATTACACCAGCCACAATCACAGAAATATTTGATAACATCAAGGGTAAGCGAACCAGGGAAATACAGTCTGTCCAAGCTAATGGAGCTGCCCCATTGCCATCTATGAATGACCTGAAGGATCTGTTCGCACTAGTGTAATGCTATTCCTGGTGTAAATATTCCTGTGTAAATACAAGGACACTTGCGTGGAGCACCACAACATTACCAAGGAGAAATATCCAGTGTTATTAACATCACTGAGTGAGTTGAATAGCGACGATGGGAGGAAGGCATTAGATGAGTACTCTGTGACAGCGCTTCAGTCCCATAACCTTGAGAAGGCTACACGAAACCAGACAGTCAGCCCACTTTGGTACCAACACATGATTGTTTGTTTGAGTTTTATGGCCCGTCGACAACTGAGCGCTAACCAGGAGCCAAACTAAAGGGTAGTCATTAGTACCAGGATATAAACAAGGACTATCTAAAAGATCAGGATAAGAAAACATCGAGATAACTGAAAATGCGATTATGTCTCACGGCATGAAACAAAGTGCACATGTTGGAGACATCATAGTACTTATCTCGTATGTGTTTAAACTCAATACAATGCAATAAAACATGCTCCACTGTGAGAGAAGAATCACATGCACATGATGGGTAGGATTACTGCCTCAAAGGCCCATGATGTAATAACCAGAAAAGACACATCTCCGACAATCTCACCAAGAGAGTCATGGAATACACATCATATGATCTTTCTAAAAAGACACTTAGATAGGGTATAGAGCATGAGGATGAATGCAGACTCGCTTATACCAGGCATTGCGCAAACCAGCTTATCCAGTTCCAATGTGAAGAGGCAGGATTTAAGGTAAACCCAAAGTATCCCTTTCTAGGAGCCAGTCCTGATGAAATTGTCAGTGCTGTGGGACCGGAACACTAGAAATAAAATGTCCTTACAAACACCGAAACAGCACAATACAGCATGCAGCTGCAATGGACAAAGACTTTTGTTTGGATGCTGACTTGCACCTAAAGAAATCTCATCGATACTATACCCAGGTACAATTTCAGATGGCTGTTTGTGGGTACAGATATTGTGACTTTGTGGTATACACCAAGTGTAAGCCTTCTCCTTGCATGGTGATCGTGCATGTGCCAGTTGACATTGAGTTCTGTGACAAAGTGATCAGATGTGAACTGATCATAAAGAACAACGTAAAGCATGAACTGTTGACACGTGAACTTTAGATGCTGTTACAGGCGATTCAGTACCTACTACTCCTCGAGACAACGAAACCACCTGGTGTTTGTGTTCAGAGCCTGAATATGGCAGAATGATCAAGTGCGACAGTGATGAGTGCCCCAACCAGTGGTTCCACTACAAGTGTGTGAACATACGGAGAAAATCTAAAGGAAAATGGATGTGTGCGTCGTGTGAAAATTTATTACACCTCAATGAAACTTTTCACAAACACTTCACCTGTTCCTAAGCTATTACATTGAACAATTATGAACTTTCCTGACTACTGGTCATGTTCTAGTTTGTTCTGCATTGATGTTGGAATATTTATCAAGTGTTAATTTATTGCCTGAACTTGCACTGAATAACAGATTTTGATGCTCAATTAAAATATTCATTGAACAGAACTCAATGTGTTTTCTCTTTATCTGTTCCTTTTTATTGTATCAGTGTCAGACACAAAAATGCATGTTTGTCCGCTATATGATTAAATATGATAATATAAAATGACTATTAAATTAAGTCATATTCAAACATTAAAGCATTTGACAAAAGAATGTTGTAATATTTTTAAAATGATCTTATAAGAGATTATCTGATACATGTAGGTTGTGAATATTAGCGGACTCTGGCATTTTGTTGACACTGCACTTATACAATGACTATACCGATATGTAGCTATCATTTCCTATTGAAAAGGTAGAACTTCTAGTATAACCTGTCTAAACCGACAACCTGGGTTCACCATATTCAGCTTGAATATGTTATTGTTAAGTTTCACATTATCTATTTATGCCACACACTATTATATATACCAAAATACAAGATTACCGTAGATAAGGGCCAGTTTTGACAAGTTACACTAGTTGTACCACTTCTTTTAAGGTTTAAAGTTATTAAAAAAAAGAAATGTGACAATGACTGTATAGTTAATACTCATTTTATTAGTTGACATACATATAGATACATGTACAATTTGAATGCATCGCATAACTTATAATAATACAATTGTATCATGTATTCTTGCACATATACATCACAAGCTTAAGCTCATTCAATAATAAGAACAGCAAATGAACAAACCAGACATTCACGTAAAATTATCTCTTATATGTGACATACCAAATCTACACTAGTTTACAAGTTTTGATTGCAAGTTACACATTGCTGAACATATAGTTACAACACTGTCAATATGTGGAATCATGTGCATGCTAAGAGAACTGCTGAGGATGTTGTAATTTTTCAGTCTTCTAATTGCCCTTTCCCATGTTAGTAGCCATAGAAATACAGCTGAAGATGCACCAGTGTAAAAGGAAGTTTCCCGGTGTAGTATGGTATTTGGACCCCCATGGTAGAATGACCCCGGGGTCAAAATACCATTATTGTGAAATGATGGGGGCAATAAAATATCATGGCCATGGTGAAGTGACCCCCCATTTTTTAATTCTTTTTAATTCACATTTAACTGCCTTTAGATACAATAACATCATATTATATATTATGGTTTTAATGAATATTAAATATTATTTGCAAAAACACTATAACTATGAGAACTTCAACTTAGAAGGGGAAGGTTGGTGGGTTCAAAATACCATGGCTATGATCAAATGACCCCCCTCATCCCAATAACAATTAGATCTTTTTAATTCACACTTAACTACCTCAAGATACACTATAATCATATATACTATGATTTCAGTGAAAATTAAATGTTATTTGCAAAACACTATCACTATGAGAACGTCATTTTAGAAGAGGAAAGGAGGGGGTGTCAAAATACCATGGCCATGGTAAAATCGTCTCCACACCAATTAAAACTTTTTAATTAACATTTAACTGCCTTAAGATACAATAAAATCATATACATCATGATTTCGGTGAATATTAAATGTTATTTGCAAGAAAATATGACTTTGAGAACTTCAAATTAGTAGTGGAAGGTAGAGTGGGGGGGGGGTCAAAATACCATGACCATGGTACCTCCCCCACAACAATAGTATCTTTTTAATGACACTTACTGCGCTCAAGCTACACTTAAAATCTTATATACTATGAATTTCACTGAATATTAAATGTTTCTATATATAAATGAAAGGTTCACAAGGTCTTATTTACCATGGGCTTTGGTTGAACCCCCCCCCCCCCCCCCCCCATCCCAATGCCAATAATGCACTTTTTTAAATTCTAAATCATTACACTTAACAGCGAGACACATTGACAATTATATGATTTTCAATTTGTTATAAATATTGCTGTTACTGTTTTGTTAAAAGCCAAAATATTTTGTAATATCCTTAGTATTTTTGGGAATGAGGGTCTATTTCATCATAGCCATGGTATTTTCGATTCCCCTCTTCACTTCTACAGTATTTTTCTCATATCTCTACAAATGACACTTAAAAATAATTAAAAATCATCAGTTTTCTCATCCAATTCTCCATAAATGACATGAAATGGTATCTAAAATCACAAAGGACATCATTTTAGTCTAACTTTAATCAGTTAGTCATGTTGGTTTGAAAAAAACAAAGAGGCCCATGGGCCTTAACGGTCATCTGACTCATGGCACAAAACAACAAAGTCATAGTATAAAGTATTGGTTAACAATTACTATAAACAAAAACAAGGAACTCCTTAGTTGAATATATCAGTTTCTGAAATATGTGAATGTCATTTGTTGAACAAACTGGTAGCCCTTCATCCATATATGGCTGTAACCCATTCAATGGATTAATATAAGGAGGAGTCAGATTTTAAAGCCACATTTAAGCAAAGCTCCCATTTTGGACTATCCCCATGGGTCTTACCTCGGTCCTTTATAAAACATTATTGTCCTCAGCGAAAGTTCCTCCTTTTGAAACAATTAAAACTCCTAAAGACAATTTTCATCGAGATCGGAGACTGAAACCTGAATACAGAAGTGGGCCAGGGGCCATTGGAATACTAAAATCTTGACGAAAATGTTTCCATATTGTTCGGCATTAATTAAAACCCCTATAGACCAATTTTCATTGAAATCGGAGACGGAAACCTGAAAACAGGAAGTGGGCCAGCTAAAATTAAGAAAATTTACCCTTTTGGGGCCCCACCCCTCAGCCCCTACGGGTCTGACCAGACTCATTTATATAAAATATGATTGTCCTTCCCCAATGATGTTTCACATCAAATATGGATGAAATTCATGAAAGGATGAAGGAGGAGTAGGAATTTTAAAGCTAAAATTAAAAAAATAATTCCCCATTTGGAGCCCAACCCCTCAGCCCCTAGGGTCGGACCAGGCTCATTTATATAAAACATGATTGTCCGTTCCCAATGATATTTCACAACAAATATGATGAAATCCATCCAAGGAAGGAGAAGTAGGATTTTAAAGCTAAAATTAAGAAAATTTGCCCTTTTGGGCCCCACCCCTCAGTCCCTAGGGGTCGGACCAGGCTCATTTATATAACATATGATTGTCCGTCCTCAATGATGTTTCACACCAAATATGAATGAAATCCATCTACGGATGAAGGAAGAGTAAGATTTTACAGCTAAAATTTAGAAAATTTGCCCTTTTGAGGCCCCACCCCTCAGCCCATAGGGTTCGGACCAGGCTCATTTATATAAAATATGATTGTCCTTCCCAAATGATGTTTCATACCAAATATGGATGAAATACATCCAAGGATGAAGGAGGAGTAGGATTTTAAAGATTAAACTAAGAAAATATCCCCTTTTGGGGCCCCGCCCCTCTGTCCCTAGGGGTCGGACCAGGCTCATTTATATAAAATATGATTTTCCGTCCCCAATGATGTTTCACACCAATATGGATGTAATTCACTCAAGGATTTAGGAGGAGTAGGCTTTTGTATAAATAGTTTTACGTACAAGAACGGCGGATGGCGCACGACGTCGGACGAAACACGATGACAATAGGTCATTCTGACCGAAACCTTCGGTCAGATGACCAAATAATAAACTTTGGATTTCAATTATTACCGGAACACTATACCTTGGTAATCCTATCGACAGTTTCTGGAACTACGGGAGATAACTTTCCACTGTGTATTGCAGTGTACGATGTGTGTATTATACAGCAATCTATATAACTGTCATAGGTTCTTCGTTTATCACATGTTTCAGTCACATTATAATTTCCCACTTAATTACTTCAGACTTATTTTCAATGTTACAATAAGGTATTAACTATTCTCACCGAAAGTGTGTCTCAGTATCGGTACTTTTACTATAGTAGGCCTAGTAAGTACGCTGCAACTGTTAGCCTTACTAGCCTACGGCAGACTAACTTACAAACCGCGAATCCAAAAGTATTTGCATATAATCTTCTTTGTTAGTAAAACTAATCCAACTGACAATATATTGCCTTTTCAATTACGGGTATTTAATCGAATATTGCTAGGCCTGTCCACTAATATTTTAGAAAAAATGAACTAGAATTCCCCCAAACTGGCAAACATGCCAAACAGCTCGTACAAAGGGAGACAATGTTACAAACCCTACCGACGCACTACAATGCACTGTGTTCTGAATAAATTAACCGAGAAAATCACACATGTGTTCACTGCTTCACTCATGTTACCGGGGACGCCATCATGGCTTTTAGTTGTTGATATTACATATATTTGTAATTATAAGTACGATGTATGTTAAAAAGGCGACTAAATTTAGGATCTTATCTTTTCTTCCTAACTGACTTTATCTTTCCTAATGCCTTCCTTGGCACCGCCTCACTTTTGGCCTTGCGTTGAGCGTTCGCCCTTTGAGGAAGGCTCCTGGGTTCTGTCCCCCAGGCCGAGACACACCAATGTCTATAAAAGTGGTAGTTTATGCTCCGCTTAGCGCTCAGCCAATGGGAGTGGACGACTGGTTTCGCCCGTTGTCAGTATAATGATGACCGGGTGGGTGTGTTGCATGGTGTCTTTCGGCGAGCATGCTTTCAGTGATGTAGCACTATAAAAAGGGCAATAGTTCCACTTTACAAGAAGATATCATAACATGAATTTACGCAGTCTCCCAAAAACACGCACTTCGCACAACATACACGCAACACACCGCATACATGGGAGGCCGTCCTTACATGACCATTGCTGTTAATAGGAGGTTAATTAATCAAACAAACAAACGAAGTATAACGATGTCATGATATTTAAATATCACAGACCTAAAAGCATATAATCTGATAATTATGTAGACATGTTTTATTCAAATTGACCGAACGAAAATCTGACGTTCATCAAGAACGGCGAGGTCCCATACTATCACATGTCTGATGTGATTGAGAATTGTCAACAAGGAGAACTGGGACCTCACTATAGCTGTTTAATAGGACGTTAATAAATCAAACAAACAAACAAATTAATATCAACGCAGACGAGAAACCTCATGAAAATTCTGAGAACAAAAGCAAACCAACAACATTTGGTCTGTTGCCAAAAAGTCAAAAAAAACAAGAAACAAGGAGGAACGTGCAAACAAGTTTATGACTTTTACACTTTTACCCTTTATAACCAAAAAGATCAGAGGAACGTAGGATTGGCATCATCGAACATGCACTTTTCGAAAAAGTATGTTGGACAGATTCGCCCTGAAGAGGAAGGCTCTGGGTTGAAAAGTGGCAGTGAATTCAAAAACTCAAATATGCCGTATGACGTGGAAGACATTATTACTGCATAGTTCACTAATGGAATAATTCTGGTATCCAGTCACTGTGCCACCAATGTTGAGCGGATACACAAAAAGGGAGTGAGTTACGACCGTGTACGCGGATACGCAAGTTCATCAGAATAATGTGCAGCTCTGTGTGTGGAAAGTATGGGTTGCCTGAAAGTGTCCAGAAAATACATGATATCAATGCGTATCACAGTGATATATGCCCCTTCTATTACAGAGACGGATTTTACAGGGCAAGAAGGAAATGTGTCTGCGGTGATACACATTAGACAATCTCAAGATTTTTGATCTTGTGTATTTCATCTACTAAATTGATGCCCCTCAACACATACACATAACGGCTGTCTCTTTGGGAAGGATGTTGGCAATATTCTGGGTCATGTAATACAAGTACAAAAATCATAACATTTTAAAAAACAATTATTAAAAAAATGTTAATTTTTTTTTTTTGTATTTATTAATTTTTTTTTTTGAACAAACCCCCCCCCCCCCATTTTAAAATTATTTTTGGGGAAGCTTACGAGTTTGTGAAGCACATGCAGTTACAGTATGAACAGGAAACAAGGTTTCACAAGTTATCTTGAAGGGGAATGCAATAATCGTGTGAGGCTTCCTGAGAGTGTGTAAGAAGAGAAACAATTCTCTTACACAGACAGCTAATCCAACCAGGTTCCAATAATTGAAAGACCTTGAATACTGCAGACAGTATTTATAACAGAAAACTGAAGGAAGCTCCAAAGCGCATAGTCATCGAAAGCCAATGCACCCTGATTCGATGAAATATGACCAGAATGAAACCATGCAGAGGGATCTATTCACACAGGTTGAGGCGGGCAGCGGTGGAAGGCCTTGAAACTAAAGGGACTAATGCAGAATGACGTGCCAATACATCTACTGGCATGAGTGAACTAATGGGGTGCATTCAAATGATCCTATGTCTGATGAAGTAAAACTGTTGGACCAGAAGTTCTCGTGGTATTGATGAAATTGAAGGACTATTGTTTAGCACCACCATTGTGGATGATTGCTCATTTTCTTTCCATATCCTTTATTCTTCGTGAGGTCCGCAATGTTATATTGTGATTACTATTTCTAAGACCATACTGAATGGATCAATATATCTGTAGGTAGCAGCGGAACCCAGTAATTGTCGCACAATGCATTTTAGGACACGTATTTGCCGAGTCAAGGCAGAAAAATGTAGTCTTCGGAGTTTGATCACTTATTACCACTAAGGTGACTCAGTAACATTGATCGTTGCTGTTTGTTGTCATGGGAGCAGTTATTATTAGTGATTCTAATCCCACGGATATTAATCCGGTCTAAATTGTCATTAGATTGTTCATAAGGGCCCAGTGGTTGTTTGTGGTCGAATCTACAGCCGACTTCGCTGTTTCCCCTAGCCATCAAAATCGTGGACTGCCTTAACGAAGTGGTGAAATCAAATGACGGTTACAGATATGAACACAGCTCAGTGACTTTTGTGCTTCAGAAGTTGTATTTGATTTTTTTTTTTTCCATTCTAAATGTGGAAAATTATTAGTCTTCAGTTAATTAAATTCATAATAATGTGTAAAAAGAAACAATTCTTATTTCACATACAGGAAAACAAAAATCGAAACGGTTCCAACTAGGTCGCTGAAGCACCTTCAGTTAGAGCCGCTCCACAGACTTTATAACTGACACACACATGAAGTTAACTGCCTTTTAAGCGCTATTATCAAATGTTTCTATGTCAAACTTGCCGATGTGAGTCGTATGAGACTTGCCCAGATTTTTTAAGATATGTGCAAGAAGTTATTTCAATTCAAAACGATCTACTGTTCATGGCAGCGGTGAAGGACTTGAAAATAAAGGCAATCCAAGAAGCCGGAATCGGTTTGAGGATTCAAATGAGTGAATTCAAGCATGGCCTGTGGGTCTGATGGCAGATAAACTTTTTAGACCAATGCAGTTATGCTGAAAATTAATTGTTTTATTTTTTTCTTCTAAGTATAGAAGTACCATTTCCTGATGAAATTGCTGTTTCGTCTGTGGTCCGTATTAGTTATTTCTCAATGTTATTGACTTTCAATTTCTAAGTAAAATACCGACATCTGAATGGATCAAATTTCATATGTTTGGTTTCAAATGGGACCTAATTGTGGGCAAATTGCAATGGTATAGTTAGGACCGACTTGCTGATAGGCAAGTTTGTCATTGGAAAATTTTGTTACACCCCTGAAATTTTTTCATCTAAGGTGACCCCAATTCCGGGAGAATTGCTAGATCTTGTATTGGAGCGTAGGCATGGAGCATTTGTAATGAAACTGAATTACAGGCTGAAAAAACCATGGGGGCCCCCCCCCCCCCCCTCCTCCCGCCCCCCCCCCCCCCCCCCCCCCCTTCCCCCCCGCCCCCCCCCCCCCCCCCCCACCCGCCCCCCCCCCCCCCCCCCTCCCCCCCCCCCCCCCCCCCCCCCCCCCCCCCCCCCCCCCCCGCCCCCCCCCCCCCCCCCCCCCCTCCCCCCCCCCCGCCCCCCCCCCCCCCCCCGCGCCCACCCCCCCCCCCCCCCCCCCCCCCCCCCCCCCCCCCCCCCCCCCCCCCACCCCCCCCGCCCCCACCCACCCCCCCCCCCGCCCCCCCCCCCCCCCCCCCCCCCGGGCCCCCGACCCCACCCCCCCCTACCAACTTTTCCTAATAGCTTAAATCTGTGATTCAGTGAAAATAGGTTCTAACTTCTTAAAACAAATATCACTTTTTCAGATGTAAACAGTCGTCATTTACTCGGCTTCTGAAATCATATTGAATTTTTTAGAATGGACATGGTCATTTCGGCAGGGAAGTCGAGGAAAAATGTGGATTCTTATGTTCTGTTACCGCCAGACAGCAAGGATGCTATATATCTCCTTATCAGCCTTAGAGAGAAAGTGGGTGTGTAAAATTGACCATGCCAGGATCTGTTCTGACACTCCCTTGACTGGCAACACCGAACTCAGAGAAATAGTGAACAGTTGTCCCAGCATTCAATATATCCAGATAGAATTAGTTCCACTTCGCTGAGGAAATATTTTGTTAATATACCTCTACTTTATTTACACTATATAAAAGATACTTTTTAAAATTTACTAGCTCCCTGCTTTTTCCAAAAACCTCTCTCAGCTGTGTGTTAGTCATCGAACTAGCACACCCCTGGAAGCTACCACACCCTTGTACTAGGATATTTCCGTTTAACCAATCAGATTTGAGGTGGGCGGGACTTGTTTCCGATCACGCCATCAGTTGCTAGTTGACGTAACAATTGGACGGAGCTAGTTTACGATCACGCCATTTCCGTTGACGTACTCAGACGACGTTAGTATCGATCGTAATCTGTTACCGAACACGTCGTCATGTAAACTTATCTTGTAAGTGAGAGGCTTGTGATAAATGTAATTGGGTCAGAGGACAATACCTTTTACATGTACGTACAGTTGTTATGAATGTATTTAGGCTACCTGTAAGTGGTTAATGTCTCGGATTTCAACAATATTTATAAATAAATTTAGTATTATGCCTACAGACAGTAGTGGTATAAATGTTGAAATATCGAGAAATCATAGCGGAATCAAAATTTTAACTTGCGGTATGAATAGAAGCAAAACAAAACGGACATGGAATCACAGTTATCATCTCGGAATAATTTGTATGTTTGAAGATAAGATTACGTAGATCGATTACAATGTAAAATTATCTCAATCTCCAATGGCCATTGCCGTACGCGACAGAAATATATAGCGTATGAAAGAAATATATTTTTAGTGTAATCATAGCTTTTGTATGTATCTGTATATTAAAACAGTTAAAGTATGGGATTGAGAGATATATCAAGTTTCCGGTTACCCTCGAACTTGCCTATTACCCTCGGCTCCGCCTCGGGAAATAGACAAGTCTCGGGAAACCAGAAACTTGCTATATCCCCTCAACCCCAATACTTTAACTGTAAACTACTGTATAGCAGATTGATGAAGCCTTAACCTGTGTGTGTACTTCTTAATTATGGTGCCAAGTTATCATTATCCTCCGCCAAACGAAATTGGCGGAGGATATACAAATGGGTTCCGTCCGTACGAATGGTTTCCGGAGCATAACTCTAAAAGACTCAGTAGAGATATTTCCACGAAACATCATACACACATTGGTCTTTATGGTCTAGTAGTGCCTTTTGCTATTTTCAGGTTTTCATTTTTTTCATTTTTTCCGTAACAATGGAAACATTGCTGAAAATATATTTTTGTACCAGGTTCGTTTCCGGAGCATAACTCTAAAACCAGAAGAGATATTTCCACGAAACTTCATAGACACATTGGTCTTATGGTCTAGTAGTGCCTTTTGCTATTTTAAGGTTTTCACTTTTTGTACTTTTTTCTGTAACCTTGGAAACATTGCTGAAAATGGCAGGATTTTTGTGTAAGAGTCGTTTCCGGAGCACAACTCTAGAAACCAGCAGAGATATTTCCATGAAACTTCATAGACACATTGTTCTTATGGTCTAGTAGTGCCTTTTGCTATCTTTAGGTTTTCATTCGATGCACTTTTTCCGTAACCATGGAAACATTGCTAAAAATATCATATTTTTGTACCAGGTTCGTTTCCGGAGCATAACTCTAAAACCAGAAGAGATATTTCCACGAAACTTCATAGACACATTGGTCTTATGGTTCTAGTGGTGCCTTTTGCTATTTTAAGGTTTTCACTTTTTGTACTTTTTTTCTGTAACCATGGAAACATTGCTGAAAATGGCAGATTTTTGTGTAAGAGGTCGTTTCCGGAGCACAACTCTAGAACCAGCAGAGATATTTCCATGAAACTTCATAGACACATTGTTCTTATGGTCTAGTAGTGCCTTTTGCTATTTTTAGGTTTTCATTTTATGCACTTTTTCCGTAACCATGGAAACATTGCTGAAAATATCATATTTGTGTACCAGGCTCGTTTCCGGAGCATAACTCTAAAAATCAGAAGAGATATTTCCACGAAACATCATACACACATTGGTCTTATGGTCTAGTAGTGCCTTTTGCTATTTTTCAGGTTTTCATTTTTTGCATTTTTTCCGTAACCATGGAAACATTGCTGAAAATATCATATTTTTGTACCAGGTTCGTTTCCCGGAGCATAACTCTAAAACCAGAAGAGATATTTCCACGAAACTTCATAGACACATTGGTCTTATGGTCTAGTGGTGCCTTTTGCTATTTTAAGGTTTTCACTTTTTGTACTTTTTTCTGTAACCATGGAAACATTGCTGAAAATGGCAGATTTTTGTGTAAGAGTTTTGTTTGCTTGATTTATCAGCATGCAATGATCCTAACATGGTCCCGACAAAGTGTTGTTATTTTTTTGGGTTGATACTGAAATCCAAGATGGCCGCCACAGCCGCCATCTTGAAAACACATTTTGAACTTCTTCTCAATTTCTGCCTGTGTGATTTGGCTGAAACTTGCCTGAGATGATCCTGACATGGATCGACAAAGTATTGTTACATCTCTGGTTGATCCCAAATTGAAGAAGGCTACTATGACACTATATCTAATTAGATTCCTACATGTTAAGGCCCTTGGGCCTCTTGTTTGAAATAAAATTAGTTGAAGGAAATGGAAAATGATCACCTGACGTGGTCCTGACAAAGTGACACCATATGAAATTAATTTTAACTATTGCTAAGGTAGTCAGATGACCGTTAAAGCCCTTTGGGCCTCTTGTTATATTACGCACTAATTGCGGAAAAAATGGGACAGGACCCATTTCTCAGAAAGTGCGTAACCTTTTTACGCACTTGCGTCGAAATGCGTAGAAATACTCCACACTTTTTAGGCAAGTGCGTAGTTATATTTACGCAGTTGCGTAGAATTGTTGGAAAACTGAAAATGACAGTTTGTGTAATGTTCAGACAACAAACACCTCACCATAGTTTTATATCGCTCTTTTTAGAATTCACAAAAAAAAGACCCCAAAAAGCTTCCAAACACTCTTCACTTTTTATATCATTTTTTCTCTATGGCAGGATGATGGCTTAAGGAGATCTGCCAACTTTCTATGAATGTTGGTTCTACTACAGTTTCTTGAATAATATCTGAAAATAGAATAAAAAATATTTTTCTTCAAATTTACAAAACACAACACAGATTGATCTACAAAATTATATCGTAAAAATAAATTCAGCTTATTTATCAAGAAAAAGCATCATTTATGAGGATCTTACCGCACAACACATCTTTTTTTTCAGGATGTTGATCGCCAAAAACCTGTCGCAGATCTCCCCCTGCAGCTCTTGCTCCTGAAAACATGAGTCGAAGCAGCAGCTTTGTTGCTCGACCATACTCTTTTTATTCCCATTATTTTGCATTTCAGTTGTTCCTGTATCAATTAAGTAAAAAAAAAAAAACGTTTAAAAAAGTATCACATCAACTCAAATTATCAGGCATTTGTCATTAGTGTCTTTAACTTCCATTTGTATTTTTCAAGTTACTTTTACCAGTATGACATTATTAAATCACATTAATATGGCAATCACATGTAGAAAAGTAACAGCATTTTTGGATTGATTATTTTTAATGTCCTATTAACGGCCAGGGTCATTTAAGGACGTGTTCAGGTTTATAGGTTAAGGGAAGGAATCGGAGTACCCGGAGAAAAATCGCCGGCAGCAGTCAGTACCTGGCAACTGCCCCCCCATCATAGGATTCAAAATCACAACCCAGATGGAGAGCATGTGGTTAGTATGTCGAGATATCTTAACTACTCGCCAACACTGCTCCATTTTAATTATAAAGGGGGGAAAGCTGTCAATAAGAAGACATGATTGCAGATTTGTATAAATATTAGTGATGGGGTATGTGAAACTAGAAAAGAAAATATTTTAGTTTACCTTTTAGTAAACCATGTACAGTTTAGCCGTCTGGTCTTTCTGTTCTGTGGGTCCTCTGATCTGTGTTAGCACTGTTATTATAAGTGTGGGCTGTTCAGAAAGCTCATTATGGCAAACCTTTGAATTGTAAACAGCATAATTAATGATACATCTTTGAAAGTTTTATAATATGGTAATTTTTTTTTATTCTGCAAATTAGCTCTCATTGAAAAAAATTACAACAGTGCACCATGCTAATCAATATACCAGTATGTTTAAAATATTCATGAAATGTTTTTATAATATTTAAAACTTAAATATAGCAAAGTTTGAATTAAATTTATATACTTACATTTGAGATAATTGAGGCTGATGTAGAGGTCAAGGCTACACTTGGTGGTGAACTATGGGTCCTATTAGTAGATAAAGATATAACAATTAATGTAACAACCCCCCGAAAAGAGTACAAAATCACAATTCAAACATAAATAGAATTGAAAAACAATACATGCCATAAGAAAAACTACATTATCACATTATTAAGATAATAAATCAAGCCCAGGTTCATTAAATGTTTATAAAAGTATAGTCTGTATAAGACTTAATCATGTAAAACTCTCTACGTTTTATCACATGCGGGATCTCTATAACCTTATATGTGGGAATATAGAAGATATTATATAGGATCTTTAATACATGAGCTCGTCTCAAAGTTTATTTTTTTGCTCGTCAAGGATCGCAAAAATAAAAACTGAGCTCGTTTCATAAAATCTCATGAAATCGAACAGATAATTTAAGATACTTTTTATCACAATTAAATACGAACACCTACATAACACGAGAATTTGTACGTCAAATTGTATTCCGAAAATCTTGCAGAGGCCCCCTTTTTGTCCCCTCAGTCATCGTAATCCCTGACGTCACGTCATTTATCTGTATTCTTTGTTTCAGTCTGATGTCACAATGAATTTCTAGCCAATTAAAATCAGTCCAGGTCATATAACACTAGTGACATACGCAAAAATACTACACGGGTGAACTCACTGGATATCAGGCGGATTATGTGATAAAAAGAGATAATTATTGAGAGATCCCACATGAGATTAGAAGGCAGAGAGTTTTACTAGTAAAAAAAACCTGTCTCGTTAATATTGGTTGAGTGCATAGATTAACATTAACAAGACATGTGTTTTATATATTCATTTTTATCTTCAGCCATTCATTGGCAGGAACAACTTTACCTGCTTCAATTCATCAATTCCTTTGACAAATGTTTGCAATGTTTTCCTTCATTTCTCTGACTGCATTCTGCAGAGGGAGGCAGTGCTGGCAACAGTTGCTGGGGACATTAAGATACTGGTTCTGGGTTGCCATAGAATAATTCAAGACTACTTCCCACCACAGCCGAAGTTTTCCTATTGTATGGATTGTAACCAGCAGAAGGAAAGAATAGAGGCCGTGACTCATAAGGAGTCTACGAGAAGTCAGGAGGAAGGGAAAAAATCAGAATGGGATAGAGAGGGTCCAAATGAAGAAGAAAAAGATAAAGAACTTGCATTATTATCAGCGTAGGAATTAGAATGGGGCAAAGATGAAAAGATCCCACATGTGGAGGGAGGTAGAGAGATCCCACTAGTGGATGGAGGAACAGAAACCCCACATGAGGAAGAAGGAACAGTTCACCTGTTGTCGGTATAATGTGACTGGGTGGGGTGTGTTGCTTGGTGTCTTCAGCGGCATGCTTCAGTGATATAGCACTATAAAAAATGGCAACAATTTCTACTATACAAAGAAGGGCACAACATGAATATCACACAACATCCACGCAACACACTGCATACATGGGAGGCCTATTGATAACTGTACATCTAACGTGCCCTATATATACCTATAAGTATGTACACTACACCAGATAACAGCCCCACTCCATAACTTATGTATACAACACACCATGTGCCCTTAATCAAAACAAACATTTACGTACTAATGTAGTGTGATGTTATCAGCACTGTGTGGTAGCTGTCGTCAGCTCCTGAGGTAGGAGAGTTATCTCTCCCTGGGTGTCTGCCGGTTCTCCGGCCATGCAAGCGTCCCACATTATCTTTCTCTTTTCTTCCCTAACTGAGTTTATCTTTCCTAATGCCTTCCTTGGCACCGCCTCACTTTTGGCCTTGCGCTGAGCGTTACGCCCCTGTGAGGAAGGACTCTGGGTTCTGTCCCCCTGGCCGAGACACACCAAAGTCTATAAAAGTGGTTAGTTTCTGTTTCTGCGCTCAGTTCCACTATACAAGAAGACACTACAATGCATATACCGCAGTCTCCCCAAAACACGCACAACATGCACGCAACACACATCACACAAGGGAGGCTGTCCTTGCATTACCATAGCTATTTATATGACTTTAATTAATCAAACAAACAAATCCAATTCGGACCGTTGATTTGTATTGGTATTCCCGTTGATAGTTCTTCCTCTGTGACTGAGTTGATTGAGCTTGTTGAATATAACCGCAGTCTCCCAAAACACGCACCCCGCACAACATACATGCAACACACCGCATACATGGGAGGGCCGTCCCTTACATGACCATAGCTGTTAATAGGACGTAAATTTATCAAACAAACAAACAAACAAATGATTTGAGCTTGTGCTTGACCTCCCGGCACAGATAACTTTATGCTGTATGGCTTTGCCTGCGGTGCTTAGTGTCAATATTGTATTATTCAATCTTCCCTCAGCATTTCTCCCGAAGTTCTGGTGACTTTGGTAGATCCACATTTATGCTCCGGTGACAGCCTTCATTCTTCTGGGTAGATGTGTGTTTAGCCTCATTGATGTTACAGCTTCTGTGCAGAGTCTTATTTTGAGAAGCTAGAATAGTAAAAACTCTTGTCTTCTGGTGTCATCTGAAGGTGATGTATCTGGTTCAAAATCAGGAACATTGGACGTAGCCACCAGTTGGCGCCATCATCTCCAGAACACACTACAGGAAAGTGTTTTGCAAAAAATTTAGCTACAGTCCTAGCAGGTAGGGCGTTTGAATTGTACCTGCAGATTGTAACAGGGCGACGTTAAATTAGGAATATTATCTATTCTATTCTTCTTTTATTAACGTTCCTTTTATGACGGCTATGGTCATGTAAGGGGTGTGTGCCTCGCCCATGTGGTGGCGGTGTGTTATGCGGTAGTTTTGGGGAGGACTGCGAGTATATAAAAATGTTATTGCCTTCTTGTAAAGTGGAAGCTGTTTGCCCATTTTGTAGTGCTATTCACCCCATGCAACTCACCTCAGCCGGTCACATTATACCTGACAACAGGCGAACGCTGTCGTCCGCACTCCTGGTATGGTGAGCGCTATGTCAGACGCAGAAAACTACCACTTTTTATAGGAATATGGTGCGTCTCGGCAGGGGAAAGAACACAGAGACCCAATTTTACATTTCATGACGGCACCTAAATTTCGGATAGTCCGTGTCGGGCAATATGGAAGAGTGTCTTACTAACTTCTTATGTCATGTCTAAGACGGCCTCCCATGTATGTGGTGTGTTAAGTGTATGTTAGTGCTAGCAATCTGATTAAAAATACGAGATCCTTATAATCGACTTTCCGTTATATAAGGAATCAGTACATTACTCCCATAGGGGGGTCGACGTTAAGCTGACTTACTTTTATACCACGTGGTCCCTTTCATAAGAAGTATTTTCAACACCTTGGCACATCCAATGAAAACTGAGTTTTTCATCCCAGGATTACATATTTAAACTATCATTATTGTGCACTCTTTGGGCGAGATGACTACCGTACACGATTGAAAACAATTATGACAGTTTTTCCAAACTATTTCCCCCTGAAATTCTCTGTCAAAATTTTGCAAGTAGGCAATTTTGACTTGGCCTTTTCCAAAGGTCACCTGGACATGAACCCCCAATGGGATTTTCTCAGATTCTCTTATCTATACGGAGTGATAAATAAGGATCTGTATTTTTAATCAGATTGGAAGAAGAGAAAAGAAAATTTTTGTCGCTTTTACGATCATGCAATTGGAGCAAGCAGTACAATTCTAACCCCCTACCTGCATGGCAGTTATCAATGCAAACAAAGTCACTTGCATAGCACGAAACAATGGATCTAGCAAGCGGGTAACGGCTACTTGGACAGTGTCGGGTTCTCCCTGTGTTTTTTTCCCCTTCCTGCTGGGCAGTTAATCAAACAAACACAGTCACTTGCATAGCACGGAAACAAATGCATCGTAGCTCGCGGGGTACCAGGCTTGTTCGACAGGTGTCCTGGTCTCCCTTGTGTTTTTTTCATCATGACTTGAAAACCATAGCTACTTCTGGCTTTCTAGTCTTTGTGGAAAAATACACATTCTGCTCATGTGCTTCTCATCTGTTTTGTAAGGCCATGAAACATTGCATTCGCTGAACTAAGTACTGAAACAATTCCCAGTACTGTGCACTGCAGGCGTGTGTTGGACTGACAAGCCAGTGTCACCACTTTCCACACTTGGATAGCTGGGCTTTCATGGCTTCCTTCCAGACTTTGGCTCCCGTACCGTCAATTTCCCGTCGTTACATATCTATATCAGCACACCATGACCTGGTAAGCTGGTCTCCGATTTCCTTTCCATTGGCATAATCGGATAGGCATGTCATGTTGGTCGATGTTTGGCTGTACATGATCAGGGTGAACCACCAGAGACACTTGACGTCATGCCTTTCCCTCTCCGCCAAAGCACTCTGTCCAGCACACGTTTGTTGTGCAGAGCACGGTTCAGTATGTACCTTTTTGGTGTACACATATCGATACCGAGGCTGATTCCCTGGGAGGCATTCAGTCCGGGCTTCTTAGCACTGACAAATGTTCTGCTGTTGTATCGGCCATCTACTGCTAGTCCAATGGTGCTCGGTGACTCTCAGGGTGTTTGCTTCTACCACCAGTTTGGTTGTATCTGACATGTCTTTTTTATTTATGGCTGTAATGTCTCTGGATACTTGGGTTTGCTTGTCGCTGCCGCTGCATTCCGCTCTTTGCCTCTGCTGGTATATTCATGTGTCCTATAATCAGTCAGGTTCCTTTGGTGCTGACAGCCTGGCCACACAAAGCCCGAGGCAGGTACATGTTTGAATAAAGGCTGGCTTATGGTCTCGGGCTTGTTTTCAAGATCCGCTTATCCCTGTACAAGCTTGTACAAGTAAGTGACCCATTTAATTTTTCATCACTTCTCACATTTAACAGCACAGTTTATAAAAAAATCATCCGTTTTACCAGACTCCACTAAAATGACTGCTCTTCGCCTTGCACAAACAGATTTGAAAATACCATACACCGACATCAAACCTTCAATTCAGTTAGCCATCAAATACCATTGGCAACAAAGGTGGTCTACACGAAACAAACAATAAACTGTTTTAAAAAATTCAACCCTACACTTAATCCTAAACTGT
This sequence comes from Argopecten irradians, assembly GCF_041381155.1. Taxonomy (NCBI): domain Eukaryota; kingdom Metazoa; phylum Mollusca; class Bivalvia; order Pectinida; family Pectinidae; genus Argopecten; species Argopecten irradians. Next base: position 11,978,189 of record NC_091146.1, on the reverse strand, counting down.
CCAGTCGGAGAGACCGCAGAGAGGAAGTTGTTCTCTCTCGGCTCCGAACTGGACACACATTTTACACATTCTTATCTATTGAGAGGGGAGGATCCTCCCACAAATGCAATGCATGTGTGATTCTCCTCTCACAGTGGAGCATGTTTTATTGCACTGTATTGATTTTAAAAGCACATACGAGAAAAGTACTATGATGTCTCCGACAAGTTACACTTTGTTTCAATGTCGTGAGACATAGATCATATTTTTAATTATCTCGAAAGAAATCGGTATTTTAGGAATATAAATATGAACGTTTTTCTCATCATGATCATCGTATCAACTCAAACATTATCATCGTTTTTAGTCAACATTGTGCATGAGTTAATCTCGTGTGTTTTAGCTAAAACTAATTTTCATCCGCATGCAAACCTTTTTATCCAATAAACGTTTTCTTATCCAGATCTTTTATCCGCTGATATTAATGCCTGACTTGTAGTTTGGCACCTAAAAAAAAAAAAAAAAAAAAAAAAAAAAAAAAAAAAAAGAAAAAAAAAAAAAAAAAAAAATAAAAAAAAAAAAAAAAAAAAAAAGAAAAAAAAAAAAAAAAAAAAAAAAAAAAAAAAAAAAAAAAAAAAAAAAAAAACAAAAAAAAAAAAAAAAAAAAAAAAAAAAAAAAAAAAAAAAAAAAAAAAAAAAAAAAAAAAAAAAAAAAAAAATAAAAAAAATGACCTCAGTTGTTCGATGGGCAGCAAAACTCAAACAAACAAACAAGTGTCAGTGACGCATTTTGTTCGTACCTTAGCAGTCTGAAAGTGCTTCAGCACACTTATCCAAAGGCAAGTGTCTAGCCCAACAGACTTCTTCAGGTAGCTCATCCTTTTACTTCTGCAGTGCTCTACATCTTCTTGCTTATCATATAATGCATAGCAAAGATGGCATAGCTGGATCAGCAATAACTGATCACATTCTACCCAATCTCCTGCCTAGTAAAGGCCAGTCCAAAATGAATGCAAAACCCCGTGAACGCACTTGTCCACATCAGGAAATGTTGGAACTATCCATACCAATATGCCACTCAATAATATGGTTCTTTCCTTTGTCCTTGTTTCGCCAGTGAAACATTTTAACTATACGATGTTTGAAAAATATTTTGATGTCCATCAAATCCAGAGGGTAAGAAAAAGAAAGATCCTGATAGCAAAGGTATGGATATGACCCTCTACATATGATGATCATCTGTCCTTTTTCTCCACTACTGAGGATGTACCATATAGCCCATCAAAGCTGTGTCTCAATATTCTCTGTATGATTTTGAGCATTCGCCCCTGTGAAGGAAAGGTCTCTGGGGTTCAGTCTTCCTGGCCAAGGGGGGGTGGACTCACACCAAAGTCCTGTAAAAGTGGTAGTTTCTGCTTCGCTGCATAGCGCACAGCAAAAAGCGTGGAGTTGTGACGACTGGATTGCGCCCAGATAGACAGTATAATGTTACCCGTGGTTGGGGGGGTGTATGTTGCTTTGGTTCCTTCGGCGGCAATTGCTTCAGTGAATATCGCACTATACAACGGGCAAAAGTGTCCACTATACAAGAAGACACAACATGAAATATACCGCAGTCTCCCGAAACACGCACCTCGCACAACATACACGCAACACACCGCATACATGGGAGGCCGTCCTTACATGACCATAGCTGTTAATAGGACGTTAATTAATCAAACAAACAAACAAAATCATCTGTTGATTCCTGCATTTGTAGGTAAATGTTTGCACTGTGTAAAGCAGAATCAAATCAGCAATTAATATACAGTGGTATGAAAATTAGTGTTATTTTAAAGAGACGTCATTTAAGGATTCTTTTCAAATGATTTTTTTTTTTTTTTTTTGTTTTTTAAAATTTCACCTTATTTTTACCAAGATGTGTGTGCTTGGGTTCATTTGGTTAAACAAAAAGTTATCGCTTCTAACTTCTTAACTGTCAAAAGGGGTTATGATCAGGTAAATTATACTAAGACATATAAGGCATCTCTAAAACCCAGGAATAAATAAAAAATTTCTTAAATATAATGTATTATTGATCGGAATTACTTTAAGCAGAACTTAAAACCTAGACGTTTGCCTGTATATTTAATCAGTTAGACATTATAAAAATGGGCAGAAAATACCAGTCATATCATGCTACAGGAACTTAAAACCTATCGTGTCCTGATCATGAACATACAAGTGATAAATAGCAGCTACGCTAAACAATGAATTGTACATCAATGCCAATGTGAATTACCACATAAGCAAACACTAACTTTAATATGATAGGTTTTAATAAATAGAATTGGTTAATACCGAAAAAAAAAGTGGGGGGAAATAGAAAATGAAGAAAAGAAGGAATGGGGGTGGGAAAAAAAACCGTAAAAGTTAATTATAAATAAATTGTATGGTTGGTATATACGATATATGTTGTCTGATAAGTAATTCATAACAGATGTATGAATAATTAATCAAAACCCACCTAACGAGCAAAATTGGGAACATGCATGCATAAGAGCCAGGCGTATGCTACGATAGAACTTCTTAGTCCCTTCTTTGTTTAGGTGGCAAACGTCATCTAAAAATAGATTCAGCAGACTGTCGTGAATCCTCCTATGTCCCCAGAAGAATAACACCGGGTATGCATGCACCGAATCTTTAAGTATACAGTTAGTATCAGCCTTCCTGTTCTCATAAGAATTAGGGGAAATTCCAGGTCGTCTAAAAATGTCACAAATAAACACAACCGGAACTCCAAAGTTATCACGTAAACCCAGGGAGAAATCAATGATATCCCTCGCTATCGAGTGCGGAGAGCGACTCTCTGTACTTAAATCATTACCGCCGACTTGTAAAATTACAATATGTGGCTGCCAACGACGAAGTACAGATGCTAATTGCTGAGAAGCTTGTAACTTAGGGACAGTACCCCCTTGAATATCCAAACATTTGAATGTCACACTGACACAAATCAAAATCCGGAGAAAGAGTTGAGTCATGGTGCATGCTATCACGTAACCGTCTCACAAAACTATGTCCAATAACAAATATTTACATTTTCACTGCAGTCCCACTATGTAACCTTACCAAGCGCAGTTGGCAGTCATATAGACAATGAACTTCAAGCGCTTATTATAACGTCATTATCATTGTGACGTCACAATTGTCGTACCAGCGATCACGGAAGACGGCTGTTCAAATGGCTGTTCCATCCATGACGACAACGAATGATTAATTCATTATGTATGCAAAATTCCTTGGGATTTCATCATAAAATTGTAACCAAATGTAAATATAAGCATTGAACGTCTTTCAGTTGGCATTCTTGGCATTCATAACCAATATGAATGCAAACTGGACAGAGCGCGCTTCATGGAATTTGCCTCTGTCCAGTTTGCATTCATATTATGAATGCCAACTTAAAGACGTTCAATGCTTAAAACAACGGGGTTTGAAATGTGCCATCACTAGCAGGTAAGGAGGAAACACATGCGAAGAATTAAATCAAATTATTCAGGACATTCACAACCTACTGCACCAAAGCCAAGATTGCATATCTATATTGTTAATGAAACAAACGGTAATGTTGAGGAATGTCATAACTCTTTTTGTCCGTGTCCGTCCATTTCAATTAGATCAATATAGATATATACGGTATCTAACACACACGTTTAATGTTTTTAAGTGTTGGTAATGTTGAGATTTGTTTGTTAATCAGTTTTATATATGAATATGTTATAGAATGAACCTACAACTTAGTCAAAGAAAGACCTTGATGGTTTCTCGTAACCAATTTAGGCTGGCATAATACTTACCATAGCTTTATTCATCCAAAGGGAAAATCACAAATAAGTTTATAAACAACAAACAAGTAATTTGTACAACATCAATAACACACATATGGTATTTTTCAGAGACCAGAAGAAAACGCCTGTCAGAACGACGGAAAGAAGGAATGTTTAACGTCTTGCCATACAAAAAGATTCCTGTATGTCAGATGGGTCAAGTCTCCTTGCTATGAACCAAGAATGCTACCGGATCAAAATAGGACTGTACAGAACAGTATAAATATAAATAAAACTAATGAACAAAACCCATGCTTCAATATGTATTAATTGAGTTATATTAAAAACAGTAGTCTTAACATTAAAAATACAAATATATAAATAAACAAGTACAATATACGTAAAAATTATACTAGTTATCAAATCATAAGATCTTCCAAACATTAATTAGAGTCGGTTCCGTAGTGATTCTTTGTATCATATCGTTATTACGTTGATATGCTGTATTAAAAGGCCAGATAATATACAAAATTTGTAGGAATATGGGCTACACCACACACAGTGTATTTAAAATTTGTAGGGAACGTCTTTATTTGGAACATGGGAACGCTTGTGAGCATTGTGTCTTGTTTTTTAGCTCACCGCTTATGTCATGGCGCGGCATCCGTCGTCCGTCCGTCAACATTTAATTTAAATCGCTACTAGTCATAGTGTTCCGCATGGTATTGTGACCAATTTGGCCACAAACATCCTTGGGTAAAGGGAAGAGAACTTGTTTAAATTTTGGCTCTGACCCCCCAGGGGCAGGAGGGGCGGGGCCCCAATAGGGGAAATAGAGGTAAATACTATATATCGCTACTTGTCCTAGAGTTCTGCATGAATTGTAAACCAAAAATTAGCCACAAACATCCTAGGGGAAGGGGAACAGAATTTGTATAAATTTTGGCTCTGACCCCCCGGGGGCAGGAGGGGCGGGGCCCAATAGGGAAAATAGAGGTAAATCCTTTACATCGCTACTAGTCAATAAGTTCTGAATGGAATGTAACCAAATTTGGACACAAACATCCTCTTTAATTTTGGCTCTGACCCTCAGAACATTACTTGGCATTTTACAAACCAGGTGAGCGATACAGACCCTCTGAGCCTCTTGTTTATAAATAAATTTTATCATATATTGAAAATAATAATTTAAATTAATCAAGATTATATTCTCACAACCATATGTCCACTTTGTTAATGAATGTGATGCAAGCTTATATATATATATATATACAGTATATAATTATTAAACTTGTGAGCATGAGGGTGTAATGGACCTACTACTACCGCTCATTTAAAGCATTTTTAGCTCAGCCCGAAGGGAACCGTGAGCTTATGTCATGGCGCAGCGTTCCGTCGGCGTCCGTCTGTCTGTCAACATTTCCTTTAAATCGCTACTAGTCCTAGAGTTCTGCATGGAATGTAACCAAATTTGGCCACAAACATCCTTGGGGGAAGGGGAACAGAACTTGTATAAATTTTAGGCTCTGACCCCCGGGGGCAGGAGGGTGTGGGGGCCCAATAGGGGAAATAGAGGTTAATCCTTTAAAAATCACTACTAGTCTGCATGGAATGTAACAAATTTGGCCACAAAAATCCTTGGGGGAATAAGAACAGAGTTTGTTTATATTTTGGGCTCTGACCCCCCAGGGGTAGGGAGGGGTGGGGCCCAATAGGGGAAATAGAGGTAAATCCGTTTAATCACTAACTTGTCCTAGAAGTTGCTTCGATGGAATGTAACCACCACCATCACTTGTTGTATATTTTGGCTCTGAAACACCCCCGGCGCAGGAGAGTGGCCCCAATAGGGGAAATAGAGGTAAATCCTATAAATCGCTATTAGTCATAGAGTTCTGCATGGATTGTAAACTATCTTGGCCACAAAACATCCTTGGGTAAACAGGGGTACAGAACATTGTGTAAAATTTTGGCTCTGACCCACCAGGTTGGGGCAGGAAGGTCGTATATTGGGGAGTTTAGACGGATATACTAATTATTCTCCATTTCCATGAAAAGTAACGTATGAACACCAGTTTTACCACTTGTCACCTTTGTATATCTCCACACATCCAATAATTACCGTCACCTTTGTATATCTCCACATCCAATAATACCGCCACCTTTGTATATCTCCACATCCAATAATACCGTCACCTTTGTATATCTCCACACCCAATAATACCGCCACCTTTGTATATCACCACACCCAATAATACCGCCACCTTTGTATATCTCCACATCCAATAATACCGCCACCTTTGTATATCTCCACATCCAATAATACCGCCACCTTTGTATATCTCCACATCCAATAATACCGCCACCTTTGTATATCTCCACATCCAATAATACCGCCACCTTTGTATATCTCCACATCCAATAATACCGTCACCTTTGTATATCTCCACATCCAATAATACCGTCACCTTTGTATATCTCACATCCGATAATACCGCCACCTTACCGTGTATATCTCCACATCCAATAATACCGCCACCTTTGTATATCTCCACATCCAATAATACCGCCACCTTTGTATATCACCACATCCAATAATACCGTCACCTTTGTATATCTCCACATCCAATAATACCGTCACCTTTGTATATCTCCACAATCCAATAATACCGCCACCTTTGTATATCTCCACACCCAATAATACCGTCACCTTTGTATATCTCCACACCCAATAATACCGTCACCTTTGTATATCTCCACATCCAATAATACCGTCACCTTTGTATATCACCACATCCAATAATACCGTCACCTTTGTATATCTCCACACATCCATAATACCGCCACCTTTGTATATCTCCACATCCAATAATACCGCTCACCTTTGTATATCTCCACATCCAATAATACCGTCACCTTTGTATATCTCCACATCCAATAATACCGTCACCTTTGTATATCTCACCACATCCAATAATACCGTCACCTTTGTATATCTCCACATCCAATAATACTACCGTCACCTTTGTATATCTCCACATCCGAATAATACCGTCACCTTTGTATATCTCCACATCCAATAATACCGTCACCTTTGTATATCACCACATCCAATAATACCGTCACCTTTGTATATATCACCACATCCGATAATACCGTCACCTTTGTATATCTCCAACATCCAATAATAACATCCGATAATACCGTCACCTTTGTATATCTCCACATCCAATAATACCGTCACCTTTGTATATCTCCACATCCAATAATACCGTCACCTTTGTATATCTCCACATCCAATAATACCGTCACCTTTGTATATCTCCACATCCAATAATACCGTCACCTTTGTATATCTCCACATCCAATAATACCGTCCACCTTTGTATATCTCCACATCCAATAATACCGCCACCTTTGTATATCTCCACATCCGATAATACCGTCACCTTTGTATATCTCCACATCCAATAATACCGTCACCTTTGTATATCTCACCACATCCAATAATACCGTCACCTTTGTATATCTCCACATCCAATAATACCGTCAACCTTTGTATATCTCCACATTCCAATAATACCGTCACCTTTTGTATATCTCCACATCCAATAATACCGTCACCTTTGTATATCTCCACACCCAATAATACTGTCACCTTTGTATATCTCAACATCCAATAATACCGCCACCTTTGTATATCACCACATCCGATAATACCGTCACCTTTGTATATCTCCACATCCGATAATACCGCCACCTTTGTATATCACCCACATCCAATAATACCGCCACCTTTGTATATCTCATCCACATCCAATAATACCGTCACCTTTGTATATCTCCACATCCAATAATACCGTCACCTTTGTATATCTCAACATCCAATAATACCGCCACCTTTGTATATCACCACATCCAATAATACCGCCACCTTTGTATATTCAACACATCCAATAATACCGTCGCCTTTGTATATCTCCACATCCCAATAATACCGTCACCTTTGTATATCTCCACATCCAATAATACCGCCACCTTTGTATATCTCCACATCCCAATAATACTACCGTCCTTTGTATATCTCCACATCCAATAATACCGTCACCTTTGTATATCACCACACCCCAATAATACCGCCACTTTGTATATCACCACATCCAATAATACCGCCACCTTTGTATATCTCCACATCCAATAATACCCCCACCTTTGTATATCTCCACATCCAATAATACCGTCACCCTTTGTATATCTCCACATCCAATAATACCGCCACCTTTGTATATCACCACATCCAATAATACCGTCACCTTTGTATATCTCCACATCCAATAATACCGCCACCTTTGAATATCACCACATCCAATAATACCGCCGTACCTTTGTATATCTCCACATCCAATAATACCGTCACCTTTGTATATCTCCAACATCCGATAATACTAAAAACCTCCTTTGTATATCTCCACATCCAATAATACCGTCACCTTTGTATATCTCCACATCCAATAATACCGCCACCTTTGTATATCTCCACATCCCGATAATACCGCCACCTTTGGTATATCTCCACATCCAATAATACCGCCACCTTTGTATATCTCCACATCCGATAATACACGCCACCTTTGTATATCTCCACATCCGCTAATAATACCGCCACCTTTGTATATCTCCACATCCAATAATACCGCCACCTTTGTATATCTCCACATCCAATAATACCGCCACCTTTGTATATCTCCACATCCGATAATACTACCGCCACCTTTGTATATCACCACATCCAATAATACCGTCACCTTTGTATATCTCAACATCCGATAATACCGCCACCTTTGTATATCTCCACATCCAATAATACCGCCACCTTTGTATATCTCCACATCCATATAATACCGTCCACCTTTGTATATCACCACATCCAATAATACCGCCACCTTTGTATATCTCCACAATCCAATAATAACCGTCACCTTTGTATATCTCCACATCCAATAATACCGTCACCTTTGTATATCTCAACATCCAATAATACCGTCTCTCCACATCCAATAATACCGTCGCACCTTTGTATATATCCACATCCGATAATACCGCCACTCTTTGTATATCTCCACATCCAATAATACCGTCACCTTTGTATATCTCCACATCCAATAATTACCGTCAACCTTTGTATATCTCCACACCCAATAATACCGTCACCTTTATATATCTTCACATCCGACAATACCGCCACCTTTGTATATCTCCACATCCAATAATTACTACCTATTCCACCTTTGTATATCTCCTACATCCAATAATACCGCCACCTTTGTATATCTCAACATCCGATAATACTGTCACCTTTGTATATATCCGCATCCAATAATACCGTACCTCCTTTGTATATCTCCACATCCGATAATACCGCCACACCTTTGTATATCTCCAACATCCGATAATACCGCCACCTTTGTATATCTCCACATCCGATAATACGCACCTTTGTATATCTCCGATAATACCGTCACCTTTGTATATCTCAACATCCAATAATACCGCCACCTTTGTATATCTCCACATCGAATAATACCGTCACCTTTGTATATCTCCGCATCCAATAATACCGTCACCTTTTGTATATCTCCACATCCAATAATACCGCCACCTTTGTATATCTCCACATCCGATAATACCGCCACCTTTGTATATCTCCACACCCAATAATACCGCCACCTTTGTATATCTCCACATCCGATAATACCGCCACCTTTGTATATCTCCACATCCAATAATACCGCCACCTTTGTATATCTCCACATCGGATAATAACCGCCACCTTTGTATATACAGCCACCTTTCGTATATCTCCCATCCGACCAATACCGCCACCTTTGTATATCTCCACATCCAATAATACCGATATCCACCTTTGTATATCTCCACATCCGATAATACCACCTGCCACCTTTTGTATATCTCCACATCGGATAATACCGCCACCTTTGTATATCTCCACATCCAATAATACCGCCACCTTTGTATATCTCACATCCAATAATACCGCCACCACCTTTGTATATCTCCACACCAATAATACCGTCACCTTTGTATATCTCCAAACCCCAATAATACCGCCACCTTTGTATATCTCCACGACCACCTTTGTATATCACCACACCCAATAATACCGCCACCTTTGTATATCTCCACACCCAATAATACCGTCACCTTTGTATATCTCCACACCCAATAATACCGTCACCTTTGTATATCTCCACACCCTAATAATACCGTCACCTTTGTATATCTCCACACCCTATAATACCGCCACCTAATACCGTTAATACCGTACCATTTGTATATCTCCACAATAATACCGTCACCTTTGTATATCACCGCATCCAATAATACCGTCACCTTTGTATATCTCGACACACCCAATAATACCGCCACCTTGTGTATATCTCCACATCGGATAATACCGCCACCTTTGTATATCTCACCACATCCAATATATACCCAATAATACCCACCTTTGTATATCACCACATCCAATAATACCGTCCACCTTTGTATATCTCCACACCCCAATAATACCGCCACCTTTGTATATCTCCACATCCTGATAATACTACCACCTTTGTATATCACCACATCCAATAATACCGTCACCTTTGTATATCTCCACATCCAATAATACCGCCACCTTTGTATATCTCCACATCCAATAATACCGTCACCTTTGTTTTGATTATCTCCACATCCAATAATACCGCCACCTTTGTATATTTACTTCGATTCATGAGTGACAGTTTTTAAAACGCGGCCCAAAGTGATACCCTCGCCTTAAATTTGTGACCGATTCACATCAGGATATGGATAAGAAATGTCGGACAGCAAAGTCAGCCGTTTACACTTAATTCAGCTCTCCTTTACAAAGTACACGCCTATAGAGAAAACAGACTTTGTTGGGAACCTCTATTTGTAAAAATCAACAAATGTAATATAGAAGGAGTACAAACTAAATAACACTTTGTACAGAATGATTATAACATTAACACTAAATATTTCCACATAAATTCCTCATGTTTTTGATATTTCTAATGATCAGTAGCTATGGCATTTTAATATTAGGAATAGTATTATAATATATATTATTTTACCATAATAAGTGTGACGTTATTCAACTCTCAGGACATTAATAAAAACTACTGCAGCTGCCTGTTGATTAAACAATTTGTTTATACCACACGTGGTCTAAATTCTGTACGCATTCTGATTGGCTGACACGATCAGAATTGCGGTTAACTTTGACCGAACTTACTTATCTACTCAGTGTTCAAGTCATCAATGTCAACGTCATCAATAATCAAATGACGTCATTCTATGTTGTGATCGCCGCTTGACGTCCAAACTGCTGTTGGGAAGCGTATGCACTCGTGGGCTTTTTGTCAAAATACGTGACCTTTATTCATAACATGTTTTAATTGACATTTGGTACTATTCACATACATCTTAACGGATAAGAATTTTATTAATGAGTTTCTTAGATTTAACGTGTATCTTAATGGTCATGGCTTGATGATTATCTGGCGGAAATGTCGACGATGCCGTGCCATGCGAATGCTTTTACATGTATACAAGTAGTTTGATATTGAGTTTTATTTTCTTGGAAGCAAACTAATGTAGATTTGAACTCGGTAAGACCTTAAACGAGTATAATTTTACCCTAGAGATGTTCCCAATTAGAAGAATTTGATATCGATGTTGTTTTTTTTATCAAACGATGACTTTTTGAATACTAATTAGTGTCTTTTGCTGATGAAAATATTACAACACCTTATTTGCATATTTTGGTAAATACACGTTACCGTATCTCTGCTATATTTCTCTCGGCTAAAAACGAATATGATTGTGGTCCTATAAACAGGTCACACTACCCTGATTGTTAAATATCGAACTTATTCCAAACAAGCGAGCTATTTTTTTAAAGTTACAAAGACACTCGCTAAAGCTCGTGCCCTTTGCAACTTTTAAAATTTTTGAATCATGTATATATGTCCTAAATAACACAAAAAATAATATGAAATAATTTATTTTGCTTTTGGTGCATGCGCACTCAATAATTCATTCCATATAGACATAGTGCACGGATTCTTTTGGGATGCAAATAATTATTTTTTTCATACCTTTGCATTCAAGTAAAATTAAAAGCTCAAACGTTTCCATGGTGGTAATGGTGTATGTTTGTAACTGAAGAAAAATATACTAATTCGTCTGCTCCGGTTTTTGATAGCGGGAAAAATGCCCCCCCATTTTTGTCAGAACTTAATAAATATCGAAATTCATCACAAATATCATTGATATAACAATAAGGACAAATTCCATTTTGATAATTTCTATTATTCCATCTACCAGTTTATCACAATGAATTTATTGTTTATTAAGGTTCATGTAATGGTTTTCAACAGTGATATTTTGCAAGCCTAAAACTCATTATTGTGCTGCAATTGAACAGAACTAATTTCATTAATTGTTGGTATATACCTGGCTAACTGGTCAGTCTTACTGTTGATATGTAATTTGTGTGAAGCTGCGTGTATAAAATACAGTAAAATATGAGAAAAATGTATATTTCTGGAGAAGACATAGAACTCGTGTGAATTGCATTGATTGGAACCAAATAATCATGCCATCGTGTTCCGTTGTGAATATGCCAGGTACTCCAAACAGTTTGTTTGGCAAAATCGGACCAGCAAATAGCGCAGGAGCCTAGTGTAAGTAAATGCAAATGGCTGCTATAAAATGGCGGATCGAAAATATCGCATATAAGAAGCCATCTCAATTGATACAAATGTTTTTATAGACACCATAAGGTACTCTGAACATAACAAGAAGACTCTTTCACGAAAAAAATAGTCTCAAACAATCTGTTTGGGGCGAAAAATGCAAATTTCCGGAAAGAGCCTCAAAGTCCAACATTTATTTAAACTATTTTTTTTCGTAAATAAAATATCAAGATGCTCCACCGCTGGACAAATTGTATTTTTCACAATCAAGAAACAGGAACAGACGATTTAAGTATTTTCTTCAGTTTACAAAAGTTACTTACTTTACTCCATTACCACCGTTGAAAGTTTGAGCTTCTAATTTTACTTCAAGTTAAAAATATGAAAAATAATTACATTGCATCCCGTTAAAAATTCCGTGGCACTATATCCTATATGGAATGATGTGCTGACGTTGGCGCATGCCACCAAAGGAAAATCAATTTTTTTTTTCATTTTTTGTTTTAATTAGACATATATATACACGATTAAACACCATATTATTGTTCAAACGATGAATATCATTTATGCTCTGTCGGCGGTGGAGCATCTTTATGTATACTTTTTAGCATACGTTGCGAATTTTTTTTTTTCCAGCTCCCATCTGGGCTACCTAACCATATCCCAAATCCATCATCAATGAAGCGTTTGTAGAATTCTGGTTGGTGTTCATACTCCATAAGCTGTTCATCTACCACCCCATTTACGCATATAGGAACATGCAAAGTTTCCTGCCCAATCTAGATACAATAGCTATTCCTTTAGTTTGTTGGTAGTTTTTATCACCCTAACTAAATTTGCTATTGGCCATTACCGTCCCGTATCATCCCCCTTTCCATAGCATGATCTGTTGGTTATTATGCGCATCAGTTCTTGAATTGAGCGCCTCTTCACATGCATCAAGTCCTTCTTCTCTAGGAAATGGATGAATTTAACTTACATACATCAAAGCAATAATAGCTTGGACCTGGGTAAAGGTTGTTTCAACACTAAGACAACTTATTTATGAAATCAGATGTATCCCGAATATTAACTTGGTGGGGACGTTTTAAAAAACGATATTCTTCAAGATTGTTCATGTCCAATCACCCCCATTTTATTCACCAAACTTTTTAACCGACTTAAATTCATGGCTGGCTTGGCGAGTCTGTACTCACTTCTACAGAATAGTCACTACCATTCATATCATATTTGCAACTTCTGTATTATTCAGTCTTGTCAACTACAAGAAATCCCGGAACCATTTTTCTGCTGGTCTTCATGATAATGTCACTTAATGTAATAGTGAATGGAATGCCCTGTTGTTCTTCGGAGATGATGTTTACCTGTTCTCTTCTTACAATATTGAGTTAAATAATATTCATTTCTTTACAAGCTCTATGTTTTCACGGTCATAGAAAAACGCTTTAACCGCATTCTCCTCTCCCAACATCCTAAATTCTGCTAAAAGTTTCAGTTTGTCTATCTTACCCCTGTCCCGACACAAACTTAAGCCCTCTAGCGAGGTGAAATATCTCACCATCTGATAATAAGTAACTAGAAAGATTAGTTACTAGTTCTTCTTCCTATTAACATATTTTTTCCATGACTGACCTCTAGGGGCGTTAGGGGTGGGGTGTCAAATGGGCTAAAAAAATCTTCTGAAATTCTGGAAATTGTGATTCATATGACCCTGGGGTCTCACGTTTCTTTCTGGGTGGGAGCAGTTTTACTATAGTTTATATGGGAAAAATACATTCATGAGCATTTTTTCTCAATTGTGATAGGAACATAGTCAAACTTGGTTAGGAACTTTTTAGCCTGATATAACATTTTTAATATATCCATATTGGTTGCCTATCAGAACTTGGGTCAGAGGGGCGGGCAAAAAGTGGCTAAATAGGCTAAAACTTCAAAATCATCTAATATTCTGAAAATGCTAGAATCAAGTACTTTTTATACACTGTAGATAGAAAGGTCATAAGATGTATAAACATATGAATTTGATGACCCTGAAGTCTTACGTTTTCCCATTTGAGAGGGGGTCGAGTTTACTTAAGTTTATATAAGAAAAAACACATTTATGAACATTATTTACTCAATTTTCATTGGAAATGAGTCAAACTTGATTAGAATTATTAGCCGACATATAGCATTTTAACATTCATATCGGTCTTCACTGCTAAATAGTGTCAAAATGACTTAAAAGTTAAAAATAATTTTCAGAGTTCACAGGTTTGACGGAAACAAATACTCTTCATAGATTAAAAAAAGTCAAATTATAAAAAAAAATAACTGACCCGCTCCAAAGGCCCGTATATAGTGTTTATATGTCTTCAGTTTCATTTTATATCCGAACTCAGATGACTGTTAAGGCCCATGGGCCTCTTGTATTAAAAAGTGTTTATCGTAATAAATACACTTATTAATACCAAAATTGATTCGCTTTTTTAGGTGTAATAAAAAAACAATTACCTTGTTCCGGGTTGACATGAATATTTGCCCAACCAGTGATGTCAACATCAAAGTTACCTTTACAAACATCTTGAGGATTGAAACTCGTTGACATCAGCCTCGCAAAGTCTTGTTGTAAACGTTTTACACTCTCTTGTTTCTTGGTTGAAAATAAATGACTGGCAATCCGATCCACATTTAGTTGAACACTCAAGCTGATATACAGGTTGTTGAAATGGCCAAGACATGTCCGTCAAAGTCAGGGATGGACACGTTAAATACACGTCTAAAACGAGCTCCACATCATCGCATGGGAGGTGTACCCAAGAATCACCAGTTTGTTTGTTTGTTTGATTAATTAACGTCCTATTAACAGCTATGGTCAGGTAAGGACGGCCTCCCATGTATGCGGTGTGTTGTGTGTATTTTGTGCGAGGGTGCGTGTTTCGGGAGACTGCGGTATATTCATGTTGTGTCTTCTTGTATAGTGGAACTTATGCCCTTTTTATAGTGCTATATCACTGGAGCATGCCGTCGAAGACAACAAGCAGCACACCCCACCCTGTCACATTTATACTAACAACGGGCGAACAAGTCGTCCCACTCCCTTTTTGCTGAGCGCTAAGCAGGAGCAGAAACTACCACTTTTATAGACTTTGGGTGTGTCTCGGCCAGGGGACAGAAACCATAGCCTTCCTCACAGGGCGAACGCTCAAAACTCAAGGCCAAAAATGAGGCGATGTCAAGAGAGGCAACAGTTCCACTATACAAGAAGACACAACATGAATATTACCGCTAGCAGTCTCCTAAAAACACGCAATCGCACAACATACACGCAACACACCCCGCATACATGGGAGGCCGTCCTTACATGACCATAGCTGTTAATAGGACGTTAATGAATCAAACAAACAAACAAGTTTATCTGCTGTATTTCATTTAAGCTTATGTTGACATTCTGTAAGAGCAGTGAAGGCCACGACCACCGAACGGACCACACGGCACTATTTTGGAATATCCAGGATATGCCTACCATTCACGGCCAAAGTGCTAGTGTAATAAAAGACCGTCAAAAGAAATCCTTTCGGATCCTTGTTTCTTTTACGAAATCAACATTTTGTATAACAAGTGAAAAATGTTTCCTTGTTATAAAAGTATAATGGGACTTTAAATACTTTATCATATGGCTTCAACGTTTTGTACACGAGATCTACACACCATAAAGTAAATAAAATGTGAAAAAAAATGAAAATGTAATTTTTCCTCATCTGGGCCAATTTTGTCAATCGCCGTCACATCTAAATGCCGGTTTTATGTATCTTAAATTAAATATAGCAGGAAATCTTGATAAAACAATGTCCATGTAAGTTTATGAATGTACCAAAGCAATCCCCCTTGTAACACCGATATTGCAAGAGATCCTCCCCCACCCCGTAACATCATGATTCCAAAAAGTACATTAACGTTTGTCGGCACAAAATAACAACAAAACTTCCGCTGATTTCTCCCATTTGAAATACGATATTTCCCCGATTTGTGTCAACTGAACAATATTTTGTCTGGACTGTTTTCGTGAATACTACTTTCTTTTTAGGAAATAACTACATGTACTAGAAAATGTTCATGGATAAGTCTTTATGTTCAATGGCCAAAGGTTTTCATAACACGTTACTTCAAAACAAGGAAATATCACAAAACATAACAGAACATTCCTAAAATTGTGTAAAATCGAAATCGCCAATCGTAAAAAGAGCTTACCCACCTCGTACAAGAGATTCCTCTGCGGTACCGCCTACACCTGGTGATTCTGCTTCTCAAAAAAGGAAAAATTGTAGTGGTATTTTTACAACACATTCCACTGCATACTGTACATTTGTAGAGTCAAATACAAATATTGCAATAAAGGTCCCAGAGGCCTGTATCGCTCACCTGGTTTGTTAGGCTAAGTGATTATCTCCTTACCTCTAATTATTTCCAGTTTCAATAAATCAATTGCCCTGCATAGTGGACACGGTAAAAAAATGGTTGAGCTTGTCAAATCCCTTGAGGATATCTGTGATTCGGACATTGAAACAGCTCACAGACTCGGGGTTGATCGGCAAGGGAGACCACGCCCAATTATATCCATGTTTCTACAAGGCAGAAAATAAAGACTGAAATCACCAAGGAGATTAAAAAACTTAAGAATAGTGGCGTAACCATAGTGGACGGCTTAACAAAGGCAAACCAGCAGAGACTTTAGAATGCACATAGTCCATCCGTGTGTGGAGCGTACAAGTAGTTCGGATGGTTAACTGTTTAACATTAATAAAGTTTTTTTCGGGAAACCTTTCATAATACTTCAATTTCTTTACATTAGTACGTTTTTTCTTCTGTGAGTACGGAACTATGTAACAGACTGAGTGACCTTATGTGATCTACTTATGTAAGTTACAAAAAAATAACTGAGATATGTTTTCTTTTATTATTTTACACGTGGATTAATTAAGTGATGATTAAACGAATATTTCTTCTGGATTGGTGTATTCACTATATCTCATCCCATCAACTGTGTTCCTATAATTTCCTGTGGATGTATCCTTTGTAAGGATAATATTGAAAAAGCATTCTTAAAGGGATAGTTAATAGTACTACTATAATTTTCTCACTATTCGTATAAAATGGGATAATTAATTTCTTTTGTACACTCACCTCGCACAACATACACGATAACCACACCGCATACATGGGAGGCCGTCCTTTCATGACCATAGCTGTTAATAGGACGTTAATAAATCAAACAAACAAACAAACTTAACTAACGTTTATAAGGCATTATATATGTTTCTCTGTCCATTTGAAAGATTTTCACAGCTTTATTCATTAACACTTATGGTTTTAAATAGATAATTGAAGAAAAAGTAGCATGTCCAAATTTTCGGCCAGTTACGGAACATATAACTTTAACCATTTTTTATTGCTTATTTTAACCATGGCTATGCTAGTGCTTATTTTTGCCATTCATATATTTGTAGATCAGATGAATTCCGTTTTCCAAAATAACGTCGAATTCTTTAATCTTGGTTTGGACGGAACGGAAATTTAGGTGGTTTGCGCCTCGCACAACATACACGCAAAACACCGCATACACGGGAGGCCGTCCTTACATGACCATGGCTGTTAATAGGACGTTAATTAACCAAACAAATAAACATTTAGGTGGTTTGTAATAAACTAGGACGATTTGTCCCGGGCCAAAATAGCTCCAAAATAAGTGAACTTTATTAAGAGACATACAACCTCGTATTGTCGTGAATCAGTGTGGCGTGACGATTTCACTAGGGATTGTTCTGTTAACGAACTCGCACAGGACAAAATAAGCTTCGCGCTGCTTGTATTGAACGCACTTTCAGTTCGCCATATGCATGTTGCGATCGGACTACTGCTACCAAGATTTTTCAACCGCCTTCGCTCCAGCGACAATGCCAACGCTGTTAAAATAAATGTAACATTAGAATACATGGCTTATGAGCATGATGCTCTTGTATTCTGGCATCATCGTTGCTTTTGGGCGAATCCTAGCCCATTATATGCACTGGCCATGTTTCACCTCAACAATGTTGGCATGACAAAGTTTAGTAAAAGCATACGAGCGGCTATCGTTTTCCATTCTCGACGAATGTAATTTTATAAGCATCTGATCCAGGTATACATGTTTATATTTGCCATTTCTTTTTCATTATCGGCATCATTTGTATACATGTAGCCTGTCTGTCTAATTTGCATCCGCTAATACTTGACATCTATAAGCAAAGGGAAATGACTCCTATATCTTCATGACAACAAATTTGATTTCTATAGGACCCGAGCATGTCATTTCATATCTGTTGCTCCTTTTACGTTGTCATTATACGTCTTGATACTGCCGCAATTTTGTTCTTCAAAAATTTTTACATACCTGTAATTTTTTGCTCATAGAGTTTAGATCTACAGTGTGCATTCTTATAAAAACAAGGACATAGTCATTCAGATCCCCCGCCAATGGATATATCAAAGCTGAAGTAAGTTTGATTGTGGAGACATATATGTATGAAAAAAAATCCAGGAAAAAGGAAGTTGAGCTGAAGAAAGATGGAATATAATTCAAGTAGAGTAGGGCTGCAATTGTTGAATCAGGTATACAGCCTTGACATTTAGACTATATACACAAAGATGGGTGGAGTTTTGCAAAGTAACATTAACATTTACCATGATATTTTCAGCAATGTTTCCATGGTTACAGAAAAAGTACAAAAAGTGAAAACCTTAAAAATAGCAAAAGGCACTACTAGACCATAAGACCAATGTGTGTATGAAGTTTCGTGGAAATATCTCTCCACTGGTTTTAGAGTTATGCTCCGGAAACCCATTAGTACGGACGGACGGACGGAACACATTTGTATATCCCCCGCCAACTTCGTTGGGCGTGGGTTAATAACAACAGAATATTATTTTCCATCATAATATAGGCCCATATTCATTATATTACCACACATTGTTGGTTATCAATCTGGTTTAGATGTCTAACTATAATTTTGTTTTTATATTATGAACTATGGTTTTGTGATTTTACTTAATTAATTACATATTTAAGCACATGCAAATATGCCACAGTTTGTTCTGCGTGTCCTTGATGGTCATATACATTTTTTGCTTGTGATACTGTGTATTTTTTGCCTGTCAATAGTTATAATATATAGAGAAAGACCTATCCTCATTGACTCATTGTTTTTAATACAGGATGTACATGTGCCTACATTGATTTGTTTTCTGTCATATGGACTGTGAGTATGATGGGCCCTCTGATATAGAGTTTGTCATTTTGTTTCGGTTTTACTTGTATATACTCTATATATATCGAGTATGACCCACCGTCGATCGACAGATGATCATTTTGTGAAATTATTTCATCTTGCTGCATTTTTTCTCGTGTACTTTGTTGGTTCGAGTATGTAATGATGGGTCCTTTGATATTGAAAAAGAGGTGATAATATTTATATCTACGAAAATTATAAAGATCGAGTATGACCCACCCTCTAATTTCAGTAATTTGTGTATTGCATGGAAATCACTTAATATTTGAGCATGAGTTCAAAGTGTAATTTTCAAATCACAAAATTATGAGTATGATGGGCCCTCTAATGTCTGTTATCGCATCTTTTTTATGAGTATGACCCACCCTCGATTCCAGATATTATTGATGTTATATTTTCTGTTGATCGTATATTTTCAATACATCTTTGGATATTGACTATGATGGGCCCTCTAATTCACAGGGATCTGATAATTAGTTGCAGATTATTTAATCATGAACCCACCAGAGTGCTCTAAAACCATTTTTAGACGTTTTAGAGGCCTAGATTAAAAACATCAAAATCAGGTGGAAAGCCTAAGACTCCAAATGTCTAACTCGCCTACCTTAAGCGGCTATAAAAACACATTTCTAGTACATCGTCATGAAAACGTTTGAAAGAGCGATATTTTTCCTTTCAAAATCATCCTATACATCTATACAAAGTGCCGTCATTAAGACGAAATAAGCCCCGTTATGACAAACATCATGAAAATCATGTAATTAAAAATTCATAATGGCTTCGTTGCCAACATAATATGCTTGAGCGAGGCTTCGTCTGCAATCTCATTGTCTGGCTATAAAAAGTCTCTTCTCGGGACATTGTACATATGTATATATGGATTTCGCCGTAACTATTCAAACAAGTCTGAAGACTTTTTATAGCCTGCCCATGAAAAAATGAATCGATATCCCTATCAAAGCAATCTGATCAAAATACAGATCCTTATTATCACTACGTTTGATAAGAGGATCTGAGAAAATCCCATTGGGGTCATGTCCAGGTGACCTTTGGAAAAGGCCAATCAAATTGCTACTTGCAAAATTTTGACAGAGAATTTCAGGGACGAAATAGTTTGAAAAAACTGTCAGAATTATTTTGGTTTACGTAGTCATCTCGCCCAAAGAGCACAATTAAGCTAGTTATATAAGTGTAAAAATATTGGATTTATCCGTACTTACATGTACGCTCGGTGTTTTTGTTATGTCCCGCGTGTCAAACCATGTGTTGTGATCGAGACTCCATTTGTCATGGGGATTTTCCCGATTGGGAGGGAATCCCGTCCGGTTCATACTTATGTAAATTTTGATACCTAGTCTGCTCACATGTATAGCTTGAGCACGTGCTGTTCATGGCATATTATTAAATTTGGGTGTATAGCCAGGTGTTTAAGCTTAGTCAGAAACATATATACATAGAGATTGGCAACTTCGCCAATTTTACGATAGGCAGATGTACCTCTCTATGTCCCTAGGGGCTTTAAGATAAACTCTTAAATAGTTAAATACAGCAGAATAACTTTGATATGTTATAAAAGTAATTTTCAGATGGTTTGAGTACGATTTTGGAAAAAAAAAATTTTAAAGTTATATGTTAATAAAATAAAATGCACTTCGTATAGTGGATTTTAAGCCCACCATCTGATGATGGTGGGCTATTCAAATCACCCTGCGTCCGTCGTCCGTTCGTAAACAATGCTTGTTATCACTATTTCTTATAAACTGCTGCAGGGATTTTGTTCAAACTTCACATGGAGGGTGCCCTTGGTCCATATTTGTGCCATACAGATTTTGAGGCTGATCGGAAAAACAAGATGGCCGCCAGACAGCCATCTTTGATTTTGGCAGTTGAAGTTTGTTATCGATATTTCTTGAGAACTACTGAAGGGATTTTGTTCAAACTTCACATGGAGGTTACCCTTGGTCCCTAGTTGTGCCATACAGATTTTGAGGCTGATCGGAAAAACAAGATGGCCGCCAGGCAACCATCTTTGATTTAGGCAGTTGAAGTTTGTTATCGATATTTCTTGAGAACTACTAAAGGGATTTTGTTCAAACTTCACATGGCGGTTACCCTTTTTGTGCCATACAGATTTTTAGGCTGATAGGAAAAACAAGATGGCCGCCAGGGATTTTGATAGTTAAGGTTTGATATCCCCATTTTTCAAAAAGTGCTGAAGGGATCTTTCTCAAATTTAATATGTAGGTTTCCCTGGGGCCCTTGTTGTGCATATTGCATTTTTGGACCAATCGGTGAACAAGATGGCCGCCAGGCCGCCATCTTGGATTTTGATAGTTAAAGTTTGTTATGGCTATTTCTCAGATAGTACTGAAGGGATCTGTCTCAAATTTCATATGTAGGTTCCCCTAGGGACCTAGTTGTGCATATTGCATTTTGAGGCTGATCGGTTAACAAGATGGCTGCCAGGCAGTCATCTTCGGATTTTGTTATTCAAAGTTTGTTATCGCTATTTCTCAGAAAGTACTGAAGGGAATGTCTCAACAATTCATATGTAGGTTCCCCTAAGGCCCTAGTTTTTGCATATTGATGATTGTGGGACCGTATCGTTACAACAAAAATTCTGCTGCCAGTCAGCTGCCATCTTGGATTTTTAGGTCAACCGTAGATTAAAGTCTCAAATGACCTTTTCTAATCTCCTTTTTGTCCGTCGTCGTGCGTCGTGTGGTTCGTAAACAATTTACATTTTTTCGACTTCTTGCTCAAAATAACCGCTGAAGCAATTTCAATTGAAATTTTGCGACAACCCTTCTAAGGCATAATGCCCATCAAAATTGTAAATTATATGACCCCCGGTTACCCCCAGGTGGCTGTGGGAAGGGCCAAAAGGGTTAAAATTGACTAAAATTTTCAAAAATCTTCTCCTCCCCTCACAGAAGTGGTAGAATCAAATACTCTTCATAGATAGAAAGGTCTCAAGGCCCCTCTACAAAAATTGTGAATAATATGACCCTGGGGTCTCCATGGTTTCCCCCTGGGGAGGGGATTAAGTTTACTATAGTTTATATAGTGAAAACACATTTTGGAGCATTACTTGGTCATTTATAATAGAAAATTAGGTCAAATTTTGTCAGAATTATCGCTATGAAATGGCCATTGAATTCTATTAACAAATTTTCCATGACTGACCTCCGCAGGGGCCTTATGGCGTGGGGCCAAAAGGGGTCAAATAGGCTAAATACTTCAAAAATCTCTAAAATTCCCTGGAACTTGGTAGAATCAAATGCTCTTCATTAGATGGAAAGGTCTTAAGGTCATTTACAAAATTGTGAATTAAATGACCCTGAGGTCTCATGTTTCCCCCTGGGAGGGCGTCAATTTAACTCAATAGTTTTATATAGGAAACATGATATGAATGTTTTTTTGCTTATTTTTCCATAGAAAATTAGTAAAAGCTGGGTTAGATATGTTTAGCCTGAGATAGCATTTTATCGTCATTAACCATATTGATCTTGGCTGACCGTATGCCAGGGCCTTAGGGTCGGGGCCAAAAAAGGGTCAAATAGGCTAAAAAACTTCAAAAAATCTTCTGAATTCACAGAATTGATAGAACCAGATACTCTTCATAGATTGGAGAGGTCTTAAGGAGGCCCGCTTTACAAAAATTGGTGAATCTCATCGCCCTGGAACTCACATATATTCCCGCTGGGTAGGGCGTCAAATAGATACTAAATAGTTTAATATAGGAAAAACCACATTTTATGAACATTATTTTGCTTTTGTGTTTTACATTGTGAAATATAGTCAACTTGGGATGGGGGGGGGTGTAGAATTATTAGCCTGAAATAGAATTTAACACCATATCCATATTTGGTCCAGCCCTCAGGCAGACTCCAGGGCCAGAGGGGTCGGGGCCAAAAGGATTCAAATAGGCTAAAAAAACTTCAAAAATCTTATTCTGAATTCACAGATTTGATGGAACCAAAAAAATCTTCATAGATTAAAAAGTGAAATTTATGAAATAGACTGACATTGACGGACTTCTTATTTGGTTTTGATGTTTAACATTTGCAAAGCAAATTGGAATTTTCAGCATAAGGTTTGGTAACATAAATACACTATCAAAATGAAAAACAAAAAATATAAAAATTCTAAAACGTTTCAACTTTAAAGTTTATTCTAATTCGTAAATACTTTTTACAGATTTGAACCAACTTTGCAATGCTTTTTCTGTAGCAGCAATCACACAGGTGACCGTCAAGGCCTCTTGAGCCTCTTGTTATATGTCAAAGTTTGTTATCGCTATTTCTCAGAAAGAATTGAATGGATCTTTCTCAAATTTCACATGTAGGTTACCCTTGGTCCTTAGTTGTGTCAATACAGATTTTTTAGGCTGATCGGAAAAACAAGATGGCCGCCAGGCAGCCATCTTTAATTTTGGCAGTTGAAGTTTGTTATCGATATTTCTTGATAACTACTGACGGGATTTTGTTCAAACTTCACATGGAGGGTACCCTTGGTCCTTAGTTGTGCCATTCAGATTTTGCGGCTGATCGGAAAAAACAAGATGGCCGCAAGACATACAGCCATCTTTTAGATTTTGGCAGTTGAAAGTTTGTTATCGATATTTCTTGAGAAATACTGAAGGAATTTCGTTCAAACTTTACATGGAGGTTACCCTTGGTCCCTATTTGTACCATATAGATTTTGAGGCTGATAGGCTGGCGGCCATCCTGGATTTTGATAATTAAGGTTTGATATCCCCATTTCTCAAAAGTGCTGAAGGGATCTTTCTCAAATTTAATATGAAGGGTTCCCCTAGGGCCCTTGTGCATTTTGTATTTTTGAAACCAATCGGTGAACAAGATGGCCGCCAGGCCGCCATCTTGGATTTCGATAGTTAAAGTTTTGTTATGGCTATTTCTCAGATAGTATTAAAGGGGATCTGTCTCAAATTTCATATGTAGGTTCCCCTAGGGACCTAGTTGTGCATATTGCATTTTGGGACCGATCGGTTTAACAAAATTGCTGCCAGGCAAGCCATCTTGGATTTTTATATTCGAAGTTTGTTATCGCTATTTCTCAGAAAAGTAATGAAGGGATCTGTCTCAAAATTCATATGTATGTTCCCCTAGGGCCCTAGTTGTGCATATTTGTGAGTTGGGACCGATCGTCAACAAAATTGCTGCCAGGCAGCCATCTTGGATTTTTATATTAAAAGTTTTGTTATCGCTATTTCTCAGAAAGTATTGAATGGATCTTTCTCAAATTTCACATTTAGGTTCCCTTAGGGCCCTAGTTTGTGCATATTGTGATTTGGGACCGATTGATCAACAAGATGGCCGCCAAAGGAGTCATCTTGGATTTTGATAGGTGAAGTTTGTTACCGCTATTTCTCAAAATGTACTGAAGCGATCTGTCTCAAATTTTATATGTAGTATATTGAGTTTGAAAAAGTTTAAAAAAGTAGAGAAAAGATCCATCTTTCCTTTGTCAGATATAGATCATTCTTTGGTGGGCGCCAAGATCCCTCTGGGATCTCTTTGTGATAGTTTAAAGTTTTGTTACCGCTATTTCTCAAAACGTACCAAAAGAATTCTTCTCAAATTTATTGTACAGTTTTCCCTTAGGTCCCTAGTTGTGCATATTGCATTTTGGGACCGATCGATGAACAAGATGGCCGCCAGGCCGCCATCTTGGATTTTGACAATTGAAGTTTGTTACAGCTATTTTCTCAGAAAGTACGTGAAGGGATCTGTCCCAAATTGCATGTGCATGTTCCCCTAGGGGCCTAGTTGTGCATATTGCATTTTTTGGGACCGATTGATGAACAAGATGGCCGATAGGCCGCCATCTTGGATTTTGATAGTTTGAATCTGTTACTACTATTTCTCAGAAAGTACTCTAGGGATCTGTATCAAATTGCATGAGCAGGTTCCCCTAGGGGTCTAGTTGTGCAAAGTTGCTTTTCGGACACCATCGGTGATCAAGATGGCCGACAGGAGGCCATATTGGATTTTGATAGTTGAAGCTTGTTTTTCCGCACTATTTCTTAGAATTGTAACTGAAGGGATCTTGTCTCAAAATTGTATAGTGCAGGTTCCTTCTAGGGGTCCTAGTTTGTGCATATTGCAATTTTAGGACCGAACAGTGCAACAAGATGGCCGACAGGTAGCCAACAGGACGCCATCTTGGATTTCGCGACAATTGAAGTTTTTTTTTCCGCTATTTTTCTCAGGAATGTGACTGAAGGGATCTTTCTCAAGATTTCACATGTAAGTTCCCCTAGGGGCCTAGTTGTGCATATTGCATATTGGGACCAATCGGTTAACACAAGATGACCGACAGACCGCTCATCTTGGATTTGAATAGTTTAAAGTTTGTTACCGCTATTTCTCAAAAAGTACCAAAAGAATTATTCTAAAATTTCATGTAACAGGTTCTTTTAGGGGCCTAGTTGTGCATATTGCATTTTAGGGACCGATTGGTGAACAAGATGTGCAGACAGGTAGCCATCTTGGATTTTGATAATTGAAAGTGTTATTACTGTTATATATCTCAGAAAATAGTCAAGGGATCTTTCTCAAATTTCATGTGTAGTAATATGTAGTAAAAGCTTGAAAAGCAGAGAAAGAGATCCCTCTTTCCTTTGTCGGAACAAAGATCATTTCTTAGGTGGTGCGCCAAGTATCCCTCTGGGATCTCTTGGTATAGGTTCGTCAACTCTGTGGTTCCGTTCTCGACTTTCAGCTGGTCTAGGTTCAACGTGTCAACGGATCGACAACACAATTCATAAAGTTTCCAACATTTTTCTAATAGACAAGACAACAATGGCAATACATGGAGATGAAATAACAGAACATCACAGAATATTTACAAATGAAGACGCATTTTCACCAGCGATGACGAACATGGCCAAAACAAAATGACAGGCCTAAGCATAGAGCTGCAATAATTGGGATCTCAAAAGACTTTTTGACAGAAAATTTGTTTGTCATCTTTAGAGCTTACAATTGGTGCCTATTACTGTCTGATGGAGCAAAGTAATAACTTTATTGCAAGACCGATTATAAAACGTTTGTTGATATGCAATTTTAATAGTAATTTGATTTGATATCGCTTACCTACTAGGCCAATAAAACTGAACCACATGAATTATCAGATTCTCATCGAGGGCCAATTGTTTTTTTTACATTAAAACATAAGAAGGTGTAATTGATACTCGCAAGTCCCCAAATTGTGAGAATTGACGTCGTGTGAGCGTGGTACTGTAGGTATTAAGAAATGGTAGTTTATGTTTAGCTTTGGTGACAATAATTATAAGTAATATATGTGCTTACACGCATACAATAATATGGAAAACTAACAAAAAAAGTTATAGAAAAACAGTGCCCGAAGTGAATTTCCGTAGCAGTGCTTGCTTGCACCATACGGACACATAAGGTATCATTTTTCGAACCCACGGCCTGAAAAAGTATAATTATGGCGGGTACGTATATTCGTTTACTATCCAAAAATGAGCAACTACAAGCACATGTACACTAAAATTTAATATTCCTGACTCCAACGACCAACCCTTCTCCCTACCCTGGGGGTTCCACTAATAATTAACGTTTACTAACATTTTTAAAATACTGGCCCTAGCGCCTGTCTACATGGAATACAACCACCCTATCCGGAGTAATTTTGAGGACTACGACCGAAAAAACCCTACATGATTATCGGGATAAATACCTTGAAGAGAGAGAATGGAGCTGAACAGCTACATGAAAGCTCCGTCAGAACTCACTATAACTAATCTAAACACCTGGCTATATACCCCAAATTTAATAATATTGCCATGAACAGCACGTACGCAATCTATACAGATGAGCAGACTAGGTATCAAAAAATAACAGCCAATCAAAATTTACATTAGTATGAACCGAGAAAACGGGATTTCCCAATCGGGAAAATCCCCATAACAAATGGAGTCTCGATCACAAACACATGGTTTGTCCACGCAGGACATAACAAAAACACCGAGCGTAAGTACGGATAAATCCAATACTTTTACATTCGCCCTCCCTTAAAAAGACAAATGCCAACATTTGGTACACTGACAGTTCATAACATGAATATAAACGTATTAAAAAAAATCCATGCGTCCATGGTAGAAAAATACCAAAAAGGCCTTCATAAAAAACACCTCCAACCAACAATCATTGCTGGAACACACAATTTGAAAAAATCAAAATCAAACTCCACAAGATGATAGAACTTGACAATATTTTAAGCTCAAAATTTATCATCTGAGATTATTTATCAAATATCCCATTATCATGTACCCGTATTCACTCTAACACAGTATGTTTTTATAATTGTCATATCAACTGCTTCATAAATCTCCCTGATGTGTATTACCGATGCCAAATGCTGAAAATACCTTAGATCCAAATCTACAATGTGATTTTCTTACAGGAAATACCCATTCGAATCCCGTTCTGGCCGCTACATTTCTCCTCCTCTCCTGTTACACAAAATTTGGTGGTAAAAGAAGGAGGTCGTTAAAAAAAAGTGAAAAAAGAAAAAAGAAAGGATGTCGGTGTGGACTTGTACATAGTGTTAAATACGGTCTCTGTCACTAAGCTGACGGAGCATGCTTCTTTGGCTCAGTCGGGTAGAAGCCGATTTCCACGCTGGAGACCCGGGTTCGATTCCTGGTCGGGGCACTCGAAAGGAATGTTTATTTTCCCTGATCTTCTACATAAGTATTACTGGGACGAAATATCGTTTTCAATGGATGTGACAAGGTGTCGAAAATGTATCTTAAATGAAGACCACGTGGTATAAAGGTCATCTGAACGTGACCCCCTATGGGATATTGTCAGATCCTTTAAATAACGGAGTGGTTATAAGGATCTGTATTTTAATCAGATTGCTTATCAAAGCTGAAAAAACTCAGTGGCCATCAACTGAGTTAATTATTTATGGTATCCAGTTTTGAATAATGTTACTATGACAGCATCAATCCCGCAGGAAAAAACGAGAAAAGCCTGCTGTTTACTTGATCATTTTCAAAATAGGTCTAAAATTAAACCTAAGGACCTCCAGTCAATCATGGGTTTTTTACTATTTTTCTGTGTTGTGATAGTTCCTGGGAGGGCCTTTCTTCAACGCCTTATCATCTTACCATGGGTGTTAAAGAACAATACATATCCGTTTAAACAAGGAAGTTCGGTATGATATTCAGGCTTGGCTCTATTTTCTATCTGAACACACATGTACAATGGAAAATCATGTTTACTGTTTGACAACTCTTCGGAGACAATCAAATTGTTTCTGATGCAGCAGATGTTCATGCTGTGCATTCATACATTTCAGAAATTAGCTTTGTTCATAAATTAGAAAATATGACAGATTCAACAACTTCATTTTTGTAAAAAAAAACTGTTGAAAGGTGTTCATAACCCAAAACGTAGTTATGATTGTAGGTTACCCATAACTCAAAGCATTTTGGAACAATTGTGTCTTGCTACAGATAAAGCGCTTTTATGTCGGTCAATGTTCTTGTTAGCATTCCACGCATTTCTCCGCATTGGGAAATTCACTGTTAAGCAGAATAACTGACAAGACACAAGTTCAAGACATTTCGTTTCAAATAAATTCTCAGTCACACTCATTGTCTGCGATGACAGTTGAAATTTCTAATTTTAAACACAGTGACCTGAAGCCATTTCTTATCGAGATATCTACCGGATCCTCAAAATTCCTCTGTCCTGTTTACGCTTTGCATCAATATTTACAGTTGTTCAGAGGTAAGGATGATCCTCTTTTCTAATTTCTCGATTCATTACCAGTAACCTACTCATATTTTTGTAAGGTTCTCCAGTCTGTGCTTAATTTTATAAAACTAGATCCTTCTGTAAATAAAGGTCATAGTTTTAGGTAGGGCGTTAGAATTGTACCTGCTGCCCCTATTGCATGATTGTAAAAGGCGACTAAATTTAGCATCTTATATTTTCTCTTCTTCCTAACTGACTTTATCTTTCCTAATGCCTCCCTTGGCACCGCCTCACTTTTGGCCTTGAGTTGAGCGTTCGCCCCTGTGAGGAAGGCTCTGGGTTCTGTCCCCTGGCCGAGACACACCAAAGTCTATAAAAGTGGTAGTTTCTGCTCCTGCTTAGCGTTCAGCATACAGTGAGTGGGACGACTGGTTCGCCCGTTGTCAGTATAATGTGACCGGGTGGGGTGTGTTGCTTGGTGTCTTCGGCGGCATGCTTCAGTGATATAGCACTATAAAAATGGCAACAGTTCCACTATACAAGAAGACACAACACGAACATACCGCAGTCTCCAAGTACACTCACCTCGCACAACATACACGCAACACACCGCATACATGGGAGACCGTCCTTACATGACAATAACTGTTAATAGGACGTTAATAAATCAAACAAACAAAGCTTTAGGCTGCCAGAGGAGTTCCAGAACACATCAGAAAAAATGGGACGCTGGAAAGTTGACGCGGTGAAACACTATGTACGCATAGGTACACATCCAAATGCAACCCAAGATTTTTTGTCCGTAAGTATACAGGCAGTTGTATCACGAGCTCTCTGTACACTCTTCAAACATCAGTATAGCCCCAATCTGATTAAAATACAGATCCTCATAACCACTACATTCAATAGAGGATCTGACAAATTTCCGTAAGGGGTTACGTTCAATCTGATTAAAATACAGATCCTTATCATCACTACGTTAGATAAGAGGATCTGAGAAAATCCCATTAGGGGTCATGTCCAGATGACCTTTGTAAACGGCCAATCAAATTGCTGCTGGCAAAATTTTGACAGTGAATTTCAGGGGACGAAATAGTCTGAAAATCTGTCAGAATTATTTCCGTATAGGTAGTCATCTCGCCCAAAGAGCATAATAAAGCTAATCGAATTTGTATGCAGGGGCGAAATGGCGTTGTCAATTGACAGAGCAGCGTGCAGAAAATGCATCTGATCTGAATTACACGTGGTATCAAGGTCATCCGAACATGACCTTTAATCGGATTTTCTCAGATGCTCTATTGAACGGAGTGGTTATAAACATCTGTATTTCAATCAGATTGGGTCACGTTGGGATGACCTTTTTTTACCAAATGCATTTTTTACACATTGACAATCTGATTAAAATACAGATCCTTATTATCACTACGTTTGATAAGAGGATCTGAGAAAGTCCCATGGGAGGTCATGTCCAGGTGACCTTTGGAAATGGCCAATCAAATTGCTACTTGCAAAATTTTGACAGTGAATTTCAGGGACGAAATAGTATGAAAACAAGAGGCCCATGGGCCTTAACGGTCATCTGACTATTAGTACAATACAACATAGTCGTTTAAAGATTTTAGCCTATTTGACCCCTGTGACCTTGATTGAAGGTCAAGGTGATTCTTTTGAACAAATTTGGTAGCCCTTCATCCCAGCATGCTTCATGCCCAATATCAGTATCCTGTGCCTTCAAGTTCTTGAGAAGAAGTCGTTTAAAGATTTTAGCCTATTTGCCGCCGTGACCTTTAATGAAGATCAAGGTCATTCCTTTGAATAAACTTGATAGCCCTTCATCCAAGCGTGCTACATGCCCAATATCAGTACCCATGGCCTTCTGGTTCTTGAGAAGAAGTCAATTAAAGATGTTAGCCTATTTGACCCCGGTGACCTTGAACAAACTTGGTAGCCTTTCATCCCAGCATGCTACAGGCCCAATATCATTACCATGGGCCTTCTTGGTCTTGACAAAAAATTGTTTATAAGGATTTTAGCCTATTTGACCCCTGTGACCTTGTATGAAGGTCAAGGTCCTTCATTTGAACAAACTTGGTAGCCCTTCCTCCCAGCATTTTTACACGCCCAATATCAGTACCCTGGGCCTTCTGGTTCTTGAAGAAGTCATTTATAGATTTTAGCCTATTTGGCCCCCATGACCTTGAATGAAGATCAAGGTCATTCATTTGAACAAACTTGGTAGCCCTTCATCCCAGCATGATGCAGGCCAAATATGAGTATCCTGGGCCATTTAATTCTTGAGAAGAAGTCATTTAAAGATTTTAGCCTATTTTGCCCCCGTGACCTTGAATAAAGATCAAGGTCATTCATTTGAACAAACTTGGTAGCCCTTCATCCCAGCATGCCACAGGCCTAATATCTGGTCTCTAAACCCCTTCATTATTCACAAGATGTTATTTAAATGATTGTAGCCTATTTACTCATGTGACCTTGAATGAAGGTCAAGGTTATTTATTTGAACAAACTTGGTAGCCTTTCACCCCAGCATCCTACTGGCCCAATATCAAGTCTCTAGGCCTCTTAGTTATTCACAAGAAGTTTTTAAAATAATTTTAGCCTATATGAGCCCTGTAACCTCGAATGAAGGTCAAGGCCATTTATTTGAACAAACTTGGTAGCCCTTCATCTCAGCATCCTACAGGACAAATATCAGTACCCTGGACCTTCTGGTTCTTGAGAAGAAAACGTTTAAAGATTTTGGCCTTTTTGACCCCTGTGACCTTGAATGAAGGTCAAGGTCATTCATTTGAACAAACTTGGTACAGGCCAAATATGAGTACCCTGGGCCTTCCGGTTATTGAGAAGAAGTTGTTTGAATGAAAAGTTTACGCACGACGACGGACGGTTTGTTTGTTTGTTTGTTTGATTAATTAACGTCCTATTAACAGCTATGGTCATGTAAGGACGGCCTCCCATGTATGCGGTGTGTTGCGTGTATGTTGTGCGAGGTGCGTGTTTCGGGAGACTGCGGTATATTCATGTTGTGTCTTCTTGTATAGTGGAACTTTTGCCCTTTTTATAGTGCTATATCACTGAAGCATGCCGCCGAAGACACCAAGCAACACACCACACCCGGTCACATTATACTGACAACGGGCGAACCAGTCGTCCCACTCCCTGTATGCTGAGCGCTAAGCAGGTAAAGAAACTACCACTTTTATAGACTTTGGTGTGTCTCGGCCAGGGGACAGAACCCAGAGCCTTCCTCACAGGGGCGAACGCTCAACTCAAGGCCAAAAGTGAGGCGGTGCCAAGGGAGGCATTAGGAAGGATAAAGTCAGTTAGGAAGAATAGAAAAGATAAGATCCTAAATTTAGTCGCCTTTTACGATCATGCAATAGGGGCAGCAGGTACAATTCTAACGCCCTACCTGCAGGGCCTACGACGGACGGTGCATGATGACTAGATGACCTAAAAACTGCCAGAATTATTTTGGTTTACGTAGTCATCTCGCCCAAATAGCACAATAAAGCTAATTGTATATGTATCCTGGGACGAAATATGGTTTTTAATGAATGTGACAAGGTGTAGAAAATGTATCTGATATGAAGACCACGTGGTATAAAGGTCATCTCGTCGTGACCCCCTATGGGATATTGTCAGATCCTTTATATAACGGAGTGGTTATAAGGATCTGTATTTTAATCAGATTGAGGGTATCATCAATTTTTTTAAACTGTGTTTTACCGTTTATTTAGATTATGACATTGATCTGATATAGATCGAGAAATCACAGGGCCATGTACAGTCTCTATATGAAAAAATAGCCGGAAATACATACAAGAGATCCCAGAGGGATCTTGGCGCCCACCAAAGAATGATCTATGTCTGACAACAGAAAGAGGGATCTTTTCCCTGCTTTTCAAATTTTTACTGCATACTATATAAATATATATGAAACTTGAGAAAGATCCTTCCAGTACTTTCTGAGATATGTAGCAGTAACTTCAAACTTCAATTATCAAAATCCAAGATGGCTACCTGTCGATCATCTTGCTGACCGAAAATGCACTAGACCCCTTGAGGAACCTGTACATGAAATTTGAGAAAGATCCCTTCAGTACTTTCTGAGAAATAGCGGTAACAAACTTTAATTATCAAAATCCAAGATGGCCGCCATTCGACCATCTTGTTGACCGATCTGTCTCAAAATGCAATATGCACAACTAGGGTCCTAGGGGAACCTACATATGAAATTTGAGAAAGATTCCTTCAGTACTTTCTGAGAAATAGCGGTAACAAACTTTAACTATCAAAATCCAAGATGGCCGCCAGTCGGCCATCTTGTTGACCGATCACTCCCAAAATGCAATATGCACAACTAGGGTTCAAGAGGAACCTACATATGAAATTTGAGAAAGATTCCTTCAGTACTTTCTGGGAAATAGCAGTAACAAACTCTAACTATCAAAATCCAAGATGGCCACCAGTCGGCCATCTTACTGACTGATTGGTCCCAAAATGCAATATGCACAACCGAGGTCCTAGGGAAACTTACATATGAAATTTGAGAAAGATCCCTTCAGTACTTCCTGAGAAATAGCAGTAACAAACTTTAACTATCAAAATCCAAGATGGCCGCCGGTCGGCCATCTTGTTGACCGATCACTCCCAAAATGCAATATGCACAACTAGGGTTCAAGAGAAACATGTATATGAAATTGGAGAGAGATCTCTTCAGTACTTTCTGAGAAATAGTGGTAACAAACTTTAACTATCAAAATCCAAGATGGCTGCCGCTCGGCCATCTTGTTGACTGATTGGTCCCAAAATGCACTATGCACAACTAGGGTCCTAGGGGAACCTACATATGAAATTTGAGAAAGATACCTTCAGTACTTTCTGGGAAATTCCGGTAACAAACTTTAACTATCAAAATCCAAGATGGCCGCCGGTCGGCCATCTTGTTGACTGATTGGTCCCAAAATGCAATATGCACAACTAGGGTTCAAGAGAAACATGTATATGAAATTGGAGAGAGATCCCTTCAGTACTTTCTGAGAAATAGTGGTAACAAACTTTAACTATCAAAATCCAAGATGGCTGCCGGTCGGCCATCTTGTTGACTGATTGGTCCCAAAACGCAATATGCACAACTAGGGTCCTAGGGGAACCTACATATAAAATTTGAGAAAGATTCCTTCAGTACTTTCTGGGAAATAGCGGTAACAAACTTTAACTATCAAAATCCAAGATAGCCGCCGGTCGGCCATCTTGTTGACTGATTGGTCCCAAAATGCACTATGCACAACTAGGGTCCTAGGGGAACCTACATATGAAATTTGAGAAAGATACCTTCAGTACTTTCTGGGAAATTCCGGTAACAAACTTTAACTATCAAAATCCAAGATGGCCGCCGGTCGGCCATCTTGTTGACTGATTGGTCCCAAAATGCAATATGCACCACTAGGGTCCTAGGGGAACCTACATATGAAATTTGAGAAAGATTCCTTCAGTACTTTCTGAGAAATAGCGGTAACAAGAATTGTTGACGGAAGGACGGACGGACGGACCACGGACGAAAGGCGATTTGAATAGCCCACCATCTGATGATGGCCAGAAATCTGACCTACTTTTTTCTAACTCGGTATTTTCATACTTCATCGTCACCTACCTACGTATTTATAACACCGATATCTTCATAAAGGTTCAACCTTCTCATCCATACCAGTGTTCACGCGTCTCTTTTTCTCTACAAGCTGTAATACTAATTTAATCGGGACGTGCATTGCTCATTCCGTGCCATTTTGATTTGGGTCGCCAGTGACCTTGACCCGAACGAGATGCAGGTCCGGACTGAATAAAACGCCATTCGGGTGTTCTCGGACTGATAGCATCAAGTGAAGTAAGTCCCGAGGATTGTCAAGAAAAGTACGGGAAACCGCAAAAAAACATGGATTGCGTCCAGCTCTCTGTATTAGAAGCGGCCTAAAAAGGACACAATCTGTTTATAACAGGTTCTCCGGGTACCGGAAAAACATTCTTATTATCAAAACTAGCGTCAAGTATCTTAAAGTGAACAGTCGGGCAAGGATGGCTAAAGTCGGTAGAAATGGTGTGAATGTATCCAGTATAATTTCTTATGAAATGGAAAAATAAAATCTCTCGTCAAAATCTGTCTGCGTACGAAGAAATTAATTTAAAGTATGGACATTTTTAAAACGTCCTCCCGGCTCACCATGTCCGTGGTTACATTTCCACACAGCCTCGCTTTCAATGCTTTCAACGTTTCTTTACTTTTATGGTCAGAACTGGGAAACTAAGCAGAACTTGATCGTCGTATTAATATGTGAGAACTTTTGGAAGGCCAATGAACGCATTTAGACTGGTTTTCTTTGCCCGACTATTAACTTTAAAAAAGAAAAAAATAGTAAGAATAACTGCATCAACAGGCAAAGCAGCCAGTGTTTTGCAGGAGAAAATCAACGAACTAGATTTGCCCATAAACGTTTCTACCATCCACAGATTTAGTGGCATAAGGGATGGTAGATACAGTGATGATGAACTTATATCACTGTGTAGGAACTCATGAGTTTAAGTTGTACAGAGACAATATCATGCATGTGGAAGTTTTGATAATAGACGAAATATCCATGCTCAGTTGCAAAAGCTTCACACAAATACACAAATTATTTTGTGCAATAAAATATTGAAGTCATCCATTTGGTGGAGTACAAATGATACTGTCTGGTGACTTTCACCAACTCCCCTAGTGCCTAACCCGGATTACCAAGATCAAGGAAATTTCATCATATATTCCAGCCTTATCAATAAATTTCATGTTGTTAAAATAACACAGATTTACAGACAAGAAGAGACTGATTTAGTTAAAGCTATCCATGAATTATCCAGGCATAAATTATGAGAATGAAGATGTGTGACGATATATTAAACCATTTTGATATGGCTTTTTTAAATGTCCAAACTTGCGTATAAACATCATATAGCATGCAAATGAATAGTATTCTTTGCAAACTTCAATATCTAATGTTTCCGACACTTAATTCATCCAAAGCAGTAACTCCCATGTGGTGAAGAATGAGGCAGGTTTCATGTATTTTAATTTCTGTAAATTTTAATGATTCCTTTCAATGTGGGATCTGTCACCAAGAACTTGTAGCATTGCATCAAGTGGCAATTTTGTTTATGAATATATCAATCTGATTAAAATACAGATCCTTATAAATACTCCGTTATATAAAGGATCTGACAATATCCCATAGGGGGTCACGTCCAGATGAACTTTATACATGTACCACGTGGTCTTCATATCAGATACATTTTCTACACCTCCTACACCTTGTCACATCCATTGAAAACGATATTTCGTCCCAGGATACATATACAATTAGCTTTATTGTGCTATTTGGGCGAGATGACTACGTAAACCAAAATAATTCTGACAGTTTTTTCATACTATTTCGTCCCTGAAATTCACCGTCAACATTTTGCAAGTAGCAATTTGATTGGCCATTTCCAAAGGTCACCTGGACATATTTCGTCCCAGTATATATTTGCATTTAGCTTTAATTTGTTGTGCTCTGTAGGCGAGATGACTTTTTACACGAAAATATTTCTGACAGCTTTTTCAAACTATTTCGTCCCCAGTCAAGATTCTGGCAGCTGCAATTTGATTGGCCTTTTCCAAAGGTCACCAGAACGTGACCCCTAATGGGATGTTGTCAGATCCTCTTATAAACGTGATGATAATAATCCGTATTTTAATAAGATTGGTATAGCCCGTTTCGAGCTCGAGATTGTAATTTGATGTTACGTTGTGAGGCTAGCAGAGACTGCGTACATACACGTGATCAGCTTCAATGTATTTTGAAGAATTGTAATTCATTTTACTATTTTTTTGTACTTCTTACTGTGAGGTCAGCATTGATTGCTCGCTTATTTATAACTTGATTGCCTTCATTAATATGCTGTAACACTTACTATTTTTATCATTTCCACGGGTAGGGCGTTAGAATTGTACCTGCTGCCCCTATTGCATGATCGTAAAAGGCGACTAAATTTAGGATCTTATCTTTTCTTTTCTTCCTAACTGACTTTATCTTTCCTAATGCCTCCCTTGTCACTGCCTCTTTTTTGGCCTTTTCGCCTCTATGAGGAAGGCTCTGGGTTCTGTCCCCTGGCGAGACACACCAAAGTCTTTAAAAGTGGTAGTTTCTGCTCCTGCTTAGCGCTCAGCACACAGGAAGTGGGACGACTGGTTCGCCCGTTGTCAGTATAATGTGACCGGGTGGGGTGTGTTGCTTTGTGTCTTTGGCGGCATGCTTCAGTGATATAGCACTATAAAAAGGGCAATAGTTCCACTATACAAGAAGACATAACATGAATTTACCGCAGTCTCCCAAAACACGCACCTCGCACAACATACACGCAACACACCGCATACATGGGAGGCCGTCCTTACATGACCATAGCTGTTAATAGGACGTTAATTAATCAAACAAACAAACAAACGTTATTAATTCTAAATCAATATGATTTTAATTTAACATTGTAAGCTAAGACATACTCATTCTGTACTATGAGGCCCTCATTACTAACAGACTTTTGGTTGGACTTAAATTTCATTTCATTTTATCTTCACTAAAAGGAAAAACTTAAAAACCAATAGGTTATATAATTCCACACTTAAATGCTGATGATTTTCAACTCAGGGAGCCTAAAAAAGATTTGCATCAGACATTATCTAAATATAACTAAACATGTTGTCACACCGGCGAGTTAAGTAAAAATATTGAAATAAAAAGGTGAAATTTCCCTCACTATAAAGTGTAAGAAATGCACATATTCAAAATGGCCTCCAAATTGGTCATTTCTTAAAATCTATTTATAAATTTTTTGACATATTTGCTACATTTTGTATATGGCAACTTGCTACAAAATTGAGACAATACTTTTTTGAAAATCACAAAAACTCTCTGATTAATGTTGAAACGAGACTTCAACGAGACTTCAACCTCACCAGAGTATATCCTTAAATTACATGGATCGTTATTAAGGCGTGAAACTAATCAAACACAACCAAGCCTAGAACCAAGGCGGTCACATTATACAACACTAGGAGGATCTCCTTTGTCTTGTCGTTTACACAGGGACATGTATATTTATCAATTTGAAAAAAAATCCCATCGGTCACAGGCGTTGATAACCTTGAACCAGATTTGTCTGTGTGGGGCGGGTAGAGTTCTTTACGTTGTATCTGCATATACCACTCATAGTTCTTTATAAACTATTAATGGTCTAGGTGTGAGAACGCCAGACAAACCGAAAATATTAAAATTTGATTAACTAGAGCTATATCTGGTGTCTCATTGGGACTATCACACACAAGGTTTTACATTATATTGTTTTTTTTCTAATTATTTTTCTAATCGATGTAAATCTTTTATGAACAAATGTCGATACACGGTTGTTAAGCAACCTCGTTGTAAGTTTGTGATGACTGGCATATCTGCATGCTGAAAACACCATGTTCTTAAAGATGCTCCTCCGACTGAGCATAAACCATACTCATCATTTCAATTATAATTAGTTTTTAGCGTTCATATGTATGTATAATTAACATAAAAATAATATAAAATAGTTTATCTTGCTTTTAGCGCATGCGCAATCAGAACTTCATTCTATATAGGATATAGTACCACGGATTTTTTGTCGGGATGTAATCAATTATGTTTTTATATTTTAGTTTGAAGTAAAATTAGAAGCTCAAACTTTTCAATGGTGGTAATGTAAAGTAAGTAACTTTTGTAACTGAAGAAAAATACTAAATCGGCTGCTCCTGTTATTGATAGTGAAACAATATCATTTGTTAGCGATTGGGCATCTGTAATTATAAATCAATATGCTCTTAATTTAAGATAACCCAAGACATAACGGTAAATCATTATAAACTATTATGCTGGCTCATCATTTTTAACAGTTCGCTGCTCGGATGAAAAGTTCCGAACGGATCTTAATTATACCATCAATTATAATGTTTGCGTTTATTAGAATACAAAGTTACATTAGTAATTGTACATGTAGGTCACATGGTCTACTGTTTGGTTTAGAATGTCCTAAACCAAGCATGTTTGTTTAACGTCCTAGTAACAACCGGGGCCGATAGAAAAATATATTACCGAATGTCTGTAAGGCACCTTTTATGTGTACCATAACTCCTATTCTTTATG
Source organism: Argopecten irradians (assembly GCF_041381155.1). Classification (NCBI taxonomy): domain Eukaryota; kingdom Metazoa; phylum Mollusca; class Bivalvia; order Pectinida; family Pectinidae; genus Argopecten; species Argopecten irradians. Next base: position 11,938,309 of record NC_091146.1, on the reverse strand, counting down.
CTCTATAAGGCACGTTTCAAAGTGGAAAAAAAGTATTGTCTTGTAAGGCACGTTTCAAAGTGCAAAAAGTATTTCCATGCTCTGTAAGGCACCTTTTATGTGTACCAAAATTTCTATTCGTTATGCTCTTTTAGGCACGTTTCAAAGTGGACAAAACAATTATTCTCCATGCTCTGTAAGGCACTTTTTGTGGGTCAAAAGAACTATTTCCTATGTCCTATAATACATGGAAGGTATCACACAGAATATCCATGGATAGCGAAGTCGCGCTCCAGTTAACCGCACATCTACCTAGATCACAGTCCATGCACGGTGTCTTAAGGACGGCGCAGTAGTCTATACTAGGTGCACTGTCCTTATACTATCTATAAAGACTGTCAGGCCCATGTGCTTACCTAACAATACTCAAACATGGGTAGGTACATAAGTCTGACACTGTTTCTCGGGTGTACCGTCCAGGCGATGACGTGGACTTCATTTACAAGTGTATTTCACACGTGTCTGTCCTCGACTTTGACGGAGATGTCTTGGCCATTAAACAGAATTTCATCAGTCAGATTGAGTGTTCGACTGAATGTGGAGTGGATTGTCGGTCATTTACATACAACCAGGAAACAAGAGAGTGTAAAACGGCTACCAAAGTACTTGATATCAACGAGTCTTCAGTTCTGTTTGTAAAGTCCAAGCAAGGTAACATTAGTGTTTACGTCACTGCTTTATCATTCTGGTGGTGTTTTTTTTCTGTTTTGTCTCAAGGTTGGTAAATCAGGTTTGCATTACCTTTGTAAAAGCATTAGACTTCTTGGCATGTAAACGATATAATTATTTGGACCCGAGGAATTAATGATGTACCGTAGTGTTTTTAGCTCACCTGGCCTGAAGGGCCGGTGAGCTTATGTCATGGTGCGGCGTCCGTTGTCCGTCCGTCAACATTTCCTTTAAATCGCTACTTGTCATAAAGTACTGCATGGATTTTCACAAAATTTGGTCAAAACTTTATTAGGGGAAGGGGATCAGATATTGCATAAACGGTGACCCTGACCCCCCCTGGGGCAGGAGGGGCGGGGCCAAATAGGGGTAATAGAGGTAAATCCTATAAATCGCTACTCGTCTTAGAGTTCTGAATTGTATAAATTTTGGCTCTGACCCCCCTTGGGGCAGGAGGGGCGGGGCCCAATAGGGGAAATAGAGGTAAATCCTAAAAATCGCTACTTGTCCTAGAGTTCTGCATGGATTGTAACCAAATTTGGCCAGAAACATCCTTGAGGTTAAAGTTATATGTGCCGTAACTGGCCGAAAATTTGGACATGTTATTTTTTCTTCAATTATCTATTTAAAACCATAAGTTTTAATGAATAAAGCTGTGAAAATCATTCAAATGGACAGACAAAGATATATAATGCCTTATAAACGTTAGTTGGAACACATAAGTTATGCACTGTGAAATTCTTGTTTTTGTGCCTTGTACACGTTTAGCTGGAAACATTCTTTCAGAAATCACTTTACAATTACTAATAATACTGTAAAAATGTGCAATGAAATTGTGGTCAACAATATGGCTTCATGGTCTGACCGTATGTACTCATTTCATTACACTGAAGATGTTAATATATGTTATGATTTTTTCAGTCCTTTTTGTACTTGTAAAATTAAAACCTATACATTGAAAGTATTGTAATTCTCAAGATGTTGGTAACTTTTGGAGTGGAATGACATATTAAAAGCTCTTCTTGATTCGTGACTATGAAAAATACGGCACATATAACTTTAATAGAACAGTTGCGATATGAAAATATTGCGATGTGAGTAAATAAATGATTAATTTCTTTATTCTGATTACCATTTCTAAATTTGACGATTTGATCCCGAACATTCCAATGACGTCACTTTTGAGTCCTCTATGAGCCCGGGTGATTCGACCTTGCAAGCTGACGTTTGGAAGGATTGAATAAGCACTCATTTGCGGTATTATGGTGGCAATTTGCACTCATACACAGCTTAACATAGTTTAAAATAATAGTGTTACTTTATCTTGGAACATTTCATTATTTAAACGTCACTTTGACAAAAAGAAACAGTAGGCCTACGTAGGCTACAATGTAAATATTACAGCGTTTGTGGATACAAGGCTTCGTTTAGTAGATGAATTTCATGAAATATTGCACAAAAAACATCATTAACATGCTTCTGACACATATAATTAAGGAGTTGAATTGAATATGTTTGACATTGTGTGTAAAAAATCTATTTTGGTCTTTCGCCGTCGAAAACCGATAAAACCGCGGTACCACTGGGTTGCGAGCAGCTATCGTGATTTTTTCGTGTTTATTTTTTCTTATTCATTAAAAAAGCGATCTTTGACTTTCTCTGAGTCCAAAAGGTTTCGGCTGTAGCATTAATTTTTTTTTATATTTGAGTTGAATGCATCAAATCGGATCTGTTCCCGACATCGACTGTGCATTGTATAACATTAGGCCTACCTGTACCTGCAGTTATCGTGATTTTTCATGCAACTTAGTAGAATTTTACGATGCATACGCAGTAGAAAGATATAATCTAAAAAAGATTGTATTGTACAATTTCTCAATGCATAATATAACTTTGATATTCCATGGTATAAAATAAAAACTCGTTTCATCAACGTAACACGAGCGTGTGCTTCGTCTCGGCGAAATCTAACTCATTCCTCTCAGGGGGTGTCTTCAACGACGTTCGAGCATATCAGAAAAAAAATCAATAAAATAACAAACAAAGATTATCGTATACCAGGTATATTAAAGAACAACAAAAAACTTTGTGATTTGTGATCAATGTGTTATTATTTTTTTTCACTTTTCTTCATGCTGAAACAACAGCTACATGCACATTACATTTACAATTTTTTTTATTTTTCTTATAAGGAAATACTCAATCATACAACAATGTTATCTGCTTCTTATAAAAAAAAGCTGTATATAAAAAAGCAGAAATCTGGTTTAGTGTTAACGTGCAGATCTTCTGATCTTTCGATTCTCACCACCGGCGGCAATTTTTTTTTTCGTTTTTTTTTTTTTTTTTTTTTAATATATCATGCAAACATGCCTATTCAAACTATTCACAATATCTGGCGAGGGCTACATGTACATGTAGCTCTATTACTACAGAATAAATAATTATATATCTGAGGATTTACATCGGATATATACATGGTCAGTATCTTACAGTAGCTAGGCCAAGGACGTGTCCTTGAATAGGCCTGTTAGTTTTATTTTGGTGTTGACACGGAAAGATGAGATGACTCCTGTCTCCTGGACATTAAAACAAATCATTTATTTCAACTAGGCAAATAATAATTTGAAAATTCCATATACTGCCTGCAAGGAGACGTCCTAGGCCTATCGCTACCCACAATACACTTGATCGTGGTCTTATACATAATGTAACTTTTCATCGATAATTTGATCCAGATATATCTGTCTTCGACAGTTATATTTAGAATTATGAATATGTGGAAGGAACGTAAAAACAACCCATCTCAACTGCTACAGTTGGAAGTAGACTAAAGGTTACACCCTTGTGCACACGGAGTGCACGAGGTTTAGACTACAGGTAGACACGGAGTGCACTACGTTTAGACTACAGGTAGACACGGAGTGCACAAGATTTAGACTACAGGTAGACACGGAGTGCACAAGATTTAGACTACAGGTAGACACGGAGTGCACTACGTACGTGTGAACACGGTGTCCACTACAGATGGACATGGTGTCCAGGTACATTCAGACCTAGACAGACAAGGTGGTGTGTTATAGTTAGGGATCGGGGTAGAATACGTTCTTCAATTTGAAATAATACATAATTATAATTTTTTAGTGTTTCTTTTTTTTTAAATTACAACATCTACAATTTAATGTACAGTATATATAACTATATAATACGATATATTTTTTAGTATACATGAATAAAACCTTTTCACTGCAAAAGTAATAAAGATTAATTTGTATTCATTAAGTATATGTCTATTTAATTTTATATCAGTAGTTTCCATTTCATATCTTAAATTGTCTATATTACGTTTTCAAAAGTCAATGTTTTATGGGTAAATTGCATTAAATATATATATATCAAATATAAGTCAAAAACAACTTTGAATTGCGGCAAAAACTAGAACGAATATACGTACCCGGCCTACTAAGACGACACCATTTTCTGTCTAAAAGTCTTTTGAGCTACAATCTTGCAGCTACGGCAAAAACCAGTCCTATTGTGCTTTTGAGACACTTTTTCTTTTATAATTTAAGCTATTAGTAATACAATCATAAACCGGGTAATACACATCCTCGATACTCCACCCCTGGATCTACCTTTCGAGCAGGCATATTTTAAGTGTACAATATAGTTTGTATACATGTATGGATCACACATTGTAAAGAAGGTCAGAATAGGATATTGTCAAATTATCAGAGAGTAGGTATATATTAAGGGTGTTAGAAGTCGTCCTGATCTCGTCCTGATCTTGGTATAAATATATAGGATAACGTTGGAAGTCGTCCTGAAAGTCGTCGGATATTGGAAGTCGTCCTGAAAGTCGTCCTGATCTTGGTATAAATATATAGGATAACGTTGGAAGTCGTCCTGAAAGTCGCACTGATCTTGGCATGGATTGTCCTTAAAGTTGTCCTGAGTGATCTTAGCATGGATCATCTTGAAAGTTGACATGATCTTGATATAAATATAAAGGATGACCTTGGAAGTTGTCTTGAAATAATTGAATGATAAGTAAAATAGTATTTCTCTATCTGAGGTTTTTATAAGAATGACATCACAAAAAATCCAACACTATAAAACTTCAACAGAAATGTACATTAAAGAAACATAACTAGTATGTCATTTAGTTTTAACATGTAAAATTAAAAAAAATATAAAAAATGAAGTATCCAATCTGACAGCACATTAATTATCACAGTATTGCAAAAACCTCTACCTGAGTATTTGATTTGGCAACATATTATTACAGTAAAAATGTAAAATTTGAACATACACAAAGTCTCTACCTGAGTATTTGATTTGGCAACATATTATCACAGTGAAAAATGTAAAATTTGAACATACACAAAGTCTCTATCTGAGTATTTGATTTGGTAACATAATATCACAGTGAAAAATGTAAAATTTGAATATGCACAAAGTCTCTACCTGAGTTTTTGATTTGGTAACATAATATCACAGTGAAAAATGTAAAATTTGAATATGCACAAAGTCTCTACCTGAGTTTTTGATTTGGTAACATAATATCACAGTGAAAAATGTAAAATTTGAATATGCACAAAGTCTTTACCTGAGTTTTTGATTTGGTAACATATTATCACAATGAAAAATGTAAAATTTGAACATACACAAAGTCTCTATCTGAGTATTTGATTTGGTAACATATTATCACAGTGAAAAATGTAAAATTTGAATATGCACAAAGTCTCTACCTGAGTATTTGATTTGGTAACATAATATCACAGTGAAAAATGTAAAATTTGAATATGCACAAAGTCTCTACCTGAGTTTTTGATTTGGTAACATAATATCACAGTGAAAAATGTAAAATTTGAATATGCACAAAGTCTCTACCTGAGTTTTTGATTTGGTAACATAATATCACAGTGAAAAATGTAAAATTTGAATATGCACAAAGTCTTTACCTGAGTTTTTGATTTGGTAACATATTATCAATGTCATTGGAATGATTGCATATGACTTGTTTACTAATTAGAAAGCACTGCTGATCCTTTTAAGATATGTTCTATGACTGACTAACTATCCTTCTGTAGCACAAGTCAATCCCTTTTTTGAGGTTAATTTGAGGCATTGGGATCACTACAGATGAATGGTCTTCAATATTGAAAATACTCTCCTCACTGGCAATCTTTTTAAGATCTGTTCTGTGCCTGTGTCTTCTGGCTGAAACCAAAATAGGTATTGTCACTATTGATATCTAAATGTATGATCATACATCTTTGAAGCAGACTAAAGATCAAAACACAGAGATCAATGTATTATGCACTTTCTTACATAGAACTATACAGCCAATTTCTACAGGACAGACATTAAAATATAAATAGCAGCACTAGGGATTTAGATTTGAAACATAAGATTTTTGAGGGTCTAGCTGTCCAGTTAAAAGAACCTAATATATTAATCAACTAATTACTTTTAAAAAATATAATTACCGGGATCTCAAGTTATACCCATGTTTAGGGGTCCCCCTTAAGTTCCAGGTATGATTTGGGTATGCTACAACTAGTCTAGGTCTTTTCCTTTGTCTTCTGTTAACATTGTCATATTTACCTCTCCAACACAGCCATCCAACACAGAGAAACAGAAAGCAGACAGTACCTTTAATGGGAAACAGAAAACAACATTCAGATTGATACATTAATGTTGATGAAGCATTGCAGGTATACATATACTGTATTTGTTCTAAAAGTAAAAGACATAACATTGAACTCATGGTGTGCTATTACTTAATAATTAAAAAAAATAAAAATAAAAACAAATACAGATTCAACATCAAGTCATGCAGTCTATTAAGAAAATTGACAATTTTTAAACTTCAATTACATTATCAATTTATAGTCCAGTTTTCAGAATATTAACTCATGCCAAGCAAAGTATACTTCCTTTTAATACCTACCAGATATGCTCACTGCTAGTGTTGTAGCTGTAGGCTGTATCATGATCTGTCGCGCCTTCACCGTGGTCTGCTGCGCTTTGGTCTGTTGCACCTTTGTCTGCTGCGCTGTGGTCTGTTGCACCTTTGTCTGCTGCGCTGTGGTCTGTTGCACCTTTGTCTGCTGCGCTGTGGTCTGTTGCACCGTTGCCTGCTGCGCCGTGGTCTGTTGCACTGTTGCCTGCTGCGCTGTGGTCTGTTGCACTGTTGCCTGCTGCGCCATGGTCTGTTGAGCTGTTGTCTGTTGTGGGGTAGTCTGTTGCATGGACACTATGGTCTGTTTCTATAAATAGAATAAAAGAAGCAAATGATGTAGTTTCAAGAAATTAAATAAATAAAAAAATCCTTAATTATTATAATGATCAAATTTCAATGTTGTTGAAAGACAATGAGAACTATCAATTGATTAATAATAATATGTCAAATGCAAACCTATAGATTATATATCTACTTCAACAAATGTTGATTTGTCCACTATTTCAGTATACCAGTTGAATCATCCTTCTAATCATTATAAATACATTCTTGTTTTTGCAAGTTCTACCATAACACTGATGCAGGGTCTAAATTATAAAAGGGCACAAGAATTTTCATAATAAATAAAGGGACCTAGAGCAATGCTAGAAAGACAATTCGTCCACCTTCTCTCCAACCCATTTTGATAACAATTATTGTCAACATAACATTAAACATCAACAAACAAACTAATCATATTGCGTGAGAATAACCTCCATGGCCGCGGGTCTAGAAGGCTACTTTCCAGACCAGACAAATTATTCTGTTTTAAAACACACTCAAAGGTAAATAACAAACCTGACAATTAACAACATTGGTTCGAAGTTGAGTAGGGTCTATCTTCCGACAATCAGCCATGTCTTTCGGGAGTAGAAGAACAGAATGATGAAGCTCGGGAAGACAATTGGTTATAAGGGAATAGCCCCATTTCCACCCTTTCACAACGACATGTGGTTGATTCGGTACTTGATTGGAACATGCAGAAAACAACGGTGCGACATCAAGTCTCGAAATAAAATCATCATTCATTCGGCATACATAAGAGTCTGTAAATGAAGAATCGCCATCCTGAAAATCACATGCCCACCATAAGCTCACTATGTGCGATTTGCATGTAACTCCACTCAAGATAAAACAATATTAAGCCTAAAGAGTTCATCTTGCCTTGTGTCTTCTCATGAAACGACGCAGCTTGTAACAGGAAGTAGCACGAGGAACGGTGCACGTGTAATTAGATACTCGATGCAATTTGTACCATGTTGACTGAAAAAGAGTTCGCTCGGAATCATTCGGTATTCAATGCAATAGTAATTAATTGTCGATGTATAAATATATATCATACAAACGTAGTTAAAAGAACAAATAAAACATTGATCATAAATTTTAAGCATGAGAAACGGTGCATGTGAAATTAGATACCCGGTGTAATCTGTACCAGGTTGGCTGTAAAGCGCGGGAATAATTCGGTGTTCAATGCAACGATACTAAGTCGATATTTATCATACAAATGAAGTTTAAAAGAACAAATAAAGAATTGATCATAAATATTAACACCCGTGTTTTCGACAGTTAATAATTACTTAATTCACTTTATTTGTACAATTATAATTACAAATGTAATGTGATGGTAAGAAAATATAAACATAAAAAAAAAGATCACTTAAACGACTTGGTGTACCATGACCAAATCGTAGGCTATACATAGCATTCGTTGTAACCCTAAGCTCGTTACTATAATAATAAAAAAAACGCGATTTAACATAAATGAAAGAAAAATCTTGACCTAGATCGTTACATTTAGGGTATATAACCTTTTGTCAGTATGTAACCTTTTGTCACGGCTCAAAGCATTCTTAGGGCGGTAATGTACTTTGTATTAGAATATAGATGCAGAACAATGAAAGCATACGGAAATGTTAAGTTATCGTTTACTATTTGTGGAGAAAGTTGCGAATTGAGAGTAAAAATAGACTACAACACAAGGAAAAGCCTTGTAAAATTGGATTGCGATTTATTCGAAAACATATTGAACAGGATGATTTTCCGAAAACATATGTATAGAGAGGTGATGTTTGTGGACATTCAGCTGGGAGACAACCTGTGTTGAATTTAAATTATAAAATTGAAAAAAAACTTTAAAGTTGGAGGCAGGAACGGAAAAAAAGTTCGGGATCAAAGTTAAAATATCAGAGGAAACTAACAAAAGACCAATTATCTATTTCTGTGTAACTCGTCTTGTTATAAATCTTACGAGGGACGGATCAAGTGACGAGTACAAAAGAATCCTTTCAAAGCGGGTGCTACTACCAGTCATTTAATAAGGTAAGGATAATTGTTTTAATACGCTGAGTTCTGATCAGTAGTAAAAAGTGCCCTTTCTGAGTCAGCCTGGTCAGAAGGGTCCTTTATCCCATACATCTATTTTCAGATTTCTATTTTCCCCTTTGTCATTTTTGTTGAGTGAGTTTCAGAAGGGAAAGTTCGATTTAGATTTCAATTTCCCAACGGTCGTGGTGGTGGTGTTAACATGTACGTTAAAGTCCACTTTTGATTAAGTTAATCTGGTCAGATTGAGCTAAAACAGCTATTCTTTGTAGCAATAAGAAACTTTTAGATCATACAGTAAGCATTTACAGAACAATTTAGCAGTGAACGATAATTTTCATGATTTAAATGACGTAGCGTATAAAGGACAGGGGTTTGATCTATTTGGTTCGGAGATGGGAAACGATAGGAGACAATTTCGTACGGGACACTTTTAGATCAATGTGCTAAAACGGAGTGCATGCAGGTTTCCATTTTCTAACACATATTCGTTAAGTGTTTAAAGTCCAACTCTAGTAACACGTTTCAGTTCTGATGCTCAAACGCTAATTATAGGTAAAACGAGCTTATATTGTAGTCAAGGCATCATACTGCTATTCCTACAGACGCAACAGTGTTAGGTTATACTACCAGGTGCTAGCAAGTCTAAATTGAAGAATAGCATGGATGTACAAAGACCTTTCAGATGAATAGTCGGTATCCTGTTTAGCTAGATAAGTCATACGAAGAATATTCGTAGATTTTGATATAAGATGTTAGTGTCATATAACACTCTGTTCGTTTTTATATCTGAATCCAACAATAGAATGTACCAATCCTTAGTGTTGCTTTACAATTTTGCCGTCGGAAAGTCTAGATGGAACAATAGAACGTATCTAAAAATAGATTTAATGGTGTAAAATTAAGTACAAAACTTGTTGTTAACTGATGTTTCGGAATGTGTGGAAATGTTGTATAGATGCCTGTTAGATCAAATTACAATATCAGAAAATAGCATGAGTATATTGGTCCTGATATGTACTTGTTGTTCTATTGTGGTCATTTTGATACCTCATTTGTCTACTTCAGTTGAAAAATGTCAATGTTATGAATATTTTTCATTTTTTAGTGAAATTCGTGATGGCGGCCATCTTGATGACGTCATAACCGGAACTTATACAATGTTAACATTTTTTTTTTCTTGTTTTTGTTTACACTGATTTAGAAGTGGACAAAAAACTAATTAGAAATAATAGTTTGCGGTTGGAAAACGGTTTTGTTGCGTCAAGCAATGGCCCTGCAGGTAGGGCGTAAGAATTGTACCTGCTGCCCCTATTGCATGATCGTAAAAGGCGACTAAATTTAGGATCTTATCTTTTCTCTTCTTCTTAACTGACTATCTTTCCTAATGCCTCCCTTGGCACCGCCTCACTTTTGGCCTTGAGTTGAGCGTTCGCCCCCTGTGAGGAAGGCTGTGGGTTCTGTCCCCTGGCCGAGACACACCAAAGTCTATAAAAGTGGTAGTTTCTGCTCCTGCTTAGCGCTCAGCATACAGGGAGTGGGACGACTGGTTCGCCTGTTGTCAGTATAATGTGACCGGGTGGGTGGCCCTGCAGGTAGGGCGTAAGAATTGTACCTGCTGCCCCTATTGCATGATCGTAAAAGGCGACTAAATTTAGGATCTTATCTTTTCTCTTCTTCTTAACTGACTATCTTTCCTAATGCCTCCCTTGGCACCGCCTCACTTTTGGCCTTGAGTTGAGCGTTCGCCCCTGTGAGGAAGGCTGTGGGTTCTGTCCCCTGGCCGAGACACACCAAAGTCTATAAAAGTGGTAGTTTCTGCTCCTGCTTAGCGCTCAGCATACAGGGAGTGGGACGACTGGTTCGCCTGTTGTCAGTATAATGTGACCGGGTGGGTGGCCCTGCAGGTAGGGCGTTAGAATTGTACCTGCTGCCCCTATTGCATGATCGTAAGAGGCGACTAAATTTTAGGATCTTATCTTTTCTTTCTTCCTAAATTACTTTATTCTTCCTAACGTCTCCCTTGACACCACCTCACTTTTGGCCTTTAGTTGAGCGCTCGCCCCTGTGAGGAAGGCTCTGGGTTCTGTCCCCTGGCCGAGACACACCAAAGTCTATAAAAGTGGTAGTTTCTGCTCCTGCTTAGCGCTCAGCATAACGGGAGTGGGACGACTGGTTCGCCCGTTGTCAGTATAATGTGACCGGGTGGGGTGTGTTGCTTGGTGTCTTCGGCGGCATGCTTCAGTGATATAGCACTATAAAAAGGGCAACAGTTCCACTATACAAGAAGACACAACACGAACATACCGCAGTCTCCCAGTACACTCACCTCGCACAAACATACACGCAACACTCCGCATACATGGGAGGCCGTCCTTACATGACCATAGCTGTTAATAGGACGTTAATAAATCAAACAAACAAACAAAAACAAACATCCTAATGCCTCCCTTGGCAACGCCTCACTTTTGGCCTTGAGTTGAGCGTTCGCCCCTGTGAGGAAGGCTCTGGGTTCTGTCCCCTGGCCGAGACACACCAAAGTCTATAAAAGTGGTAGTTTCTGCTCCTGCTTAGCGTTCAGCATACAGGGAGTGGGACGACTGGTTCGCCCGTTGTCAGTATAATGTGACCGGGTGGGGTGTGTTGCTTGGTGTCTTCGGCGGCATGCTTCAGTGATATAGCACTATAAAAAGGGCAACAGTTCCACTATACAAGAAGACACAACACGAACATACCGCAGTCTCCCAGTACACTCACCTCGCTCAACATACACGCAACACACCGCATCCATGGGAGGCCGTCCTTACATGACCATAGCTGTTAATAGGACGTTAATAAATCAAACAAACAAACAAAAAAAGCGTCAAGCAAAATATGAAAAATTTACTAAAAAATTACCATTTTTGAGCTTAAAATCCTATTTTTTCACTTCCTGCGTAAAAATCACTACATATATTTGGTTATTTGGTCCTCATATGTTTTTAGTGTTCTATTGTGGTCATTTTGATACCTCATTTGTCTACTTCAGTTGAAAAATGTCAATGTTATGACTATTTTTTCATTTTTTTAGTGAAATTTGAGAAGGCGGCCCATCTTGATGACGTCATAACCGGAAGTTCATCCCAACTTATGCAATGTTAACATTTTGATTTGTGATCAGTGGGTCATAAGGATTAAGAAAAATATTGGTTCGGAGGTTTGGGGGGGGTGCATGTGGGACCCTCCTAGCCCATGGCCTATAAGATGTCCCGACATATTACCACAAAGCCCTCCACCTCTGGGAAGCGGATTCGAATCCCATGTGGGGCAGTTGCCAGGTACTGACCGTTGGCCGGTGGTTTTTTCTCCGAGTACTCCGGCTTTCCTCCACCAACAAACCTGGCACGTCCTTACATGACCCTGGCTGTTAATAGGACGTAAAAAAATAAAAACAAACCACATTATCAAACAATCCATTTAGTCTTTGATTGGATAGAAGATCTGGAAACCGTTGATAGGATGACTGAACCACATGATTACAAATCGTGTATTTCATTGGATATGATTATAATGTATAAAATTGTTTGTAAAACCTTTCTTCTATTCACTTTATATTCCCTATTCGTAATAACACGCTAAAATGGCTCAGGATTCCGTATATGGATCAGTTGACGTGACAGAATACCTCAGAAGGGATGGTTCAACAGAGAAGAAATTAAATATTCAACTGAACTCACAAGTCAATATTTCTGCAAACATTTTCAGTAAGAATGGAATCTGTTACATTCACATGACTCGTTCAAGCAATAACCAAAAAGTACTATATGTTCTTAACGTTAGAGGAGTTCAACCTGTTAACGGACTTGCCTTCGGAAATTCAAAGTAAAACCAACCTGCTTTAATTGGTAAGTTATAATATTATATGAAATACCTAGCGCATTAATGTGATTTTTAATGTTGTTACCGAATGTTGTGTTGTTGTTTTTTTAAAGGTATTTGAGTTTTACATTTAACATTAAGGTAATCGTGCTTTCTTATGTTTCAGGTGTGCGACAGGTGTGCGATTTACAACAGCAGCAACAACATTCAACAGTCTAGATTAGAAACGCCTTAACTAAATTGCAACGTGAACATGAAAGAGAAATGCTAAGTGAAGCGAAACGCAAGGAAAAAAAGTGAAATGGATGAGTATATTTATAGAGTTCGTGGACCTTCCTGGAATAGTGCGCGTTCTTAAGAGTGATGTCTCGATTCGAGAATAAAATTTCATGACTTATGTCAATAAATTCGGACCATGATTAATATTTTCAAAATTGGAACTTTCTACACATTATAGAAGAAAGAAGAATAGTTTAGAGAATTAATTCCGGCTAATATTCAAGGTGCGGACATAAAGGTGATTGTTTTGCCTGCATTCATCAATTATTTATTACTAGACTACTTGGAGAATATGGACGAAAGAAGACGGATTTTAGACCTTTTCAAAATACAGACAGAGGAAAAAGCATTTTCGAAAATAATTAAAAAATTACTATTCTTTATATGTACAGGCTGTGAGGACGGACTGGGGAACCAGGAAGGACATGAGTGCGTCATGCTTTCGAAAAATGACATCATCGACTTATATTTTGATAGGGCGATCGACAACGTCAGTAAAGTGGTAGTAGAAATTACCTGGAGAGAGTTGGTTTTTGCTTCTTCTGTTCCATCATCTATGTTACAAAGATTTTCGGAAGACTGTGTTTTAAGAAGTGACGATTATATAAAGAATAAACTGACTAATAAAATAAGACGGTACACAAAACAAATTTCGAACACTAATTTACTTCAGTGATATGTTTGACTCTAATGATCATAATTAAAATATGGAATTTAATTCATTTGAACCGGTAAGCGCAAATCGTTATTTGATATTATATGTATTTCTTACCTGTGTCATGTCAGCAAATTTAGTCATACAATTATGACATCATTTCAAACGTGGGTGGTTTAACGTACTTATAAACCATGTATTTTCTATACTAGCATATCAAGGACAACTCAATGATTTTATCGTCCTCATATCTGTTTTATGAAAAACTATGTTAATAGCAAGGACATGGTTGTTGATTACGTACACTAGTGTTGCTGCTGTTGCTAAAACAAACCAATGAGCTTTTGATTGAGGGGTCATTCCAGAATGTTGTTTAGATATTAGAAAGTCGTTGAATAAAATTATTTTTTTATGTTTCATGTTTCCTAACAGTAGAAATGATGCTGAACATATTGACATATGATTTATGTATAATACTCTAACGAGTCATATACCTATATTTCGATAGGCTTTTTAAAAACCTGTTAATTTTAATCGTTTAATAGATAACATGTTCTTTTACGCATTGTGACCCTATTCTCAATCGCTGATGCATGCAAATCTTTATATACTATTACATAACGCATTTATATTTATCTCTCCATAATTTTATGTTAATCGATATCAATATTTCTCATACTACGCATCAAGTGTATGCTACATATTTTGAAAGGAGCGGACGTTTTTAAAACTACATAAAAGATTAGATGCAGCTGGGGACAACTTTAAATGAATGCATTGTATATACTAATTTATGAAACTAGTAATTGATGCTATAACGGTAACATACTACGCATCTATTCATAATTATAAATACGCAACGAGGTGATGCTATGATGTTTATATATTTCTTCGTAATTGTATTACATATATGAATAAAAAAATGAATAAAAAGGACATTTGTAATCAGTACCTGTTCTGTTTTTAATTTTTTGAATTTAATTTTTAATTGAGTGTGTTACAAACATATTGGTTTGGTTCTGTACTAAGTTGATATCCGTTAACCTTCCTTTCTGACGATTATCATACATGATGTGCAAAAGATACATATACAATTGAATTGACCTAATTTAATAACAATAAAGGTGTTATCGACGTATTGGTAGACTTTAGTTGATCACATGGCTCAAGCACAGCTAGATCGCATTGAAGACGAAGACGTGTCTTTACAATATACTTCGAGGACCAGGATTGTTTACCGATTAGGACTTCATCAGGAGTTTATAGTGAAAAAATCTAAGGATCAGGTTAGGATTTATTTTCGCGAGAACGGCAGGTGTGTGAGCATATCTTTAGACTTTTTTAAGAAATTGACATTTCTGTCTGAAAGTTTATTATCTGTATGCGGAGTGGTGGAAGGACCAGGTGTCGTTTGATTAAGAAGCCGATTCGATATGTTGTAACGCTGTTGATATTCGTCCAGTCTACCGATTGATGACTGATTGCAAATTAGTGACTGTGTCTACTTGTGAATGACCTTACCATTTTGAAGCTTGTATGGAGATGGAAGATCTGGACTCCAAATTGGTCTCTGTGTATGCTAAGAACTTACAGGAAATCGTGGAGAACAGAGGATGCAGCGTGGGTGATTCCGTTAAATATATCGATGACATCAAAGTCATTCGAGATTTCATTAAAGAACTCATCAAGTCTGAAATCAGCCGTGGTGTGAGAAACAAGTTCATTGGACGGCTATGTCGTGCAGAATGGAGAAATACGGAACTTAAAACTGAGAATTGGATCAAACGTGTGTGTGACTTGACAGAAACGATTATTGATGATACCAAAAAGTGAAATTGATTAATTAAAGTATTATTATCTTCATTCGCATAATGGTTTTAAGTTCAAGAGACAAACAAGCGATTGAGGACGTGTACTATAACTTTGAGAACGGAGGTGCCTATCTAAGCCCGACGAAGGTTTATAAAGTATTAAAAGCGAGGGGATATACGTCACTGGGTCTACATAAAATTAGGAAATACATTCAGAGCATAGACAGCTACAGTCTTCAAAAACCAGTAAAGCGTACATTTAGACATGCCCGGATAGAAGTATCAGGCCCCTTTGAACAATACGATGCCGACTTGGCGGACGTATCGAATCTCTCAAGCGAGAACAATGGAATTCGATTTCTCTTAGTCGTCATCGATGTGTTTTCGAGGTACCTATGGGTCGAGCCAGTCAAGACAAAAACTGGAAAAGAGGTGTTGGATGCTTTCAAAAAAATAGTCAGGAGAGGAACTGTTCCCAAACGTTTGAGAACCGATAAAGGGAGCGAATTTTACAATCGCCGGATGGAGAAATGGTGTGAAGAAAACGACGTGCATTATTTCACGACTCAAAACTAGACCAAAGCCAATTTTGCTGAGAGAGTAATCAATACATTAAAGACAATGATTTATAGGTACTTCACGAAGCAAAGGTCCTACAGGTATCTAGATCACCTTCAGGATTTCGTCGATAGCTACAATGCTACACCTCACCGCTCATTACACGACATCGCTCCAAAGAATGTTGATAAAGGCAACACGGCCGAACTTTTTTCTTCCATGTATCTCCGTAAACAAAGACGATCTAAAACAAGACGAACTATCAAATCGAAGAAATCTTTTAAATTTAAAATCGGAAGTCTCGTGCGAATATCACACGTCAGACAACCTTTTGATCGTGCATATCAGCAGAAATGGACATCGGAAATATTCAAAGTCGCGAGGAGGTCTTTTAGACAGAACATTCCTCAATATCAACTGACGGATTTTCTAAACGACGACATCAAAGGAAGCTTCTACCAATCAGAGTTACAAGGAGTGGGCAAAGACGAAGACGAGCTATGGTTCATCGAGCGTAAATTGAAAGAACGCAAAAGGGGAGGACAAATTGAATGGTTGGTAAAATTTGAAGGATGGCCATCGAAGTATAACCAGTGGATCTTGCAAAAAAACATATCAGAAGTGTAATGAGTTGTCGAAGATGTCGCACTATGTGGTGATTCATAGTGATCGAAGTAGGGATTATTACCCGGGGAACAGTTCGTTTGCATTTAGTACTTATTTCCAATCTCCGTTAAATCTGCCGGGGAAATGGTTTGTTGCACTCGTGGACATAAACCTGCAAGCCACCGGTAGCAAGACAAAAAAAATCTATATGTGCACAGCAGCATTGTAAGCGACAGTTTCGTCGATGGTGAAAAATACGATTTACTTCGAATGGTGAAAGCACAGAAGGTGGATAATTGGTCTCAATCGTTCCAACCACCGTTTTACATCCCGATCAAGACGTCGGAAATAAGAACCATAGACATCTACATAAAGACAGGTGAAGGAGATTTAGCGTCAATCTTGAAAGATCGCGTGACCGTGACACTTCATTTTAAGCAATATCCCTTTGTAGAATGAACGTTTCCGGGATGTACGTTCCCAACATAGGGAAGTGGATTAAATATTACCAGAACGTAGTAGATGGAAAGGAGAGTCCTTACGACACTTTCAAGAACATTAAACAGCGTGGAAGCGGTTTATCACACAATTCTAGCGAATTCATTATTCCCATAGATAAGAACGACGCTCAAGGAGACAAAGCGTTGCCTGCACGAAAGGTAGATGTCAATCTAGTGTCGCCGGTTCAGCAAGTGATCGAGCAGGCTAAGTCAGAACTCAAAAGAAAACGATCCCCGTCTACTCGCCAGTCTCGACCGAAACGTCGACGCATGCACATCAAGAAACGCAGGAAGCAGAATACAAAACCCATCAGGAAGAGTTCGAATAAGAAGCGGGTACAAAGAAAGAAAAGGAAAGCACAAAAGATGAAAAAGAGTGTGAAGCAAAACGATCTCGTTTCACAATGGCTGCATTAAATAAGGATTTCTTCAGAGAAGCTTTACCTTCGGAACTGGCTTTATTCGATCTACCTCCTACTCAGACGGCAGTGGAAAACACGTACTATCAGGATGTCTTACCAATTTCGCAGATAACGAATGACTCGCCTGTCGAATTCGTGGACAAAATGGGATGGAATTACTGAACCTTCAAAATACACTCCTCTATGCGAAAGCCAAAATAGTCAAGGCAAACGGCACCAATATCGGTTTAACGGAAGACGTTGGACCTGTGAATCTGTTTTTACCGTCGCTGTTTCATCAAGTGGACGTAAGTCTTAACGGGAAAACCGTCGTATCGACTACCAATCATTATGGATATAAAAGTTACATTCAATGTCTGTTGAGGAACGGTAGAGAAGCCAAAGAAACTCAGTTGTCGGCGATGCTTTGGAAACAGGACGATGAAGGAGATATGGACGAACACAGTCCCAGAACCGGGACGAACAATGCTCTGCTTTACAGAGCGAAATATTTCGAGGGGGGTAAAGTCTGTGACATGATCGGGCCCTTGTTTCATGACCTCTTCAAGATGGATAGATATCTTTTGAATCAGATCAACGTCAACGTGAAACTGTACAGATCGAAACCTACATTCTGTTTATTTTCCGGTGATGCTAACCCTGACTACAGAGTCTCCTTCGAAGATATTCGACTACGAGTCTGCAAGGTCAAGGTCAATCCTGCTGTTATCTATGCTCAGAGTAAAGCATTGGAAACGGCCAACGCCAAATACCCCTTTACTCAGACCTCTGTTAAGCAGATGGTCATATCGTCGGGAGCAACTAGCTTCACGTACGACAACATCTTCCAGGGAATGAGACCCAATCAGGTAGTCGTGGGATTCGTAAAATCGACGGGAGTCACTGGTGATTATGAGGAAAACCCCTGGTTCTTCCAGGGCTATGACGTCACGAACATCGCGCTATACGTAGACAGGAATTGCGTGGGTGGTAATCCATTCAAACCGAAATATGGAACGGACACTCAAACCATTTCGGTTCTGAGGAGCATGCTCCAGTCGACAGGAAAGTGGCTAGACGATGGTGGATCCAACATCCAGAGAGACGACATCAATCAGGGCTACGCGCTATACACCTTCGACCTGGAACCTAAGTTCAGAGGAAGTCAATATCTGACGTTGCTAAAGCAGGGTAACGTCAGACTGGAAGTGACTTTCGGTACTGCCTTGACAGACACCGTTTCCTGCCTTTTATATGCGGAATTTCAAAATTGTTTCGAGGTCAACGCTGCGAGGGACATTCTGATACCATGAATACACAGGAGCTGAAGTGTGCAATCGAATGTGATTCAGAAATGAGACGTAAGGTGCGCGGAGTGTTTGCTAGAGATGATATAACGAGACCGACGTACTTTCCGAGTGGATGTATTGTAAACACGGATACTAGCAACCTTCCTGGACAGCATTGGGTGGCATTCTTCTACGAATCTGCAAAACAATCGGAGTTCTTTGATAGTTACGGACATTCTGCCAAGTACTTCGGTTTTCACGCTCATGATCATAACAGGAAACGCTTACAGAGTGCTAGTTCTGACACCTGCGGACAATATTGTCTGTATTATCTATCAAAAAGATGTAGAGGTATGTCAATGGAGTTGATTCTTAAGGATTTCGGGGATAATCTCGAGGAAAACGATATATTTGTACAGAACTATATATAGGTAGTGCTTATCGGTATTGTTTTAACAAAATTAATGGTCAACAAACTTGTTGTGCAGAAACTAATAATCAATAAATATATCTAGAGAGATTCTGTTTGTTTCTTCATTTACGAGTTGATCATGGATTGGTATATACGCGAAAGTCTCGTCAAATTTCAGTCACCCTGTAGGATCATGGTAGCTGGACCATCGGGTAGTGGAAAGACGAGGTTAACTATGAAGATTCTAGAACATGCCAACGGTATGTTCAGCGAATCCGTTAAACGAATAATCGTCTGTTATGACACCTGGCAACCAATGTTTCAGGAGATGCAGAACAAGATAGATATCACGTTTCATAAGGGGTTACCAAACGAGGAACAGTTTGATGAATGGAGCTCTACGGAAGGGCATAAGATTCTAGTTGTTGATAATTGTATGAGTCAGGGTGTGAATTCTTCGGATTTGGAAAAAATGTTTTGTGTAAAATCTCATCACTTGAACTTTACCGTCATCTTCCTAGTACAGAACCTGTATTACAGATCAAAGGCTATGAGGACTTTGAGTCTAAACACGTCTTACTTCGTTCTCTTCAAGAACTATAGAGATCAATTACAATTAGAAACACTAGGAAGACAGATGTTTCCAGGTCAGCTGTCGTATTTCAGAAGTTCGTTCAAAGCAGCAACATCTGAGTCCTTTGGTTATCTAGTAGCAGACGTATCTTCCGTCAGACCTACGGCTAATGTTGAAGGTGCTCTCATTGACCTTCCACCATTACGAACAAAGGTATTGTTTGGTGAGGACACAATTTTGTACTTTCCGAAATGAGACATTTCGTCGATTTCTGGTTATCCGCTTCGAATGAACAAAGGAAAGTTGATACTATCGACTTTAACGAAGGAACAGCTACGGTTTATCACCGAAGTTATATATAACACAATCACCAGAAACATTCCTATTACAGCGGAAGACAAGAAGAAGCTATCAAGGTATAAACGCGGCATATCGACTGTGTTAAGTAAAAAACATTACACGGAGAGAGCGTCGTCGAAGAATAACCAGTGCGATCAGAATATTACCGATCTTTTTCAAGCATTACATAAAATGGCACGAGAAATGATATTGGTTCCGGTGTTAAAATACCAAGAACTCGTAAAGAAAGGGAAAGGTACGAAGGACGAAGAAATTGAAGAAAACGAATTGAGAACATTAGACAAAGGGGCTGATCCGCGTGACGATACAAAAGACGAAACAGGCGGGGCAGAGATAAAGGATCATGTAGTTAAAGACAAGGCGAGTGATGTTGTGATAGATAAACGAACCAATAAGGATCCTGTAGTTAACGACATGATGGGGGAGGTTGTGATAGATGAAGGAACCAATAAGAATCCGTTGAGAAGGAGTAGGGCGTGTTAAGAAGAAGTCACAGAAGGGTGGGAAACTTTTTGTGAAATCGACACCGAACCAATTCATGCGGAAATTACATACCAAACGTGAATGGCATTCGTTCAACGTATAGCTGGTGAAGCGAAAACGTATTTGATTGGTTGAGTGTACGAACAGAGCTGTGTAGATAATATTACAACATCTAAAGCAGTGAAGCGGAAACCTATCTGATAAACATACACAATACCTATGTTATGGATCGTGGTCGTATTTCATCAATGTAAGGAAGCAGACTGTCCTCACAGCTAACTTCTCCTCTCATCATGGCGGACATATCCGATCTCCTAAACAAAATCGCTCAGGGAGACGAACGTGCTAAAGAAACGCTAACAGAACTAAAAAGGAAATTGGATACAGTCGACATATCATCCAGCTCTATCAAAAAGGTGAAGACTGGCATTAGAGATGAAGACGTATCCTATCATTGCGAAGTGTGTGAAAAGAAATTCAATACGTTAAACCAGCTTAAACGTCATACACAGTGTCATTATATACAGAAAAAATGCGACATGTGCGAGAAGGTATTTAACAGTCAAACAAATTTAGTAAAACATGTGACTGACATACATAAAAGGAATATCGAATATAAGTGTGAAACCTGTGGTAAATCATTCAGCAACGGAAGTAATTTAAAAAGACACGTAAAAAAACATGCATGAAGAAAAGGGAACACTTTATACGTGCTGCCTGTGTCAAAAGGCATTCGGTAGAAAAGACAATTTAAAAGTGCACATGAGAAACTGTGTGGATAAATCATCCCTTCATAAGCAACCAAGTGGTGTAACGTCGTCAGCTGTACGGTCTGATCCATCAACAGGGCCTTCTGATGATTTGAGACATACAGATGTGAAACCTTCAGACAGAGAGATAACTGAGACGTTTTCACAACCAGAGAGTGGTGTGCTATCTTCACCACCCAAGTCCTCGATTATTTCAGGAGGATCTCACAGTGACCGGCAACAGCTTAACGACACGACAGTTGATAATCGACAGCATCCTCGCATCGGGAACATCCGACCCTCGGATAGGGGCTGATGTGATACACAGAGAAAACAGTAGGGACGGGTACAAACTTAAACACAAATTCGCAGACGAAAGTAGTCAAAACGGAAGTGCTCGTGTAAGGGAGATTTACCCCAACTTTGAGGATAACCTAGACATATTGACATTTTTCGCCAACACGAAGGAAGAGATAATAGAACATTTAATTGATGTATGCAAACAATTGAATGGAATTAAGTGGTATATGAATGTGCGTGTGATTCTTGAAAAAGAAGATAAAGAAGGTAATGTAAGTCAGACCATGCCTCACTTTTTAAGTAGGGCGTATGTACAAATGGCGAATGAAAGTGACTTAGAACACAATGTAAACGAAGCTTTTCAAAAAATGTACGCCTCTTTCGAAGAATTTATTCGAAAGGGATCAGGTTGGGTTTTGAAAAGGGTAGTAAAATTAGAGGTTCGCTTGGCAAATTATTCGCCTATTGGTGGTTCTTCCTACATTCCAACCCCGTCTACGTTTAGTAATAGTAGAAGCCTAACAAACGTTCAAAACAATGACGAGTTTTGCTTCAAGTGGTCTATACTAGCTTCTCTCCACCCTGTATCCTACTTACCTGAACGTGTATCGAATTACATACAGTACGAAAACGATCTCGACATGACCGGTATGACCTACCCCATTCCCATCTCGCAAGTATCTAAATTCGAGAAACTAAATCCAATCAGCGTTAACGTATTCGGATGCGAAGGCCGAGACATATTTCCCATGCATGTAACGCAGATGCGTGAAACTCGACACCATGTAAATCTTCTATTCTTGCGAGAAGATGAAAAATCACATTACTGTCTCATTCGCGATCTAAACTCCTTCTTGTCCAGAACAAAGAAAGTCAGAAACAAAACATATTTCTGTCAATACTGTCTTCAAGGTTTCACGCGAGAGGATTTGTTAGATAAACACGTAGAAAATTGTGCGCGGCACGATCCTCAATGTATAGAATTTCCGGAAAATGACATGTTAAAATTCGAAGACTTTCGAAAGCAGCTGAAGGCACCCTTCGTTCTGTTTTGCGATTTCGAGGCGTTCGTACAACCCATGGACTCGTGTGAAAATGATCCGAGTATATCGAGCACAACGAAAACTGCTCAATTCGAACCATGTAGTTTTGGATATCAACGCGTATGTATAGACGATAAATATACAAAGCCTCCGGTTATTTACAGAGGTCAGGACGTAACTAGAACGTTTTTAGAATATTTATTGGACGAGGCAGAAGAAATCAAAGAAATATTAGGTATTGTGGAACCGATGATCATGCGTCCAAAAGACGAACGAGATTTCAAAACAAGTTCGCGGTGTCATATACATTGTGTGGAAAGTGTTTCACAAAAGAGTGCAAGAAGGTCCGCGATCACTGTCATATCACAGGATTCTATCAAGGTGCAGCTCATGAATCCTGTAACCTGAATTATAAATACCCATCATACATTCCATGCGTATTTCACAATTTACGCGGGTATGACAGTCACCTGATCTGTCAGAGCGTTGGTCTATTTCAGGATCATGATATCCAATGCATACAGAATAACACAGAAAAATACATTTCGTTTTCTCTTGGCCCCTTACGTTTCATCGATTCATTTCAATTCATGTCACAGAGTCTTGAAACATTAACGAAAAACTTTGCTAAGAATGGTTTTTCTCATTTCAAACACTTTTCTGAAGAATTTTCTGTGTCGGAGACTACACTGTTGCTTCGCAAGGGTGTATACCCATATGAATACTTAGATTGTGCGGAAAAATTTACAGAAACGCAACTCCCGTCTAAAGAGTGCTTTTACAGCAGTCTAACCAAGAGTCACATTTCGGAGGAAAGACTACGTACACGCACAAAAGGTGTGGAAGGAAATGAAAATAAACAACCTCGGCGAATATCAAGACCTTTATCTGAAAACCGACGTATTGCTGCTTGCAGACGTCTTCGAGAATTTCAGAGCAATGTGTTTGGGCTATTACGGTCTAGATGCGGCGCATTTCTTTACCGCTCCCGGTCTCGCTTGGAGTTCAGCGTTACGTATGACGAGAGTTAGTCTTGATCTGATCAAAGATCCGGATATGTACCTTTTCTTTGAAGCAGGAATCCGTGGTGGTGTCTCGATGATATCGAATAAATACGCGGAAGCAAACAACCCTCGTCTGTCAGACACATACAACCCACTTAAACCAACGTCGTACATCATGTACACCGATTGTAATAATCTCTATGGTAAAGCAGTGTCTGAACCTCTACCTGCAGGCGGTTTTAGGTAGGTGGACGACGTCACAAACATCAACGTCATGAAAGTTGAGGATAATGACGCGCATTGGTTTTCTATTAGAGGTGGACTTGGAATACTCCATCCTCATTACACGACTCTCATAGCGATTACCCGCTCGCGCCGATTAAAAAAAACCGTTCGCGCCGATGAATTGTCGCCCGCGAGTCGACGACTTTGGAGAGAACTCCACCCCGATTCTCATGTCGATGGGAAGTTGTGATGGGGTCACCACTGAGAAACTGATACCAACTCTTGAAGACAGGGTGAAATACGTTTGTCATTATCGAAATCTTAAACAATATTTGAAATTGTGGATGAAACTCGTCAAGATTCATAGAATACTGCAATTCGAACAGACTCCGTGGCTCAAGAAATACATAGATTTTAACAGTGAGAAACGGAAACATGCAAAAAACGATTTCGAGAAAGATTTCTTTAAACTGATGAACAATGCCGTATTTGGCAAGACAATGGAAAACGTTAGGAAACGTGTTGACATCAAACTAACCCACAATGAGATCAAATTCAAAAAGTAAGTACGTAGCGCGACCTTCCTTTAAGAGATTCACCATCTTTGATGAAAATCTAACTGCAGTCGAAAATCAGAAGGTCAAACTGACATTGAACAAACCTGTTAACGTTGGACAAGCGATTTTAGACCTGTCTAAAGTTGTCATGTATGATTTCTATTATGGTTACTTGAAAGAGACATATGGCAATGACCTTACTCTCCTGATGACGGATACCGACAGTCTCCTCTACCACGTGGCATGTGATGACGTGTATTCAGACATATATCGAGACAGACACAAATTCGATCTAAGCAATTATCCCTCTGAAAGCCCCTATTTCGATCAAACGTGTAAGAAAGTACCAGGCTTTTTTTAAGGATGAATGTGGTGGAAATGTGCTTTGTCAGTTCGTAGGACTTAAGCCAAAATGTACAGTTACAAATATGCAGTAGATGAAATCGGTGATACTACATTTCGTGAGAAACAGATCGCCAAAGGTATAAAGAAGGCAACGATAAAACGTGACCTACGTCACGAAATGTACAAAGAATGTCTTTTTAAAAACAGTCAAAGCTTTTGTCAGATGGCTACGATTCGTAGTGATAAACATCAGCTTTACGTGTATTGCATCAACAAAGCCGGGCTTTGTGCCTTTGACGACAAAAGATTTGTTCTCGACAATGGTGTCGCAACTTTAGCATTTGGCCATTACAGTATACAGTAGACATTGTTTTGAATGTTAGGGTTTTATCAAGTTAATTGTTATGCGCATGTATTGTATAGCAGAATGTTGTTGATCGATGTACTCTATTTATAACTGTTTTCTAAATTCGCTTGTAGCTATCTTATGTTCATCATTTATGTATGTAACGACTATTTCAAAAATAAATTAATATCTTATGTTTGGATGGTTGTTTTCTTGTTATTGCTGAAATTGCTATCCGCAGCCATATTAACACCAAGATTTATTAAAGGTTACGGTCAAGGGTCATGGAGCAAGTTTGCAAAAAATTTTTTTTTTTTTGGCGATTTACAGGGCGACTTCTAAATCTATCCTATATATTTATACTAAGATCAGCATTACTGACAGGGACGCTGCAATGTGAATGCATGTCTGTCTGTAGATGTAAAGGATCTTCTGTTTCAAACTTGATAGTGTTAACCAACATGGCATTGGGATAATGTTGATTAAAAGTTAAAGGTCACTCGATCATGAAACAAACTCGGCAAACCTTATCTGTCCTTGATAATCTAGGATCAATATCAGGACAACTTCTAACGCTATCCTATATATTTAATCCAAGACGACTTCCAAGATCAGGGTGACTTATACCCGGATCAGGACGACTTTCAGGACGACTTCCAACGTTA
Organism: Argopecten irradians; assembly: GCF_041381155.1. Taxonomy (NCBI): domain Eukaryota; kingdom Metazoa; phylum Mollusca; class Bivalvia; order Pectinida; family Pectinidae; genus Argopecten; species Argopecten irradians. The sequence continues at coordinate 11,912,249 of NC_091146.1, read as the reverse complement.
TCCTATATATTATATTAAGATCCAAGACTTTCAGGACGACTTCCAACGTTATCCAACGTTTATCCTAGACGATAACTTATTTATACCAAGATCAGGACGACTTTCAGGACGACTTCCAACTTTATCCTATATATTTATACCAAGATCAGGACGAGATCAGGACGACTTCTAACACCCTTAATATATAACTACTTCAGAGTTTCTAGAATTAAAATAATTGTGACAAATTCAGAATCTAATCAACAACTATGAATCTACAGTTTAAATGGGTAGAAGTTGGATTTATTTTGATTGTCTGTTTAATTTATTATCAGGCATGTGACCTACATTTTTGCGATCGGTCCTTTGAACAGTGTATGATGCTCACGAGCAGGCCATATGCCCGATACTAAATTTTTGCTCTATTCTATAAGCCAGTGCTTACAGGTTCCTCAATCGGTTGACACAATAAAATGTAATTTCTAATGCCCATTTTTAACGTCTATGGACGATTTCACATATTTCCCAATGCTTTGCAATCGCCAGGTTCTATGTAGCAAATGTATACGTATTATACATTTGACAGGATTAAAACTATTTCGCGCACCTTGCCGTTTAGAAAACTATATTCCATACATACATAGTTAAACGTTTTATGAAGAATTTAATTTGTTTATGTTTATCATGATATCCTTGCTTTTATTATGCCCATCAATATATCCTTTTTAATCAAAATATTTTGCCGATCAAAATATCTCTTGGGCGACGATTTGCTAACACTGAAAATCTTACTCCCTGCAAGGTTCATCACTTTATGCGTTCGAAAAAGAATTTCATCCTTAAACTACATATCACTAGCTAAGAAAAATGTTTTTACTGGGAAAATGCGGACTTGAACTATCCATTGATGAGACATAACCAGTACGTGGTTTACCGTACGCAGTTAATTTGCAACGCAATTAATTTGCTTTTATAACTTCTAATAAACGTCCTTATTTATAAATTAAATTGTATGATAATATATATTGATACATTTTACTTTATGTGTATCTATTCAAATAAACATTACAGTACGAATGATTTCCAGTAATTAACGGCAATTTTATGTTGCAATAAATATTATGTTTCTGATCGCAATAAATATTTCTATCTGTCAAAGTCCATATAGACTTCAGAATAAATACATATTTTCTCATATCTCTGTGGCACATCATCTAGTCTGTCTGTGGTCTGGATGTAGTGGACATTTTACCTGGACACGATGTCCACCTGTAGTGGACACCGTGTTCACACGTAGTGCACTCCATGTCTACCTGTAGTCTAAATCTTGTGCACTCCGTGTCTACCTGTAGTCTAAACCTCGTGCACTCCGTGTCTACCTGTAGTCTAAACCTCGTGCACTCCGTGTCCACTCGTAGTTCACACCGTGTGCACAATGTGTAACCTTTAGTCTACTACCAACTGTATTCCGGGACCGTGAAATGTAATATTGGTCACCTCAGCCCAAGCACAGGGGCACGCAAATTATTCATTATGTAAAATAATTCCTATGTACGTCATGTCCACATGACTGAAAATTATATATTATGTAAATATCGGTTAGCTTGTAATTAATAATAATAATAATATACTTTAATTAATAATCGAAAACACTTTGAGTCAGAGACTCTTCATAATTCGACATAAAAATATACAATATTTACAACATGGAATATATCATAGACAATACATATTACAGCGTTGCATGTATTATTATAATGGATATCACAGTCAGATTATCACAGAAAATAGTAAAAATTAAAAAGGCACTCATAAAGCTCATGGTGCATAAATATATGGAAAAATAATAAAAACACATCTTAATGAATTAGTGTCTAATATACATATATGCCAATATGACAAAAGAATAAATATTGACAGAATATATGCTATTATAGCATTATTAAAATTGATTTTGTTTGATTAAATTAACGATAGTTTATTAAGACGATAAAAGAACAAAGTGCTGGGTTTACTAAAAATAGGTATTATGAAGCAAATGAAACAGTGATTATTGGGATACATGTAGGAAGTGTTTTTTGCATTCGTATTTGAATTTGGAGAGTTTTGTATTTTTAGAAACACTTTCTGGTAGACCATTCCATAGTGATGGTCCACTATACCTAAATGAGCTCTTAATTTTTTTCTGTTTTAAATCTAGGTAATAAGTATTTCCCTGAAGTGGCTGATCTAGTCTTCTTTTCATGAATATAGGATACTAAATTGTTACAATCTAAATAATTAGGACATAATTTGTTAATAACTTTAAACATAAGAATACACTCATTATATTTTACTCTTTTGCTAAAAGGTAGCCATTTTAATTTACAAAGAAGTTCCTCACCTGATACGGTATAATCTTCGTCTAAATTAATACGAAGTATTCTCTTTTGCATTCGTTCAAGTTTGCTTATGTATAGCTGGCTACAATGGCCCCAAACATTTGAACAATAATCAAGGTAAGGTAAAATGAAACAATTAAAAAACGTAATTCTAGATGAAATTGGTAAAAATTTCTTTATACGACATAATTGATGAATTTTAAAATTGACCTTTTTTTATAACATCTTGGGCATGTTTATCCCAAGTAAGGGTATCATCAATGCAAACACCAAGTAATTTTTCATGTTTGACATTTTCTAACTTACTGTTGTTGTCAGATACATCACATAATATATTAATCTCATTTGAAATCCTTTGTTTTTTTTGTTTACTTCCTATTAACATAACTTTTGTTTTTTCAGTGTTAATGACCATTTTGTTAGTTTCACACCAACTTTTAACATTTACGAAGTCAGATTGTAGACAAGACTCAATAACATCAGTTTTTCTTGTCTGCTACTTGCATGGATGTGTCATCAGCATACATAAAAACTTCACATTGTTTTACAATGGAGAGGCATATCGTTTACATATAATAAAAACATCAGGGGACCAATAATCGAACCCTGTGGTACGCCAGTTAAAATTTCACATGGGTCTCTAAGCGATGATTTAAAACATACAGTCTGAAAACGATTGGACAGGTACGAAGTAAAAAACTTTCTAAAATCAATATACATAACACCAATGAGGTTTCCTTTATCAATTTCCTCGTACCATCTATTGGATAATGCTGTAAGAGCAGTTGGACATGAATGTTTACTCCTAAATCCAGAATGGTTTTCAATAATAAGGTTGAATTTAGTTAAAAAATCATAGAAGGTAGAGTGCACATGTTTTTCTAAAAATCTTTGATAATAATGGCAGGATTGAAATAGGTCTATAGTTGGTAACACTACTTTTTTCACCCTTTTTGTAGATAGGATTGACTTTAGCATGTTTAAGTTGATCGGAAAATACATTTTGACTTATACACATGTTTAACAATGAGGTAATAGGTTCAGCAATGACAGTAGCTGATATTTTTAAATATTTGGCGGATATACCATCTAGTCCTGTAGCTTTAGTACAGTCAATACTGGACAGAAACTTGGAAACAAAAGATAATGAGATTTCTGGTATATCGTATACAGTGTCTAAAGGTAGGTGTCTAGATACAAAAGCTTTTATAGTACTTAGACTATCAGGTAAATGTTTTGATTCATTATCAGAGATATACTCTTTGACAATATTGGTAAAAAAAATGTTAAAGTTATCTGCAATTTCTTCATCAATTTGTATGTCATTTGAGGTAATAAAATCAGGTTTAGTTTCCGGTTTATTTGGAACTAATTTTTTAAAATATTTCCAATATTTGTTAGGCTCTTTTTTACAGGCATCTAGGACATTTCTGAAAAAATCACTTTTGGCTTTTTTGGTTAAAGAAGTAACTTTGTTTCTCCATTTACGATACAAATCAAGATTGTTCATGTTCTTATGATTGTCTCTGATTTTCATGGATGTGCTTATGTCCTCATTCCACCATTCTGGAATGGATTTGTATTTTACTCTCTTCTCTTTGAGAGGAGCATGTTTGTCAAGCACTTCAGTAAAAGTCGTAGTCCAGGAATCAAATGCAAGGTTAACATCATCATTTATATCCTGCGGGGAGGCTTGAAAGGCAGACTCTAAGTCGAAACAGAAATTTTTCTTCATTAAAAGTTTTAGTACATCTATACTTAATGGTGTTTATACCTGTTTGTTTCACATTTCCATGATACTTTTTTGACGGCAAATACAGGTTTATGGTCACTTATGTTAACGTTAGAAGTATCACAACAGGTAAAATCCCTGGGAGTATTGGTCCATATATGGTCTATACATGTAGAAGTATTGTTAGTTACTCTCGTAGGTACTGTAACTACATTGTAGAGGCCAACACTTTCCATATCAACACTTAACTTCCGGTTTTCTGGGGATGCGATGAACAAATCAACATTAATAAATAAATAATTTTAAAATAATTTTTTGTTTGTTTGTTTGTTTGATTAATTAACGTCCTATTAACAGCTATGGTCATGTAAGGACGGCCTCCCATGTATGCGGTGTGTTGCGTGTATGTTGTGCGAAGTGCGTGTTTCGGGAGACTGCGGTATATTCATGTTGTGTCTTCTTGTATAGTGGAACTTTTGCCCTTTTTATATAGTGCTATATCACTGGAGCATGCCGCCGAAGACACCAAGCAACACACCCCACCCGGTCACATTATACTGACAACGGGCGAACCAGTCGTCCCACTCCCTGTATGCTGAACGCTAAGCAGGAGCAGAAACTACCACTTTTATAGACTTTGGTGTGTCTCGGCCAGGGGACAGAACCCAGAGCCTTCCTCACAGGGGCGAACGCTTAACTCAAGGCCAAAAGTGAGGCGGTGCCAAGGGAGGCATTAGGAAAGATAAAGTCAGTTAGGAAGAATAGAAAAGATAAGATCCTAAATTTAGTCGCCTTTTACGATCATGCAATAGGACAGCAGGTAGAATTCTAACGCCCTACCTGCAGGGCCACCCCATTAGAATAACATCAACGGATTCGGCTGCAGCCTGTTCTACATTGGCCACCAGAAGTTCATTCCAGTCACTTCTGAAAGTCGGTGGTTTGTAGAATGAACTAACCATCTGCGGTCTGGTGTTGGTTAGACAGATCTCTATCCAACATATTTCAAGGCCGCTATGATTTAGACCAGGTCTTTCTTTGTATTTTATGTCTTCTCTGATGAAGAATCCTACTCCACCACCACTTCTATTAGCCTGATCACGCCGAATCAAATCATATCCTGGAATACTATAGCTACTACTGCAGTGGTTACTATTTAACCAAGTCTCACATAATCCAACAACACTTGGTTTTGACTGTAAAATTTGATATGAAATTTCTTCAAAGTGTTTTGGAAGACTTCTCACATTCCAGGTTATAAACGAAAGTCCCTTTGGTAAATTGCTCGGTAGAAGATTGGATACCTCCTAATATTGAGTACAAGGCTCCCTTGTACAATTATCACAAAACCAGGAGAGCAAGAGTTTTGAGTTGTCGTTCAGTATAGTATGACCAGTATTGGTAAGGCATTGACTGTGCCAAGACTGAAGACATCCAACACAATAGACTTCAATACTTTCAAAATTCACAGGTAAATCACACAATGGACAGTGTGTGGAGTTTATCCATTCAACTGTGGGTCCTGGGTTCAGTTCTATGTCACTGGACAGGAGCAGTAGAAGGACAAATACATACTGATGAGTTCTGCAAGGATTGCAACTAAATTTGGCCAGAAACTTCCTTAGTGGAAGGGGATAAGATTTTGCATAAATGGTGACCCTGACCCCCCTGGGGCAGGAGGGGCGGGCCCAATAGGGGAAATAGAGGTAAATCCTAAAAATCGCTACTTGTTCTAGAGTTCTGCATGGATTGTAACCAAATTTTGGCCAGAAACATCCTTGGATGTGTAACCAGAATTTGGCCAGTATAAATTTTGGCTTTGACCCCCTGGAGCAGAAAAAGTGGGGCCCAATAGGGCAATTAGAGGTAAATATTCAAATTCCTTCAGAAAAGAAACAATGAACTTATATTCAGAACATTACATGGCATTACAAACCAGGTGTGAGCGATACAGGCCCTCTGGGCTCTCTTGTTCAAGATGGCGGCTGTGGCGGCCATCTTGGATTTCAGATCAACCCGAAAAATACCAACACTTTGTCGGGACCATGTCAGGATCATTTCATGCAAGTTTCAGCCAAATTGCATAGGCAGAACTTCAAAATGTTTTTTTCAAGATGGCGGCTGTGGCGGCCATCTTGGATTTTGGATTGACCCGAAAAATAACACTTTGTCGGGACCATGTCAGGATCATTTCATGCATGTTTCAGCTTAATCGCACTTGTAGAAGTTGGGAAGAAGTTCAAAATGTGTTTTCAAGATGGCGGATGTGGCGGCCATCTTGGATTGTGGATCGACCCGAAAAATAACAAACACTTCGTCGGGACCATGTCAGGATCGTTTCATGCAAGTTTCAGCTAAATCGCACCTGTAGAACTTGAGGAGAAGTTCAAAATGTGTTTTCAAGATGGCGGCTGTAGCGGCCATATTGGATTTCCGATCGGCCCGAAAAAATAACAACACTTTGTCGGGACCTTGTCAGGATCATTTCATGCAAGTTTCAGCTAAATCGCATTGGTGGAACTTGAGAAGAAGTTCAAAATGTGTCTTAAAGATGGCGGCTATGGTTGCCATCTTGGATTTCGGATCGACCAAAAAATAACAACACTTGGTTGGGACCATGTCATGATCATTTCATGTAAGTTTCAGCTAAATCGCACTGGTAGTAGCGATGCTCAACCAAAGGGCAGGTAACTCGTTCCGAAACGCTTGAAAACACGTACCCTAAATAATGGGTTTACTATCCGGAAGATTTATGTGTCCTAACTGTTCTTTACAAACGCAAAAGTGACACCAATCTGTTCATTCGGAATCCTTGTGGTTTAACCTCACTTTATATGTTAGAAATGGCAGAGGGGTAAGATACGGCAATTTATTGAAAAATTGAAATACTATTACTTCCTTGAATTCAGCCGAGTCAAATGCCCTTACTGTTCTAGTTGTAATATTTAACCATTTCTGTATTTTTTAGTATATAATAATACATTTGACAATCCCGGGAAACATACGAAAATGTATATTTTTTCGAGATGGGGTCAATGACAGTAGGCCCGCTTAATTCCAAAATGGCGGCCTTTCGAAGTGTCAAGAGCTCGTTCAAACACCAGGCACACATAATTTCTATTTTCTCGACAGTTTTATATGGAAACCGTCCGTTTGAGTTTACAAATACATAAATCTAAGTTATTTCAACACTATTTTAACAAATTTAACGTTTACCATAGCATTTTTTTTAACCAGAGAAACCCCTTTTCGAAGCAGTGCCAGAGCCAGAGCAGGGGTTAATGAAGTACATGTAAATGAAAAAGTGCTGGACGTAAACAAATAGTTATAAAGTAATTTCTTTTCAGAAAATTTGCAACAACAACAACCCTTTTGAAAGAGTGTATATGGGGGAATGTAAAACAAGGGAAGGGGTTATAGTTGTCCATTTAGATTGTTGTTTTGTATATTTTTAGGCCTAATAAAAAAAAAACTGTGTTTCCATTAACTTGCAAAAAAAGAGGGTCGGTAGGAACGTAAAACAACACGAAGGTAAATGATTTTAGAAAGCAGGTGATTAGTTTTCCTGGTTATTTTATCTGTATGGATGTCCCTAAAACCACTATGTTTTATATACATGTACTTTGTGCAATTTATGCTTTTAATACCAACATTGCTTTCCTTTTGATTGATATGAAAGACAGCCAAGTATTACATACATTGTTGTTATAGCATTCAGCAATGAAATATCTTATAAAAAGTCTCCAAATGTATGATTCATGTAAACAGAAATGATTATGGATTATGGTTATATTATGCCTGGTAGGAATCCATTTTCACAAGACCTATTTGAGAGCGACAGTGATGTCACACTCCCACCAAGCCCTTGCCCTGCAACTTCATCGGATGTTATAAACATAAGTTCCTCGCCGGCTGCTTTGGAGTAGAACATTGCAAAAAATGAAAGAATGATCTGCTTTATAGTAGAACATTGCAGTTGGCATATATATATGCAAAAAGTAATAGCAAAATCCTATTTAACTTCCGAGGATGAGCGAGGTACATGTTTTTTTTCAAATTTAACAAAAAAGCAGTTTTGGGGGTTGGATTTTCGTTTTTTCAAAAATGTATAAAAAATTCGTTTTTCATCCAATTTTCAATCTGTTTGCTGTGTTGTGATCAGAAAGACAAGGCAAACAATATTAGATACAGTTTGACTGCATAAAGTCATAAAAAAAATATGGTTGAGCATTGCTACTGGTAGAACTGAGAAGAAGTTCAAAATGTGAAATGTTAACGCACGGCGGACGGCGGGTCAGATGACCTTAAAATCCCATAAGGGGTCATATTCAGGTGACCTTTGTAGATGGCCAATCAAATTGCTACTGGCAAAATATTAACAGTGAATTTCAGGGGACTAAATAGTTTGAAAATCTGTCCAAAATTATTTCCGTGTACGTAGTCATCTCGCCCAAATAGCACAATAAAGCTAATCGTATTTGTATGTTGGGGCGAAATGGCGGTGTCAATTGACAGAGCAACGTGCAGAAAATGCATTTGATCTAAATTACACGCGGTATAAAGGTCATCCGAACATGACCCTTAATCGGATTTTCTCATATCCTCTATTGAACGGAGTGGTTATAAGGATCTGTATTTCAATCAGATTGGTGAAACTCGTCTCAGTCATTCTAGATAATAATATTTTTCCCGGACAGCCAAGACACAAAAGTAGTATATCTGGTTGTGTGTTGAATTAATCTCCTGTATAAGGACACTAGATGTTAAGTAATATATATATATTTTCAGCCCACCATCTGTTGATGGTGGGCTATTCAAATCGCTTTTCGTCCGTCGTCCGTCCGTCCTTCCGTCCGTTAACAATTCGTGTTACCGCTATTTTTCAGAAAGTACTGAAGGGATGTTTCTCAAATTTCATATGTAGGTTTTCCTAGGGCCCTAGTTGTGCATATTGTATTTTGGGACCAATCGGTCAATAAAATGGCCGCAAGGCAGCCATCTTGGATTTAAATAGGTAAAGTTTGTTACCGCTATTTCTCAGAATGTACTGAAGGGATCTTTATCAAATTTCACATGTACGTTCCCCTAGGGGCCTAGTTGTGCATATTGCATTTTGGGACCAATCGGTTAACAAGATGGCCGACAGGCCGCCATCTTGGATTTTGATAGTTTAAAGTTTGTTACCGTTATTTCTCAGACAGTACCAAAATAATTCTTCTCAAATTTCAGATACAGGTTCCCCTAGAGTTCTAGTTGTGCACATTGTATTTTGGGACCAATCGGTCAATAAAATGGCCGCCAGGCAGCCATCTTGGATTTTGATAGGTAAAGTTTGTTACCGCTATTTCTCAGAATGTACTGAAGGGATCTTTCTCAAATTTCACATGTGCGTTCCCCTAGGGGCCTAGTTGTGCATATTGCATTTTGGGACCAATCGGTTAACAAGATGGCCGACAGGCCGCCATCTTGAATTTTGATAGTTTAAAGTTTGTTACCGTTATTTCTCAGACAGTACCGAAAGAATTCTTCTCAAATTTCAGGTACAGGTTCCCCTAGAGCTCTAGTTGTGCATATTGCATTTTGGGACCAGTCGGTCAACAAAATGGCCGCCAGGCAGCCATCTTGGATTTTGATAGTTTAAAGTTTGTTACCGTTATTTCTCAGACAGTACCGAAAGAATTCTTCTCAAATTTCAGGTACAGGTTCCCCTAGAGCTCTAGTTGTGCATATTGCATTTTGGGACCAATCGGTCAACAAAATGGCCGCCAGGCAGCCATCTTGGATTTTGATAGTTAAAGTTTGTTACCGCTATTTCTCAGAATGTACTGAAGGAATCTTTCTCAAATTTCACATGTACGTTCCCCTAGGGGCCTAGTTGTGCATATTGCATTTTGGGACCAATCGGTTAACAAGATGGCCGACAGGCCGCCATCTTGGATTTTGATAGTTTAAAGTTTGTTACCGTTATTTCTCAGACAGTACCGAAAGAATGCTTCTCACATTTCAGGTACTGGTTCTCCTTGGGCTCTAGTTGTGCATATTGCATTTTGGGACCGATCGGTGAACAAGATGGCCGACAGGCCGCCATCTTGGATTTTGACAATTGAAGTTTGTTACAGCTTTGTTTGTTTGTTTGATTGATTAACGTCCTATTAACAGCTATGGTCATGTAAGGACGGCCTCCCATGTATGCTGTGTGTTGCGTGTATGTTGTGAGAGTTGCGTGTTTTGGGAGACTGCGGTATATTCATGTAATGTCTTCTTGTATAGTGGAACTGTTGCCCTTTTTATAGTGCTATATCACTGAAGCATGCCGCCAAAGACACCAAGCAACACACCCCACCCTGTCACATTATACTGACAACGGGCGAACCAGTCGTCCCACTCCAGGTATGCTGAGCGCTAAGCAGGAGCAGAAACTACCACAGCTATTTCTCAGAAAGCACTGAAGGGATCTGTCTCAAATTTGCATGTGCAGGTTCCCCTAGGGGTCTTGTTATGCATACTGCATTTTCGGACCGATCGGTGAACAAGATGGCCGACAGCACGCCATCTTGGATTTTGATAGTTGAAGCTTGTTACCACTATTTCTTAGAAAGTACTGAAGGGATCTGTCTCAAATTTCATGTGCAGGTTCCCCTAGGTTCCTGGTTATGCATATTGCATTTTGGGACCAATCTGTTAACAAGATGGCCGACAGGCCGCCATCTTGGATTTTGATAGTTTAAAGTTTGTTACCGTTATTTCTCAGACAGTACCGAAAGAATTCTTCTCAAATTTCAGGTACAGGTTCCCCTAGAGCTCTAGTTGTGCATATTGCATTTTGGGACCAATCGGTCAACAAAATGGCCGCCAGGCAGCCATCTTGGATTTTGATAGTTAAAGTTTGTTACCGCTATTTCTCAGAATGTACTGAAGGGATCTTTCTCAAATTTCACATGTACGTTCCCCTAGGGGCCTAGTTGTGCATATTGCATGTTGGGACCAATCGGGTAACAAGATGGCCGACAGGCCACCATCTTGGATTTGATAGTTTAAAGTTTGTTACCGTTATTTCTCAGACAGTACCGAAAGAATTCTTGTCAAATTTCAGGTACAGGTTCCCCTAGGGCTCTAGTTGTGCATATTGCATTTTGGGACCGATCGGTGAACAAGATGGCCGACAGGCCGCCATCTTGGATTTTGACAATTGAAGTTTGTTACAGCTATGTCTAAGAATGTACTGAAGGGATCTAGCTGTCTCAAATTGTATGTGCAGGTTCTTCTAGGGATCTAGTTGTGCACATTGCATTTTAGGACCGATAGGTGATCAAGATGGCCGACAGGTAGCCATCTTGGATTTTAATAAATGAAGTTTGTTACTGTTATATATCTCAGAAAGTAGTCAAAGGATCTTTCTCAAATTTCATGTGTAGTAATAATATGTAGTAAAAGCTTGAAAAGCAGAGAAAAGATCCCTCTTTCCTTTGTCAAACAAAGATCGTTCATAGGTGGGCGCCAAGATCCCGCTGGGATCTCTTGTTAGGTCATGCATCGTGTGTTCGTAAACAATTTACATTTTCGACTTCTTCAAAACAACTGATGCAAATTCATTGAAATTTAACACAAATCTTCTAAGGTCATTCAAAATTTGGAATTACATAGCCCCATCCCCCCAGGCGGCTGTGGGAGGGGCCAAAAGGGGTAAAATTAACTAAAAGGACTAGATATGGTAATGGCTTTTTTGGCCCCTGAATCTATCAAATATCAAATTAAGTATTTAGAAATTAAGCTGCTTTTGTTTGTTTGTTTGATTATTTAACGTCCTATTAACAGCTATGGTCATGTAAGAACGGCCTCCCATGCATGCAGTGTGTTGCGTGTATGTTGTGTGAGTTGCGTGTTTTGGGAGACTGTGGTATGTTCGTGTGGTGTCTTGTATACTGGAACTGTTACCCTTTTTAGGTCATCTGACCTATAGTCGTCATGTTTCGTCCGTCGTCGTCCGCCGTGCGTTAACTTTTCACATTTTGAACTTCTTCTCAAGTTCTACCAGTGCAATTTAGCTGAAACTTGCCTGAAATGATCTTGACATGGTCCCGACTAAGTGTTCTTATTTTTCGGGTCGATCCGAAATTCAAGATGGCCGCCACAACCGCCATCTTGAAAACACATTTTGAACTTCTTCTCAAGGTCTACCGGTGCAATTTGGCTGAAACTTGCATGAAATGATCCTAACATGGTCCCGACAAAGTGTTGTTATTTTTCGGGTCGATCCGAAATCCAAGATGGCACCCACAGTCGCCATCTTGAAAACACATTTTGAACTTCTTCTCAAGTTCTACAGGTGCGATTTGGCTGAAACTTGCATGAAATGATCCTGACATGGTCCCGACAAAGTGTTGTTATTTTTCGGGTCAATCCAAAATCAAAGATGGCCGCCACAACCGCCATTTTGAGAACACATTTTGAACTTCTTCTCAAGTTCTACCGGTGCGATTTGGCTGAAACTTGCATGAAATGATCCTAACATGGTCCCAACAAAGTGTTGTTATTTTGCGGGTCGATCCGAAATCCACGATGGCCCCCACAGTCGCCATCTTGAAAACACATTTCGAACTTCTTCTCAATTTCTACATGTGCGATTAGGCTGAAACTTGCATGAAATGATCCTGACATTGTCCCGACAAAGTGTTGTTACATCTCTGGTTGATCCCAAATCGAAGATGGCTACCATGACACTATATCTAATTAATTTCCTATATGATTATTGCCAAGGTAGTCACGTGACCGTTAATGCCCTTGGGCCTCTTGTTATAGTGCTATAACACTGAGGCATACTGCCGAAGACACCAACCGCCTTCTTGGAAACCTTGGAACTAAGGGCACGGCATGACCAGCAGATTGATAATACATGGCCCCTATTACCAGTCGTCTAACCGGAGTCTGAAGCCAAAGTGGTGTGTAGCAGTAAAAAAGGAAGAAAAAAGAGCAGGACCTATTCAACCACCAGGACCTTCTTCCCCCGGGTACGAGATACAACCTACGGCAAACAGGTTGGCTCATGTTGGAGCTACTGTGAATCACTGTACATCACACCCCCAAAAGTGGTGCGCATCCGCAAAAGACCAGTGCACCCAGTCTCGAGACGTGGAGACCTCATAAAATCATTGACCCACTTCCAGGGCCAGTATATTAGTGTTTTGGCCCTGCAGGTAGGGCGTTAGAATTGTACCTGCTGCCCCTATTGCATGATCGTAAAAGGCGACTAAATTTAGGATCTTATCTTTTCTCTTCTTCCTAACTGACTTTATCCTTCCTAATGCCTCCCTTGGCACCGCCTTCTCACTTTTGGCCTTGAGTTGAGCGTTCGCCCCTGTGAGGAAGGCTCTGGGTTCTGTCCCCTGGCCGAGACACACCAAAGTCTATAAAAGTGGTAGTATCTGCTCCTGCTTAGCGCTCAGCGAAAAAGGAGTGGGACGACTGGTTCGCCCGTTGTCAGTATAATGCGACCGGGTGGGGTGTGTTGCTTGGTGTCTTCGGCGGCATGCTCCAGTGATATAGCACTGTAAAAAGGGCAAAAGTTCCACTATACAAGAAGACACAACATGAATATACCGCAGTCTCCCAAAACACGCACCTCGCACAACATACACGCATCACACTGCATACATGGGAGGCCGTCCTTACATGACCATAGCTGTTAATAGGACGTTAATTAATCAAACAAACAAACAAACAAAATATTAGTGTTTATATGTCTTTGTTGCTACGCCGCTTGAGGCGTAGCAGTTAGAATCGGATGCAAATCACGCCATCTTGCAGGATAGCCATGTAGCAAGAACGCTTGAATCAGATGAATGTTCGGTGTGTTACAAGCACTGCATGTTGAAGGCATATTGAAACGAATTAATGAAATAAATTTTAATCTGTCCGGATTCGGACGCCATCTTCCTGATAAAGCATATGGTCACATGTGCACTTGCATCCGTTAATTAGATTTCGGTGTAGAACAAGCATTCGTGGTAAAAGGATTTTCTAGAAATTAATCGGGCATTTTAATTAAATCTGGTTCCATTTACAGATGGAACAAGTATATCTGTAGTAGTATACCATGTTCGAGACATTACTTTTATATTTCTTATTTAATCCTGATCACCATCGTTAACACCAACAATAATAATCAGACATAATATGAATTTAAGGCAAAGCCTCAGAAGAGCGCAGCTACAGTGCCGTGCCAAAAGTATTCGGTCACAATGGCAGCGTGTTAACGTCGTGTCAATAACATCGCTGAAAATGGCCTTGGCATTCATTGTAAACGTCACTGATGATGACGTGCGTTATTTTTAGGTTTGCGTATGACGTCATGTTATGTCACACAATTTTTTGTTGTCGTCTGCTTTCTGTTTTTTCCCGTGGACGTGTATTGCCAAGATGGACTGAAAAGGAAAAGAACTATCAATGGGCGTTAAAAATATGATCGTAGGGATGTGAAAATAGTAGGCTTATTGACCTTTTTGGCCCCGTGTCTAAGGCCCCAGGGAGTCAGCCCTATACTTTGCCATACCGTTTAATTTTAAATCCCCATCCTATAAGGATGTTACTATTGCATTATGAGTGCTCTTCCATGCTGAGTTGAAGAGAAGAAGTCGTTCATATGATAACAGCAAAAATTGCTCCCTTTCAACCCCGCCCCTCAGCCACCGGGGGATCAGTCCCATCATTTGTACAATTTTGAATCCCCACCCTATAAGGATGCTACCATTGCATTATGAATGCTCTCCCATGCTTAGTTGCAGAGAAGAAGTCGTTTAAATGGAAATAGCCAAAATTAATCCCTTTTGACCCCGCCCCTCAGCCCACGGGGGGTAAGTCCTATCATTTGTACAATTTTGAATCCTTGCCCTATAAGGATTTCACCATTGCATTAAGAGCGTAATGCCATGTTTAGTTGCAGAGAAAAAGTTGTTTATATGGATATAGCCAAATTGACCCACCCTTTTGACCCCACTTCTCAGGCCCCCGGGGGATCAGCCCCATCATTTGCACAATTTTGAATCCCCACCTTATAAGGATGCTACCATTGCATTATGAGCCTAATCCCATGTTTAGTTACAGCGAAGAAGTCGTTTATATTGAAATAGCCAAATTGACACCTTTTGACCCCGCCCCTCAGGCCCCTAGGGGGTCAGCCCCATCATTTGTACAATTTTGAATCCCCACCCTATAAGGATGCTACAATTGCATTATGGATGCTCTTCCATGCTTAGTTTCAGAGAAGAAGTCGTTTATATGGAAATAGCCAAATTGACCCCTTTTGACCCACCCCCTCAGGCCCCCAGGGGGTCAGCCCCATCATTTGCACAATTTTGAATTATCACCCTATAAGGATGCTACCATTGCATTTTGGGTGCTATCCCATGCTTAGTTTAAGAGAAGAAGTCGTTTAAATGGAAATAGCCAAATTGACCCCTTTTGGCCCCGCCCCTCAGGCCCCTGGGGGGTCAGCCCCATCATTTGTACAATTTTCAGTTAGTAGTCCATAAGGATGCTACCAGTCAAATTTTGTTGAAATCCGACCAGTGGTTATGGAGAAGAAGTCGATTGTTGATGGACCGACGGACGACAGACGACGGACGACGGACGCCACGGTATGGCATAAGCTCACCTTTGTCCTTCGGACTAGGTGAGCTAACAATAGGAGGGATTCCCTTACTGATGTTACCATTAAATACAATGAGCAAAGTAATGTTCGACTTCTAAAAGAACACTTCAGCGACATCTAAGCCAACATGGGTATACCAGGTGTGTTTCTAGGAAGAAACTTGTCGTGAAGCAGAGTAACCGAACTAAGAGACTTGCTTGGTGTAGAGAAAAGCGGGGATGGACAATATATAATTGGAAGCGAGTTATTTTCTCAGATGAAAGCAAAATAGTTATTGGACAGGACCACAGAGTTTATATATGGAGAAAGCGAGGTGAAGGATGGCGACCGGATCTTGTGCAGCCGCGTAATACCCAAAACAAACTCGAGGCTATGATTTGGGGGTGCATTTGTTGGAACGGTGTGGGGACATTAGCTCGAGTGGAAGGAAATATTAATGCTGCAAAATATCAGGAGGTTTTGGAGGAAAATCTTTGGCCAGTTCTTGCCAGACATTTTCCTACTGGTGGCTATTTTTTCCAAGACGACAATGCCCCAGTTCACCGTGCGAGGTCCACCCAAGACTACATCGCCCAGAACGGAATTAATGGAATGAGTTGGCCCGCTCAATCACCAGATTTAAACATAATTGAAAATCTTTGGTTATTAATAAAAAGAAAACTTCAGTCTCGAGTAGCAGCTGTGAAATCAGCAAATGACTTGTTCTCCGAGATTCAGAGGATTTGGACGGAGATCACATCTTGCTAGATTCAAAGCTTGTACAACACGATCCCTAAACGAATTTTAAACGTAATCAGAATGAAAGGACATCTTACAAAATACTGAAGGTAAGTGTGTAATACCGTTGCAATCAACTGTTTAGTATATAAGTAAAATTAATTTGGAATTCGTTTCGTTTTTACCGTCATGTAAACACGCCGCCATTGTGACCGAATACTTTTGGCATGGTACTGTACATGTGAAAGATTATAACATCATAACTTTATATTGTCCATATTTTTCTACGAGATTAAAGGCCCACTACCTTTCCGAAGCAAAATTTAAAGGTTTCTTAAAAACATTAATAACATAAGAAAATATATATTGATGGCCTAAGATCTGGTAACAACACCAAACATATGCAAGATTTCCTGCGTAATAATGATAAATGTGGAGATTCTTTTCGCTGTTTTGCTATCTGGCGCAGTAATAGCCAAGTACTGCGCGGTATTTAGGACGACGGCGGGAAACATAAGACGACCCGCGTTATGAAAATTAACATTTTATTTATTTTAATCAAAATTTTCCGAAGATGATGATGAGTGTAGTATTAAAGATGAGTTAATAACTTTTGCTACTCTACAAAATTATCGATCTCGTTTTACATTCCCATTTTAAAAGTTAAAAACCGTTCTGGAAAGGTTATGGGCCTTTAACAATAAAATATTTCGCTGACATGCAAATACTATCGATAGATAGAAAGAATTCAAAACAATCCAAATGGAATAGTTTAATATACTTAATCTCGTTTTTATCAGATGTAGAGATAACTTGGCAATATGCCATGCTATCAAAAATACGCGCGAATCTGTGCCGTCATCTTTGGCGTCAGGTTTAGTGACGTCACTGCTGACGGTGCCGTGCGCTTGAGACCATACACAGTATATATTGGACCAGTACATTTATTGCGTTGTTATTGTATACATAATGTATGTGTAAATTAAAACTACTTACAGTAATTTTAAAGCGTATACTGATAACACATTACAGAAATTTCAAATCTCGTCGTGTTGATAACGAGAATTAAAACATGGCTGCCTACATGGAGGCGCGAGACTTTTCCCGCGGGACACAATTTCAAAGTCCAAGGGGTACTGGAGTGTATTGGAATCTATATGCTCACACACGTGTTATGGTTACATGTAGTAGAGCTTAGCTCTATGCGGCCTTCGGCCGCGCAGAGAGCTGCGCTCTTATTATTAACGGGACACGGAACATATTTAAATGCGGAATCACAGTACATACTAAAAGCGGAATGAAAACGGACCATAGAAAAACAGAAACATATTAGATTAAGTTCAATATTTTCTTTGCCTTTTCTCTGAGCTGAGCAATATCTGCATAAAACCCTTTTTAATTTGTTGGAGCAAAAGTATTATTAAAACTGTTCGTCTGTACTAGACCTGGCTACCTTGCACTTACACAAGCTCACAAATTATAAAATGCTTTTCAACAGAACAATTAAAATTGCTAAACAATATCATCATATCATTGTTTAATTTCCATATTCTGTCCAATCAAAGGGTTAAGCTTCCGCGTAGCCCACCTAGCTTTTTTGAGGAGCTAATACTTCTTTCATTATAAACAAACTCAGGACCCTATTGCATGATCGTAAAAGGCGACTAAATTTAGGATCTTATCTTTTCTTTCTAATTGACTTTATCTTTCCTAATGGCTTGAGTTGAGCGTTCTGTCCCCTGGTCGAGACACACCAAAATCTATGAAAGTAGTAAGTTTCTGCTTCTGCTTAGCGCTCAGCATACAGGGAGTGGGACGACTGCCCTTTTTTATAGTGCTATATCACTGAAGCATGCCGCCGAAGACATCAAGTAACACACCCACCCGACATTTACTGGTGTGTCTCGGCGCAAGCAGGAGCAGAAACACCACTTTTATAGACCCTCGGCCAGGTGACATAACCCAGGGCTTCCTCACAGAGGTAAACGCTCAACTCAAGGCCAAAAGATAGACGGTGCCAAGGGAGGCATTAGGAAAGAAAAAGTCAGTTAGGAAGAAGAGAAAGGAAAAGATCCTAAATTTAGCCGCCTTTTACAATCATGCAATAAAGGCAGCAGGTACAATCCTAACGCTCTACCTGCAGGGCTAAGAAGACACAACACGAACATACCGCAGTCTCCCAAAACACGAACCTCGCACTTCCCACACGCGACACACTGCATATATGGGAGGCAGTCCTTACATGACCCTGGCTGTTAATAGGACGTTAAAATAATCAAACAATTAAAGCCTAAAAGAGATTTACAGCAAAAACTATCTAAATATATCTAAACATATTGTTACATCGGCGACCATGGAGAAGACTAAAATACTAATATTTTGTTACAAACAACACAAAAATGGTTGATTGGCGTACATAAAAACTTTTAATACATTAACAATGTCTAAAACAATAGAAAATAATATAACATCTGGGTTTTTTTCTATCATCATATTTTTTCATGGTCGCCATTTGCATCCCTTGGAAACACGCAAATACAACTTTTTTACAACAATTATAGAATTCGGAGTAAAAGGCTATTATTTGTATTTGAAACGTTGAAACTTATTTTTTTGAAAACGTTTTTGTCTTTCGGATACCTTAAAGTTAAAGCAAAGTAAAATATATTGCTAGCTCCGGTTACAGCTTCTGTTGCATAGCTTTGAATCTGTATAGAATAATGTTTCAGGTAAACTTAACGATGACGTTTGTATCAAACAAGAGTACTGTATAAAATGTAAAGTTTATATCATATTAAAACATTATGCTTCCGACAGGCTGTTCAACTTGCGGTATTTTCAGGAAAATTTAACATAATGATATTGTTAGCATTGCAAGGTTTGTACAATCAGGTTCGAAGGTATGATCAGATTTCTGAAAGTGTAATCCAAACAGTTCAAATCTTGTATATACACAGTCCACTGTGACAATCATCATCACCTCTATAGTTACATTGAATATTGCATACACAAAGAGCCGTGCAAGGTAGTGCGGACTTCCTTTTCACCCCTGTAACCCTTCTTGCAGCTACAGTGTTGTTCTTTACAGAATAAATAAGCCTCTGGTTGTGAAATCCAGAATGGTTGGCAGACTCTATTCGAATTACGTCTCCATCCAAAATTTTCAGGTTTGGGTGTAGGTGGTCTCGGTTCAAGAAATTTTGCCCATAGGACATCACACTGGAGAGTTGCACGCTTAGTAAGCTGTATTAGAGCATGTTTTGTCACAGGAATCGACTCTATATTTCTACCTTTAGTTGATCTATTTGGTCATACATGCCAACAACGAACCGTTAAAGCTATGTTGGGAGTGTCCATCATCGCAGTGAATGCTTCCGTCACGTCGACGTCAACCATCCATGTGTTCCAAGCCGTCTACTTCCCATTTTCTCCAAAAGAAGACACATTTTACAGCTGGTAAAAGCATGGAATGCAGGAAGTTGAACCGAGTGGCTAAGCAAGATCATGCACAGGTATATATCAAAAGGTTCTTCCTGTGCCAAAAGCAATCCAAAGGTCGTCTAGTTCGGGTTTTTGGTATCAGATTCTTGTATTTATGGTTCCAGTAAGGATGTGTCAATCAGAGCAGTTTTGTTTTACAGTGGTCACGTATTCCTTTCCATCATCTATGGACAAATCCATGATTTTCCTTTCCGTCATATATGGACAAATCCATAAGTTTGTTCAATAAGAATTCAAATGTTCGGACTTGTTGTCGTCTACTCTCAAAAAGCATGACCAGCTTCTACACTTCGACGAATTACTTCACCACATTTGTTCCTGGTACTTCTTTTCAGACTACCTTCATGGTAGACGTCCCGCACTACATCGACCCTGTTACACTTACCGAGCTGACGTTCTTTATAATGTAGGAACATACACTTCGCGTAGTCATCAAACGTGTTTGCGACACCCGGACGCAACATATTGACAACAAATGCTCTATCTAGTATCACAGTGTCAATACATTCTGGGCACTTGTCAGCTTGTCCATACACGTCGTCAATAAGTTTGACTTCGTTCACTGGAGTATGCCCCAACGATGGTGGGTATCCATTGTTCGTTCTCATGAGCAAAAATCTCACTTCCTCGTGTTTGACATAAGATAGGCAGTCGTGGAAATAATGCACAGTCGCTCTTGACAGACGATATATGGGATTTGTCTTTGAATACTGATTGCTGTCTTGGTGTTCGAAGTAAAGGCAAAGAGTTTAGCTTTACCGTTTCAAAAATTGATACTTTTCGATCGATCAATCTGTCTTTCACAGCAGTGTTGTATTGATCGCCCTCTATTTTCTTGATCGTTTTGATTGTTTCCTTCACCGAGGTAGAAGCTTTATCTTTTATATCTAGAACATCTACATCTTGACTCTAGTCCTGGAAAGGATTCCCAAGATCATCGATTACACTGCTAAGAGACTTCACATCAGACACGAATGATTTCTGAAATCTAGGTTTCTGCATGTGCTGAGAGTCATCCTCACTTTTGTCACCGAGAGATGGGATACCGTTTTCAAAATATTTCATCATTTTCGCCATTTCAGGGTCTGTCACCATCCATCTGCGAAGCGCAACATAGTTCTTCAGTAAACCGACTGCACGTCCTTCAGTTTTGATCAAATCATTATTTTGCTCATGTGCGTGATTGATGGCTTTTCTGGAAAACTTTCTTTTTGTTTTTTTAACAACAAAGTTCCCGGATCTAACGTCTGGGTTAGTGTTCGAAACGGTACTCATATTGCGTACATGATCTTGGAGCCAACGGGCATAGTGGTAATGGTCGAGAGCGAATAACCATGGAATCAATGTTGTCGAGACATCTAGATGTAGTTCCAAATTTCCTTCTCGGATTGATTTCACAAATAGCAACACTGTCACTTCAAGTTGGAATGTTAACAGCCAGTAGTGGAATTGAGGCATTACATCTTCCATTTGTTGACATCAGTCATTAAATGCGATCGATTGTTCTTCATCAACACAACATAATTGTCATCAGCAGAGGTTAAGAAGTGCATGTAAGGCGCAGGCGGTGAATTGGTGAGTTCTCCTTGTTTTTGTCACATGGCAGACCTTCAGGAAGGAATCGGCTGTTCCGGAAGAAGCAATATCCGCATGCCATAGAGCCGAGGTCCACCCAGAACCTTCCAGCCAATCCTCCAGTAGTCTATTGTCATCATGCAACGTCGTCGTCGTGCGCCGTGCGTAAACTTTTCATTCAAACGACTTCTTCTCAATAACCGGAAGGCCCTATTTGGCCTGTATGTTGCTGGGATGGAAGGCTACAAAGTTTGTTTACATAAATGACCTTCACCTTCATTCAAGGTCACAGGGGTCAAATAGGCTAAAATACTTTAAACAACTTCTTCTCAAGAACCAGAAGGCCCAGGGTACTGATATTGATGCATGTGGGATGAAGGGCTACCAAGTTTGTTCAAATGAATGACCTTGACCTTCATTCAAGGTCACAGAGGTCAAATAGGCTAAAATCTTTAAACGACTATGTTGTATTGTACTTATAGTCAGATGACCGTTAAGGCCCATGGGCCTCTTGTTCTTTTTTTGTCCAGTTTTGTTGGAACTAATTGATATTTTTTGAGTAATTGTTCATGAATAATAATGCATTTATATGTTGCAAAGAAAATGTATGTTATTAGTGTGAGCGTAAGACGTGATGACGTGGATAATATAAGCGAAATGCACAAAGATGAATATTTACAGTTTGCACCATTTTTAAAGGGATTTTTTACATGTATGTCCGCCATCTTGGACATAAAAGTATGTCCAAACCAAGTTTCATTCTTTTATCGCAAAATGCAGAATTCTTCTTGAAATATGGGATTTGATCTCCTACTATAAGTAAAAATATTGAAGTAAAAAAGGGAAAAGTTCACCTAGCGGCCATCTTGTTGACCAATCTGTCCCAAAATACGATATGCACAACTATGTCCCTATGTGAGCCTACATATTAAATTTGAAAGATTCATTTAGTACTTTCTGAGAAATAGTGGTAACAACTTTTAAACTACCAAAATAGAAGATGGCGGCCGGTCGACCATCTTGTTGACCGATTGGTCCGAAACTGCATTATGCACAACTAGGTTCACCTAGTTATGAAATTTGAGAATCCCAGCAGTACTTTCTGAGAAATAGTGGTAACAAAATTAAACTATCAAAATCCAAAATGGCTGTCTGGCGGCTATCTTGTTGACCGATCTGTTCCAAAATGCAATATGCACAACTAAGGCCCTAGGGAAACCTATATATCAAATTTGAGAAAGATCCCTTTAGTATTTTCTGAGATATAGCGATAACAATAATTGTTTGCGGAAGTGCGGACGGACGACGGAACACAGACGAAAAGCGATTTGATGAATACACCACAATCTGATGATACATGTAGTGGGCTAAACATAGAAGTCTTAATGTTTGACATATTTTCTAATTGAGACTATAATTTTTTGAAAATCACAAAAACCCTTTGATTAATGTTGAAACGAGACTTCAACGAGACTGAAACCTCATCAGAGCAAATCCTACATTGTAAATTACCTGGACCGCTATTTGGATGTGAAACCAGTCAAACACAACCTAGCCTTGAAACTCCTTTGTTTACACTGTCACATTATACAATTCAATCAATTCAATTCAATTGTTTTATTAAAGTGTCAAACATCTTACAACCTACATGTAAAAACATTTCATAAAAGTAATACTACATCAAATGTAAGACATGTCCAGCCAATGATGGCTTACTTAGACACTATATATATACAAGTAATTACATAAAACGGAATAGTCTAAAATGTTACATACTAAAAGATAACAAGGTAAGGCTGTCCCATGCTATTAAAAATGGTTAGTATATAGCCACGTTATTTTACAGGATATAAAATTTACAAAAAGTTACTTCTCCTCCTCCACATTGCATAAAGTTGATTTGATAGTAGATTTGGAGGAGAATTATCAATAAGGTATTTAAATTGGTTAAGATTGTCCATAATATTAAAATCAACATATTTCTGAGCATCAGCTAAAAGAGGCCATCGTAAATCATTATAAAACTCACATTGTGTTAAAAAATGGATTTCGTCCTCAACCTCGTTTGATAAACAAAGTTTAAAAATCCTATCGTTTACTGGCACTATCGGCCTGGTATGCCGACCCTTTTCGATTTCCAAAGAAAGTGATCCACATCTTAAATTACATAATAGGCCCCTCCTTTCTCTATATCTAACACATTTTACATAGTCACTTGTTGTTGGCTCATATTTAAATGTTCTATAAAGTCGTAGTTTGTTACCATTAACATTTCCTTTGTCGTTCCACAATTGAATTTGCCAACTATCGGCATCCGTGTTATATAATCTTTCTTTAATTTTCCCCATCTTCCACGGAACCGAGTTCTGTGTTGTAAATACATCCATTAAGTTATTCTTCACTATTAAATCATGTACACGTGAATCCCACGAATTACGAAGACATCTGGACCATTTATGGATTTTACTAACCGTTCTATCACTATCCGTATTTGTAATTTTCAAATAAAGTCTTAAAACTTCAACTGACTGTTTAGTAGTAGTGGATGTCCAGCCCATGTCGCCTCTAGTGGCCAAGTTACTGGAGTGTTGTGATGCTCCAAGGAAATATCGACAAGCTTTGTTTTGAAGTA
The DNA here is from genome assembly GCF_041381155.1 of Argopecten irradians. NCBI lineage: Eukaryota > Metazoa > Mollusca > Bivalvia > Pectinida > Pectinidae > Argopecten > Argopecten irradians. The sequence goes on along the minus strand of NC_091146.1, from coordinate 11,888,085 downwards.
CAGTTACTTCTCTGTATGAATTGATGCCCCATAGTCCACTCGCGAAGTAAGTTATTGGTTCCACTATAGAGTTGAAAAGTTTTGAATAAATCGAGTGTGTCATACCTCCCGCGTGACTAAACTTTGCGTAAAGGGCATAAAGGGCCCTACTCGCTGACTTACACAGTTCGCGTACCGCGTGATGTAGATCTAGATGTTCCTGGAACCATAAACCTAAATATTTGTATTTAGAACAAATGTCAATGTTGGCATCACCGCATCTGAATTTGAATTGTGTTAGTGGCGAAGCGGGGTTACGAAAATGAACTACGTTGGTTTTGTCTTTGTTGATATATAATTTCCATTTACTACACCATTCCGACAGTTTGTCGAGCATCTTTTGCATTAAAGTTTCATTCGGAGCTATAATGGCTATGTCGTCTGCATACAGAAGTATTGAAACTATCGTGTCGTCTATATGAACACCACAACTAAGCGAATTTATGTCCTTTGCCAAGTCATTGATGAAGATAGAGAAAAAGTGTCGGAGAGGCTTTACAGCCTTGTTTAAGTCCATTTAAAACCTCGAATGGTTCTGTAAACTTCCTGTTAACCTTCACCCTGCTAACATTATTTACATAAAGGGATTGGATTGCTCGTAGAAATGTTCCGTCTATTCCAAGATGTTTTAGTTTTAACCATAACAGATCTCTATTAATACTATCGAAAGCCTTTTTCATATCCACGAAACAGACGAATGTTGATTGTTTCCGTATTTTACGATTGTTGAGTATGTTATAAAGGGCATATTGGTGATCAAGACAGCTGCGATGTTTCCTAAAACCGTTTTGCTCGTCGACAAGGATATTGTTCACTTCCAGCCAGTCATATAACCGCTGATTTAGTATATCCGCGTATATCTTACATGGAATAGATAGGAGCGAAATTCCTCTGTAACTGAGTGGGTCCATTGGATCTTTCCCGGCTTTTAATATAGGAGTTATAATACTCTCACCCCATATGTCCGGAACTAAACCTGACCGGAACGCATTACATATTATCCTGTGAAGTATGTCGATACAGGCTGGATTTCTTAGTACAGCGCTTTGAATATCGTCCATACCTGCAGCCTTGTTGAGTTTAGCTCTGTATACAGAGTCCTCAACTTCCTTAAAAGTAATAGGGTTGTTTAAAGCTGAAGTGTCTGTATCCAGCACTGGGCCCAGCGACTGACGAAGATAATCCACAGAATATGTTACGTGCGAGTCTGACGATACATTGTACAGATCTTTATACACGTCATGCCATTCTCTAAGAATCTGTTCATCGTCCGTGATGACATTACCGTCGGCGTCTAAAACTTTGTGGGGAACAGATTTTTGACGATCATTGGAGATTCCCAGTTGACCGATTTTTTTCCAGAAATCTTTGGGCGAATTTTTGCTTAGATCTGATAGTTCCTGTTGCTTAAACATCTGAAAGCGACGTTTTTCGCGCCGTAGCGCCCGGTCAAATGTTTTCCTGTCGTTTATATATGTTGCGCGAAGTTGTTTTCTTAGACGATTTGAACACGTTTTATTGTTGAGCCATTCGCGTTCACTATCACACCTTATCTGCCATAGTCTCTTTAAATCACTGTTCCAATATGGTTTTCTTTTGGTTAGCATGTTGTTGCCTTTCCTGTGACGATTTGATTGCACTTTAGGAAGTTTGTTTTCGTTTTGTATACAACACTAGGAGGATCTCCTTTGTCTTGTCGTTTACACAGGGACATGTATATTTATCAATTTAAAAAATCACATTGGTCAAAGGCCGTCCTACGCTTGGCTGTATCTCCATTTGCCCACTTTTTATAATCTGATAATTAGCAGAATGTTGTGACAAGGATTATAGTCTATTCCTGAGAAGTTAACTTGTGTTTTACCTGTGAATTTCACCTGTGTTACGTACTGTACTTATTCCATAAGGGTATATCATTTATGTATAACATGTACATGTATGGGAATAATATTACATGGAAAAATCTTTTAATTAGTTACTCTTTTTGTGATGTCAGTTATGTTCTTGATTTTTTATATTAATGATATACATACAATAATAATATATAATGTATTAATAAATGATTAACACATCAAACGTAAAATCAATATTTGGTCCTAACTTCAAAAAATTTACAATTCCTTTCTCTATTTTTGACAAACATATATATATGTACATATAAACACATAAATGATAACTATAGTTGCTAGTTGTAATTCAATCAAAATATACCTACGTGTACTTGGATAACAAGCTACATGTATTGAGGTACATACACGTATAAACTTTAGTGGCATATACAGTATAACAAAATCCACATTCAATATATTTACAAAAATAGTTTATGGTAATAATGATGTAATCATGCAGTTTATGTTTACCTCTTTTAATTAGAAATCACCTTTGTGACAATTCTACTGAAATATTTATACTACAATGTATCGTCATTTTTAGGAATCCTGTGTGTTGAGCCAATTTGCCGACAAAAATCTTACTTTTACGTTCATAATTTGACATGTTCGAACTATCCGAAATATGATCAATTATAAAAAAAAATCAGTGTTCGAACTATCACCAGCTAAAAGTTATCTCTATAACATTCACATTCTCTCAAACAATTTGCAATCTGCAGTCTATATTCTATAGAAATGCTTAGGTTTTTATAGTGTGATAAGAGGGATGCGCTTTATACATGATAAAATTACTTGTCAAATTATGCAAATTCAAATGCAAATGTAAGTTTTGCGGGTTACACTTTCGCTTTTACAGTGTAACATTTAAAACAAAAGATATCTCAATAAATCCAAAATATAACATATTGACTAAAAAGTATATCTGATTTATTATACTTAGTACTTATATCAGCTATGATATTTAGCGACCATCTGGATTTTTCCAAAAATATCATCCTTGATGAAAAATGGTTTTATTTTCTCAATGACTAACATACAAATATATATATACAGTATGTTTGACTTTCTTGTCACTGCGGAATGGAATTTCGAGACATCTGCACAGTTTGATATATAAGATATATAACTGTATATCATATAGTTAATTAGGTACAAGTACAAATGTATATACATTTGTATCTACATGTACATGTATATTGTTACATGTATCATCCTATAGAATTAAATAATATCTTGTGACATACGCTGTATTCTCTATATCGATCTGTAGCTATATAAGTGCACATGCCAATATTACTAAATATCAATTTTTTAACTACATATGTAATTCTTGAAATTGCAACAGTTTGTAAAAACATTCTGACACTTAATTCTCCTAAAACTTGGATGAAATTTTGTTCTTTAAAGATGCTCCACCGCTGACAGAGCATAAATGATATTCATCACTTTAACAATAATTGGTGTTTAATCATGTATATATGTGTCTAATTAACACAAAAAATAATACAAAATAATTTATTTTGCATTTGGTGCATGCGCAATCCGTACTTCATTCCATATAGAATATAGTGCCACGGAATTTTTTCGGGATGCAATTAATTATTTTTTGTAATTTTAACTTATAGTAAAATTCGAAGCTCAAACTTTCCAGAGGTGGTAATGGTGTAAAGTAAGTAACTTGTGTAACTGAAGAAAAATATTAAATCGTCTGCTGCTGTTTTTTATAGTGAAAAAATACCATTTGTCAGCGGTGGAGCATCTTTAATCCACCTTTCCAATGGTGAAATTTATAAAGATGTAATATAAAATATTATTTATATTTGTCTGTCAAAACGCACAAAATATTATATACATGTAGTACTGCATCCTCGATACTCCAGGGCTTCCGATCACTTACGAGATCGTAAGTGATCGGAACCCCTGGAGTATCGAGGATGGTAGTACTGTATTGTATACATATATATTGATATCTCTCTATCTATTTCCCCACTTTTGACAAACTAGAGGCAGCTCAGGTAAACGAACACAGGTAAGCACAGGTAAAAATTATTATGGAACTGACTATAATTGGTTTTCCATTGTTCTCCTATACCAACACTTTTCTTTGTTCTCTAAAAAGTGGGCAAATGGAGAACACACCCTACGCTTATAACCTTGAACCAGATTTCTGTGTGGGGCGGGTAGAGTTCTTTACGTTTTATAAACTATTAATGGTCTAGGTGTAAGAACGTCAGACAAACCGAAAATTATACAAAATTGATGAACTAGAGTTATACTTGGTATGTCTCATGGGAACACACAAGTTGTTACATTAATTTGCTTTTTTGTAATCGTTTTTCTAGTCGATGTAAATCTTTTATGAACAATGATCGATACACGGTTGTTAAATTCTGTGATGATGGGTATATCTGCATGCTGGAAACACCCACTGGTAGCCCTGTTCTGTTAATTTTCGTTCTTAAACTGTTATTTTAACCATATTCGTGATTTGTTAAATATTTATGTTGGTTATATCTGTTTTACTGTTATTATCAAAATTTTAGTTATCTTTAACTAAAAGCATGTTATTATTTTCTAGCACACGTTATATTTTTGCTGCTGTGTTATCTCTATCTTTGCATGCGTTTGTATTTTTTAAATGATGTTAGATTTAGTGGCTGATGTTATTATTTATTTTGCATTGTTATTCATTTCATTTATAATAAAATGGCTTTAAATGCTTGTTGATATACAAATGTCGGGTTGTTTCTGGTGATGCTGGCGTTGTTACTGTAATTGTCCGGCATGGTGTCTTTGTTGTGGTTCAATGATGATGGAGACCAACATTGTGTCGACGTTTTATTTTCTTGGTGCATTTTACAATATGCAGGCAATATACATTGTACATTATATCAGGAGCCCAAAATGGGGCCACACACAAGGTGTGTGCTCCTCTATGTTTCTCCCTCTCTCTTCTACAATAAGTGGTCAGCTCTATTTATACATAACAACGAGAGCATGGGGATCAGTATTTGGCCATGATATCCAACACCTGAAACATCTGATACATGGATAGCTACTGCATAACATAAGTAACACGCTGAACCAATTAATACTGACCAGTTTCACAATTAGCATTACATATAAGATGTTCAGGCACCACATACCATTACACAACAACGAGAAACGTATACCTATAACCCAGACTATTATGTACAGACCTGGCCAGCTATCGCATGACACACACAGTATATATACGTTTAGACCTGGGACACACACGAATAGCTGTAAGTCTATATCAGTATCTTATGAAATAAAACTTATTATATTATATTACGTCCCCTTGTTAGTAATTATTTAAAATTAGTTATAATTTGAAATAATAATAATAAATTTAAAATAAAACTTATTATATTCCGCTTTGTTTCTGAAATACAATCTAAATTGATACAAGACATAAACATTATCATATGAAGAAATTATATAAAGCTTGATAATTATAGATTATGTACTTAATAATTATAAATGATGTACAATGTAAATCAACTTGAAGAACGTACAAGAACTGATTCTATATTTGTAGCTAGAGTTTGTGTAAGCAAAATACAAAAACAATTACAGGACTTCGACATATTCATGATAATTATGCTGTTATTAAAATAAAGATGAAAATGAAAGCAAATGAATAGCGCTAGGTCAACGTCATATCGTTTCAAAACACTAGCACGATGCCTCGTCTTTAATTAGACTAAGACTGGTAAACAATTAATGTAATGATACAATTCACAGGAAGTTCTTTGTTGTTGTGCAAGTAATAAATGTAGCAAAGTTGTGTAAATAACGCAAGAGGAACATATTTCAACTTATGTGAACCCAGCATAAAACTGCATTGGGCATTCCCCAAATTATTCTAATTTAATGTGTTTGTATATCTTACATTATGTTTAAGTGAATATGAATATCATGTGTATTAATGTCACAATATAAAATGTTAAAAGAATTTCCATATGAAAAATTGTAGTACAACAGCATAACCATGGATAAGTCACAGAGTATATAAAAATTTAACAATAAATTGTTACATTGCTTTAAGAAAATCTGTACTATTAATAAAGTGGAAAAATATTCTCTAATTAATCATTGGTATTTATATTACAGTGTGTAGCTACATTAGAACATAATATGTTTCTTGTTAGTTATCAGTTATAAATGTACATGATGCAATATAATTAATTGAATAATTTGACCTGGGCACAGTGTTTTGTATATCTGCTAAACGTTAGTTGATAAATCAATTATAAAATGACCAATATATAGAAATTACCAAGTGCATGGTTACAAATGTATTGTGAATGATATTTAAGTATTAACCAACCAGTAAAAATGAAAATGCTATAAAAAAGTAATTGTACATTTGCTCAGAGTAACAACATATGTAAAACAGAATTTTGTTGTATTGTATTTCAAATATCTTAGACTAATAGTAATTTTTAAGAATGTTTAAATATCATGATTTTGTAAAATAAAGGATGATAGAGTTCATTAGCATAGAAATTTCATTTAGTTCATAAATCCAAAAAGGATTAAAAAAAAAAAGATTAACCTGAACTAGTACTGTTCAAACTTGTGCTATATAAAAATGGAGTTAATGAAAAGAAAAAAAATGCTTGTGCTGACGTAATGCCGTCTTAACAATCAAGCCGTGAAATCTTGCACTCCAATCAGGCTAAGATCTTATAATCAATAAAATGAAATGAAAATCATCTTACAAAGAAAGTTCCATGTTGTGTATTTGTGTGTGCATGTAAACGTTGAGAGAAACATAAAAAAACTTGTTTGTGCCCGGCATTAAACTGCATCGGGTATTCCTCCCAACGTGAAATAATATACATAAACGTAAATATGTCATTAAAATCGAGAAAATGGGCCTTAATGAGATAGCTCACCACCCTATTGTTCTCAGACATACTGGAAGTTCCAATTACTTTTAAAACTGCATGTTAGACCATGTCAGCAGAACATTTCCAGACGTTTAAATATATGTTTTATATTATGAAATTGTATTTGTGTAAATAAAAAATAGTTTAAAACAAAAAGTATGTTAAGGAACCTTCTCTGAGAATGATGAAAATGAAGAGCACAAGTCATGAACATATCAATATAATTAGTTTAACATAATATAACTTTAGCAAAAATCTAAGTTCAGGAAAAAAATGATATTACAAAAATTATAAATTACAGAATTATTGTAATAACAACTTGGTGAAGTAAAATAAAGGAGTGTATAGTAAACATACAGAATTTAGAATAGTATGTATTACACTACATTATTAGATGAATATTTGCTAAGAACAACTATCATCCTTTTGCGTGTGTGTACAAATAATAAACTTAGTTTTACATTGTTTTTAAAATCTGTAGTAAAAAGTAACGTTAAATTGAGATCTTATAAGAATTAGACGAAGCACAAATTAAGAATTAAGAAAAGATGTAAATATAGATTTAGAAAAAAAAATTAGAAAAAAAATAAACATGATACATTACCGAACACTAAATTCCAATATCTCAAAACACTGATCAGTGTGCAAAATTTTTTTAAGAAATCACAATTATTATACAGAGTTCATTTTCTTTCTTCTTTCTTCGTTCTTCTGTCTTCTTACTGGTTGGTGTATGGTGGTTGTGGTCATTAGCGTTGGTTCCTTGAAGATTCTTATTGTAAGTGTGTTCTGTGTTCTTGTGGCACTGATGATCGTAGAATGGAATGGAATATGGCTGCTGGTCGAAAACTTGTTGTTGATGTGTTGTTTGTAGCTGGTGATCATTTAGTGGAGTAGCTCCGCGAAGTGTCCAATGGTCTGGTATTCATAAAGTGGTGCCCTTCTGCTTAACCCAGGTCCCATCGCACGTCACAGCGCCAGTATAATAAAATGGTTTTTGAATCTTGTTTTGTAAAGTTGTATTATTTAGCTGTTGTATAGGTGGCCATCAGGTATATGTAGTCTTCGTTTGTTGGGTCCGTACAACGTTGAGAATTGTCGTTGAAATGATGATTGACTCTGATGTTTTTGTCGACATTTTATTCTTTAGTACTTCATACGTTACATAGAGTCATTGTTGATATATGTGGCCCAAAATGGGACCACACACAAGGTGTGTGCTCGTCTGTGTTTCTCCCTCTCTCCTCTACAATAAGTGGTCAGCTCTATTTATACATAACAACGAGAGCATGGGGATCAGTATTTGGCCATGATATCCAACACCTGAAACATCTGATACATGGATAGCTACTGCATAACATAAGTAACACGCTGAACCAATTAATACTGACCAGTTTCACAATTAGCATTACATATAAGATGTTCAGGCACCACATACCATTACACAACAACGAGAAACGTATACCTATAACCCAGACTATTATGTACAGACCTGGCCAGCTTAGTTTAGACCTGGGACACACACGAATAGCTGTAAGTCTATATCAGTATCTTATGAAATAAAACTTATTATATTATACATTTCACGTGTTAGTGTCAGCAATGATTGTTAATGATTTTGTTTCCCATGTTATTGCCAGAATGTTACGTGATTTTTATGTGAAACTTTGATAGCATCAACAGAACATGTGATTATTTACGTGACCACGTTACGAGTATCGTTGGAAACGTTATTTTTTTGAAAGCGTTATTTTTTTTCGTGGAAATACCACTGCCTATTGTTCTCATTGACCCCCTACGGCGACAGCGCAGTGAGCCGGCGGGCGAGCTTCGCTAGTGTGTTGACCACTCACCCATAACGAGAGCACGGCTCCCAATATATAGTCGACTGGCGGTATCGCTGTCACTGTATCGCTACCGTATCGCATGTGCTGTGCAACTGAACATGGAATATATATAGTTTTCAGTTACTATATTTACAGTTCTTTTTCTCCAATGTTTGCATTCACTGTATAAATTTATTGAAAATTCCTTACATATTAGGGTTGTGTTGGAATTGGCAAGGACGTTTAAATCCTTGGAATCGGTCATAGTTTAACTACACTGTACAAAGATTTGATGTTTTTTTTTAACATATTGTGTTTTTCAAGTTTATTGATTATTACGTTATAAATATAATATATAGATATGTTTCTGATAACGTACGTAATCTGTTTTGATTAACGAAATTGTGTACATTTCTTGAATGGCTGATTTATATATATCACAACATTATTTGAGGCATATTTTGGAACAAGTGCTATATATTCAAAATGAACATTACAAAATCTACTATACCGATGGTAATTCTATATATGTCGTATCGTACAGGGAAGACACAAATAAATATCAAATGCACGTCCCTTGAATACAGTTACAATACGCATGATGCAAACTGACATGCATTTATTTAATTAAATACACTGTGTTGTATGTTTTGTCTACGTTATGAAAAGTGAAATATATATTCAAGTTCATGCTAAAATCACTGTCAAAACAAACTCCATTGTATCCGACTTGCTACCGCGCAGGGACATGTAACATGCGCAGCGACCCGTGAAAATTGCCCGCGGGTCAAGCAGTCGTGGATCTTTTATTTTCGTCAAGTATTATTATCTACGCTAGAAGGCCGTTACCATTAATTTGTATGTACTGTTTGGAATCGGCTTGTTAACTTAAGCCATTAACTTTTAACTTCAACAAAGATTTTTTGAAAAATGGTACCATGACATATACTTATCTAAATTTAATAGTATGATATATGAACATTTATCGTATAATCCAAAAAGTAACCACATACAGTGTTCAAATGAAAATTGAAATTACTCGTATACAGGCATTAAAAATAGATATGATATCTTGTATCTTTTTAAAAATATACTAAGTGATATTTAAATAAGTATATTTAGTGTGATAATGTTGTAACCCTTCTTGTATGACTATATACATGTACATTAAGATTCGAAACGGTGAAAATACATGCTTAGAATTGTTACTAATACCTTAGAAATTACTGGAGATTGCTATATGCCACGATTCCGTAATTACAGTCTAGACTGGAATAATTTTTAAGTTTAAACCTTTAGTTGAACTAGTTCTTAGAACCTTTTTTGTTTCCGAATAAGTCACCTTCCATTTTTGTTTTACCTGCGTACGACATATATATATGTGTATGTAATATGTATTCCTAGGTATGATCAGGTATATTTTATTTCCATTTGCTTTTACATCTTCATTTTAAAAATGGAGGTGACAATAAAAAAACCTAGAGCATAGATGTACGGGGTTTCCATAATTAAAATCACAATCCAATTAACGGATGTCCTAACCTGATTGACAGTAGGACAATAGCAAATACCCGATATAGTCCACCGAATAGCAAATTGCCCGCGGCCAGGTAATTGTGTACAGGTAAATAACATCCTGGTCAAGGTATTACATAACCAGCAAACCAAAGGCATGGCTAATTATATATCTATAATGTCGGTGTATCTACTCGTATATCGATTTAAAATTGAAAGCGACCGCACGGTCTGAAAAATAGTTTGTTTTGCTTAAAATCTCAATATTTAGATCTTTTATAATATCAAAAGTAAATTCTTTCTACCACATGTTGAAACGTTTTACGGTATTGTAATAAATGTATCTCGATTTATTCGGTTAGCAACACACAACACAATGTTTGTAATGATAAATCATCGGTGTGTACGTATGTCAAGCATCATATCCTTGATGTTTTAATCAAGGATTTCTTCAATTGTTGCGTAAAATTTCATTCTACAGTCACAAACTTTGCAATTCACAATGTATCAAAGATACAGACTACAGGAAAATATTATTTAATTAAAGCGTATTCGTTGCTGAACTCCTCAACAAAAAATAGGAAACTTTTATTTCTGTGTGGATTTTCTTTCATAATTACACAAAGATACCTGCTATTAGAGCATAAATTAGAGTATTTGAAACATCGAATTTCACTCTTTTAGTTATGTATGTTCGGGACAAAGTTGTTGTACGATTAACTTCACTCAAAAGTAATCATAAAAAATCTTTGATCGGCATTTCCTGTGACCGTCGATGTAAGTGTGATAGCACATCAGTTAAAGTACAGCTATAAGCCATGGACTATTGTGACGTCACACGGTTTAGGGCTAGAAAATATGCATAATCGGGCGGTCAGAAAATTTGATCTCGATATCGGCGGTTTACAGGTTATTCCGGTAGCGCGCGGCACGGAGAGGTTTCTACACGGTCTAATAAAGCCATTTCCAGCATAAACTGAAATTATCATTTTTGACTGCACAAATCCTTTAAAGTATTTGAAACATCGAATTTCATTCTTTTAGTTATTTATATTAGAGCCAACGTTATTGTACGATTAACTTCACTCAAAAGTAATCATAAAAAAAATCTTTGATCGGTTTTTCCTGTGACCGTCGATGTAAGTGATAGCACATCAGTTATAGTACAGCTATAAGCCACGGACTATTATGACTTCACACGGTCTAGAGCTAGATATATACTCCACCACCGACAAAACATAAACCATATACTCCACCACTGACAAAACATAAACCATATACTCCACCACCGACAAAACATAAACCATATACTCCACCACCGACAAAAACATAAACCATATACTCCACTACCGACAAAACATAAACCATATACATCATTTCAACAATAGTTGGGCTTTTAACGTGTGTATGTTTGTCTAATTAACACAAAAAATAATATAAAATAGTTTATCTTGTTTTTAGTGCATTCATTCTATATAGGATATAGTACCGTGGATTTTTAGTTGGGATGTAATCAATTTTTTTTTATTTTTAAGTAAAATTAGAAGCTCAAAGTTTTCAATGGTGGTAATGGTGTAAAGTAAGTAAGTTTTGTAACTGAAGAAAAATATTTAATCATTGACCCCCTACGGTGACAGCGCAGTGAGCCGGCGGGCGAGCTTCGCTAGTGTGTTGACCACTCACCCATAACGAGAGCACGACTCCCAATATATAGTCGACTGGCGGTATCGCTGTCACTGTATCGCTACCGTATCGCATGTGCTGTGCAACTGAGCATGGAATATATATAGTTTTCAGCAAGGATTTATAAGTGAGAAGGATTCGTGTCTGTCTCTTTACATTACTAAACACCACGCGAGACGCCTATGAACCGGGAATAAAAACCGTTTTTCTCAACAAATACTTGTCTTATCGAGTCAAACGAAACACCATTGTAGAGTTTATTAAATTTCACGACGTTTATAACTTGCTTTAAAGACGGAATATTTAGGGGATATGTCTTAAATTTTCGTTAAAGAAAATGACAGCCCATGAAATGACAGCACCGCTTCAGAAAGTAAGACGATAACCCTCGCACCCGCAAGCTACATCAAAGGCTGCGCCGGCGGATATCAAAGGAAAATCAGTCGTCGCCCAACGTCACGGTCAGTGCACAAACACAAAAGCGCCTGCCTCGGCCTTCCCCAAAACCCAGTGTGACTTATCCTTCTCATATACGTCCTTGTTTTCAGTTACTATATTTACAGTTCTAGCTAAGTCTCTGCGAAAAAATCCTGTATAAATAGACCCTTAGTACTAGTTACTATATGTTACATCCGTATTCTTAGGTTAGTAAATTTCCTAATTCTTAGGTTAGTAAACGTCCAAATTTGTCAAGCTAACCAGACACTTCTAGTTGTGTTCAAGTACCTAACACAAATGCGGTCACTCCACGAGTTAGCTTTGGACCATATCAAATTGATATGTTGCATCATCAAGGTCACTATGTCATCGCAAAATATCAGCTCTAAAACAGTATGATACTAATCTTCATGGTCGTGTTAGAAGTCCCCCTTCAAAATTATGAAGATAGACGACTAAGCCCACAGAAAAAAAAAACAACCCCCAGGTCATTAAAGGGCCGCTTGTTACTGAAGTCGGGTCGGAATAAAATGAATTGAAAAAAAATGTCAATTCAAGATTCAGCGAGAGAAGTGATGACAAGGGGCTGAGTCAAGTAATACCAATCAAGGTACGCTTCTTATGTGATTGGGTAATAGTATTCATGACATAGCCCATGAGGCACGGTGACATTTTTCATAAAGCATAATGTTCATTTTTCAGACAATGTTAAACATTATAGCCAGTCAGGTTAGAGCCCTAGCGTGTTTATCGGAGGACACCACAGTGTCCGACCAGTTGAAATCTGGCTGTTTTCCGATGTTTCTGGATACCTAGTGACATTTATACGGCATGATATATATTGTATCATATACCAAATTAAAGATAAATTATCTGGCTGTCGATTGAGAGTATTTCTATTATTATATCCTATACGGTTGGATAATAATCATACTTTTTCTAAAATTGGGTAGTGTTATATGGCCGGCCGAGTTATAGACCTTGACCCAGTATTATACTTATACTTATATTAGAAACGAACACCTGTGGATGTACATGCTCAATCAATAGTTTTTCAAATTTTTTCAAAAACTTACATATATTTGTCAGAACAGTAATGTTACATATAGTAAACAGGCCTTTCATTTTGATAACACTATGGTTTCTATAATAGTAACTTGGTATATACATTTCTCGTAAACGTTTCACCATTTCATTACTGCATTGAAACAAGTAATGATATTCGTTTCCAATATCAGTAAAACATAGATTACAAGTTCTATTTACTTCAGGGGTCCCAGTCCATCTTCCAGTTTCTATAGGTAAGTGCATGTTCGAGGTTCTGAATTTTATGATGATTTGTCTATCTATTGGCTTTAGTTTCACAAGATTCTTTTCAAATTCAAAATTACTTTTAAAAATAGAATAAGTACGACCTCTTGATGAATTCTCTATGTCATTAAACCATTTTTGTACAAATTGATCTTGTAATCTTTGTTTTACGATAGATTTTAAATATTCTCTATTATATGTACATACATTCTGGAAGTCCCATATATAATTCAAACCAGTTTCTTCAAAAATATTTTTAACATTATGCATCCATTTGAATTCCATGATATTATTTGTTTGCAAGTTTAACATCAACTTATATATATTACTTGAAAGATTATCAGTAGTAATCAATTTGTGCCAGAACATAATAATTCTGTTTTTAACCTCTATGTAGTGAGGGAATCTCCCTAATTCACCATATACCATGTAATTACACGTACTTTTCCTAACGCCGAGTATACGTTTACAAAACTGTAAATGAAGCTTTTCTATAGCTGTAATATTTTCGTGGCCCCATACTTCTACTGAGTACATCAATATTGGTAAAACAAGGGAATCATATACTTTTAACTGGAGATCAATAGGAAGAGGGATGTTTCTTATTTTCTTGTAACCAGCAAACATAGCCTTTCTTGACTGTTCCAACAGTTTCAATTTCGTTTTCTGAAAACTCCCATTATAATTCATCAATATTCCTAAATAAGAAAACGAATCTACAATTTCAATCTCTTTGTTAAATAATGTGAAATGAGGACGGGTTCGAGACTTCCTCTTTGAAAAAATAACAATTTTTGTCTTATTTGTGTTTACTTCAAGTTTCCAATTTTCACAATAAATTTCAAATTTATTTAAGGCTGACTGTAGATCGTTAGCTGATTCAGCCATTATAACTGTATCATCTGCATAAAGAATTACAAATAGTTTTATATACATTCCAATAGTATTACCTAAATCTTTTATATTCTTCAAACAATTGACACCATGCTCTTCAAAAAAACTTTCAATATCATTAAGAAAAATAGCAAATAAGAAGGGTGACAAATTTTCTCCTTGCTTTACACCGACGTTGCAAGTAAACATATCAGATACATCATTTCCATTTTTGACACAGGATTTTGTATTTTCATATAGATTAATTATTGCTTTAAACATTTTCCCAGTTATATTGCTTCTTTGAACTTTTTGCCATAAACCGAGTCTCCAAACTGAATCAAAAGCTTTTCTAAAATCAACAAACGAACAGAACAGTTTTTTACCAAGTGAGAAATAGATAGAAGTTAGAACATGTAGAATAAAAATATTATCAGTTGTAGAATGGTTTTTCCTGAATCCTGTCTGGGCAGAAGTTATCAAGTTGATTTCATCAGCCATTTTGTTTAGTCTACAATTTGATTTGGATGTAAAAACTTTACCGAGACAAGAAACAAGACTTATTGCTCTATAATTATCTAAATTGTTAGGATCCCCTTTACGTTTTATATACAGGTTTTATAACCCCTACTTTCCATGAGCTTGGAATGAAGCCCGTATCAAATATGATATTAAATATCTTACAATATAATGGCATAAGAATTTCTGCGGTGGATTTTAAGTATTCATTTAGAATTCCATCATGACCTGGAGCCTTATTATTACTTAAACCAGCAATAGAACAAGTTATTTCATCCTCAGTAATTTCATTATTTAATAAATCATCAAATACCCCATCAACAATTTCGCCATCAAAGCTATTATTAGAGTTATCTCCCTTGTTTAAATTTTTGAAATAATCATACAAATCTTCTATGGATTTATCAATAATATTTTGTTTACTAGTTCCGTCAATTTTATTGAGGATATTCCAAAATGTTCTGGGCTCTGATCTGGATACGTTTCGTAATTCCCTTTCCATTTTTTCTTTGTGAATTCTATAAAATTTATTCAGAGTTTTTCTGTATTCTTTACAAGTATTCTTAAGGGTAGTCTTGTTTGTAGAAATTTTATCTTGATTATAACATCTTTTAGCCTGGTGAAATAAAATTCTTTTAAGATGACATTCATTAGTGAACCAAGGTTTATTTCTTTTTTTACATCTAAATGAATGGTGGGATCTTTTCTTTTCGCCAAAAATATGCTTCGCCGAATTTTTGAATAATATACCTAAATCATTTACAACATTGTCCATTTCAGAAGCGGTGACTAGCTCATTCGGCTTAACTACTAACCTGTCCAATTTTCCCATGATATCTTGAAGACTACCAAACGCATCTTCTTCGATATGGTTAACATAAGCCATTAATTTTTCATTATTCCATTTTATATAATTATTTGCTGAAGTGTTCTCTATATCTTCTCTGTTTGTTCTAGCTATATCCATTTTTTTTGAGACGCAAAATTCAAGTCTACAGTGAACATCCGAAAATAAGGGGTCAAAATCAAATACTTCGAAGTTAGATATGTGCTTGAAACAATCAGATGAAAGTAGTAGATAGTCAATCACGCTAGTTTCGTTACATGTAACTTTTCCAATAAATCTGTCTTTCCCAATCCGACCATTAGCAATGAATATATTATTATTTTTACAAAACTCTAGAAGTTTATATCCAAAACTATTAATTCTTCCTTTACACTGACTTGTTCGCCGTAACGAAATACCAGCATCACTTAGATTTTGTAGATCATAAAAGTATTTATAGAGTTCATCATTAGAATTGATATCTAAAACATCAATAAGAGTATCATCAGGCTGTATATAATCATTATTACATTGTGTTTTGGCATTAAAGTCACCAACAAAAGCAAATTTACAATTACCGTCAGCAATATCAATCATTTCGTTTTCAATTTCTTCAAAACAATCGGCTGATGAATATTTCGAGTTTTCAGGAGGAATGTAAACACAACCTAAAAGTATATCAAAATCCTTATTAGTTAATGTTTTAGGCAATCTCATCCACTGTATAAAATCAGATGGAGTTTGGTGGAATTGTAAATGAGTTTTCAGCTCTTCTTTATATATAATAAGAATGCCACCCGATTTTCTTTTCACCTCTTTAGACCTGTTTTTACAGAAATATTCATAGCCATGTGGTAAATCTAATACATCAAAGCAAAAGATGTAATGTCGTCCACGTGTTCTCACAGCATGTCATCACTCAACTACTGTACTAAACGATACTGAGTTAACGGAGCAGTGGTTTTAAAAGTAGTATGCAGTTTTGACAAAAACAATAATGTATTCATGCACTTCATGCAGCAGATTTTGGACCTAGAAGATATGACGAATATGGACTCACACAATTTTTTTTACCGTGTAAGGAATTTTAGCACGCATGAAGATATGTATGGATTGTATCGATTGATCTACAAAAAAAAGTACAGCTAAACGACCCATGTCATCTGTTTTAATTATTCTCATTAATTTGATGTGTTTTGTCGATGTACATGAAACACTAAATGCTTTTGAAACCACTTTTTACCTGATTGTTTATAATCGGCCCGCAGGTTGAATCATTTAGATTGATCAAAGATCGTATTAAACTTGAAATAAAAAAAAATGAACAAATGAACTTTGTATATCAAGGATGTATGAAAAGGACCCCATTCAATCTGAGGACCTCAGTTATGGAACACCAGTGCAAACCCAGTAATAATATATATTATTTTATACTCGGCCGTTATGTCTTTTGGTCAAACTCACTTTACAAATTTCTTTACTATTCATAAAATCCACCGACTTATTGCGTTACGTGTTATATTGTATCGTGTGCATATACATATTTTTAGCGCGAATTGCCTGGTTAATTGTATATATATATATATAATATATAAAAAAATAAAAATCGATTTCTCACAAAAATGTTATTTAGCAAGAGGGATATTTAATCCAATCTATCACTAAAATTTCTCTTTTAACCTCATGTTTACGGACCATGGACAAAGGTTGGCGATTAACCGCCAGCGGCAACCCTCTAAATCACACGCGTGGCCATTCCAACGAACCCATAACAAAAATTGGCGAAGTCGTACCCAGAAAGTTACCTGAGAACTAATACGGTTGCGTGTAAATCGCCGCGGGGTTCTAGCGTGACCAAGACAACGGGGTCATACCTCACGAAAACACGTGGAAAGCCCACCTGTCGTGCTTTTGATTCACAGACTTGCCTAACCAGTGTACGCGTACTCTAATATGTAATTAATCCATGTCACTGCAACACAGAAGATAGTTTCAAATTTAAAAGATTTCATTATAGTCTCCCAGACCAAGGATTTATAAGTGAGAAGGATTCGTGTCTGTCTCTTTACACTACTAAACACCACGCGAGACGCTTATGAACCGGGAATAAAAACCGTTTTTCTCAACAAATACTTGTCTTATCGAGTCAAACGAAACACCAATGTAAAGTAAATTAAATTTCACAACGTTTATAACTTGCTTTAAAGACGGAAGATTTAGAAGAAATGTCTTAAACTATCGTTAAAAAAATACGACCGCTCATGAAATGGCAGCACGCTTCAGAAAGTAAGACGGTAACCCTCGCACCCCCATGCTACATCAAAGGCTGCGGCGGCGGATATCAAAGGAAATCAGTCGTCGCCCAACGTCACGGTCAGTGCACAAACACAAAAGCGCCTGCGCTGTCTTTGCCTAAAACTCAGTGTGACTTATCCTTCTCATATACGTCCTTGCCCAGACACATTAAAATGTGTTACATGGATGATATAAGTTACAATTTTTTTAACTGCACGTGGCAGGATGGACAATATATATTATTACCAATTACTAAAATATGGAAAATTAATTTGGAAATTAATACTTATACCGTACTACTATCATAGCTTTTATTCACATCTACAAAAATACCATCATTTTTCTAATGAATAGAGACACCTTCTTCAATAATTGGATATTACAAATACCTATAAGGCCACCCATCTTTATGAAGACTGGGATTACTATAATAATACTGTGGGATATATTTAATACGTATATTTTTTTATTTCTTCGTGTTTACATACAAAAAGATAGTGAAATTCATCCCCGATATTCTCATTGCATAAATGGCATATCCTTTCACGTTTCTCAACATTACGCCATCTTCCAGTCTCAATTGGAATTTTTAAATTTGATGTACGAAATTTAGTTATGTATACTCTATTCATTTCCAATAATTTTATAAGATAATTTTCAAATCCAAATTCTTTTTTATATATTAGATAAGTTTGCCCTCTTGAGGAATTTTCCACATCTGAGAACCGTTTTTGTATAAACTGATCTTGAAGGCGCTGTTTCATAAAACTTTTATAAAAACTGTTAATCATTTGTATTTCATTGAGGAAGATATTTGACTGACCAGATTCATCAAAAATATTTTTAATGAAAGATATCCATTTAAATGTGTATATTCCTTCGAAATGTAACTTCGAGATTAGTTTATAAAGTATACTACTTAATTTATTTTCATTTTGTATAAGTCTATTCCAAAAACACAGCATTCTCAGTTTGATATTTATTCAGGTGAGTTCGATGAATGGCGCTGTGTACAGGTAAACAACATCCTGGTCCAGGCATTACATTGTTCCATCAAACCAAAGGCATGGCTAATTATATATCTATATCGGAGTATCTACTCGTATATCGATTAAAAATTGAAAGCGACCGCACGGTCTGAAAAAATAGTTTGTTGTGTTTAATATCTCAATATTTAGATATTTTATAATATCAAAAATAAATTTTTTCTATCATATGTTGAAACGTTTTACGGTATTGTAATAAATGTATCACAATTTATTCGGTTAGCAACACACAACACAATGTTTGTAATGATCAATCATCGGTGTGTACGTACGTCTATACTTTAATCAAGGATTTCTTAAATTGTTAGGTAAAATTACATTTTACAGTCACACACTTTGTAATTCACAATGTATCAAAGATACAGACTACAGGAAAATATTATCTAATTAAAGCTTATTCGAATTCGTTGCTGAACTCCTCGACAAAAAATCCGAAACTTCTATTACTGTGTAGATTTTCTTTCATAATTACAAGAAGATACCTGCTATTAGAGCATAAATTAGAGTATTTGAAACACCGAATTTCACTCTTTCAGTTATTTACATTCGGGCCAAAGTTATTGCGCGAAAGTAATCATAAAAAAATCGTTGATCGGCTTTTCCTGTAACCGTCGATATAGAATCTAAGTGATAACACATCAGTTATAGAACGGGTATAAGCCACGGACTATATATATATGACGTCACACGGTTTAGAGCTAGAAAATATGCATAATCGGGCGGTCCTCGATATCGACGGCTTACATATGCAGCTACAGGTTATTCCGGTCGCGCGCGGCACCAAGACGTTTCTACACGTGCTTATAAAGCCATAGACTGAAATTATGATTTTTGACTGCACAAATCCTTAACAAACTTTTGGTTGGACTACAATTTCAAATTGTTTTATTTTCAATAAAATGTAGAATTTAAAAACCAATAGGTTATAATTCCACTATTAAATTACTGGTAATTTTTTTAACTCAGTGAGCCTAAAAATAGATTTAGATATACAGCAAAAATTATCTTAATATCTAAACGTGTTTTCACACCGGCGAGTTAAGTAAAAATATTGAAATCCAACAGGTGAAAGTTCACCTCTTAACAAAGTGTAAGAAATGGACATTTTCAAAATGGCCGCCAAATTGGTCATTTCTTAAAAAAAAATAAACAACATGTTTCAAGCTTACAAGTGTACTAAGTCAGTACGAATTGTCTCCCTTCTTTTGTTGTAATGTCTTCTCCTCGTAAAATAAAAAAAAATGTACTCCTTTATTGATGATAAGTTACAAAAGTATTCGTATATACACGCATTATAGTTTTAATGCAGGACCTATTATATATCTGCGAAGTTTCAAAGAGTGTTCCGAAAACGCATGTTGAGGTATTCCGCTTGATTTTGTAAATCCGTAATTTATACTTACCATGTGCCTGGCAACTCATAATTTACAAATGGCCGATTTCCTGTTCGTGGAGGTTTGTTGTCATTCGTCAGAACACAATCTGACGCTCTGACGCTTCGCCTCGACATGTAGACTGACCAGTGATATTATACGGTCATGGTTATATCATAACGTAAGTGATTTGTGTTCAGTGCCCCTAACCCCGGGGCCCAGAGATAAACGGACACCTGTTGTTTTGAAGTTGAAGTGTTTGCAGTTTGGAGGATTCTGATGCTTTTGTAGACCAACTATATCCAAGCAAAATGTCGACAGTGGCTACGACTCCGACTGTGACATCGGGGACTGGGAAATATGATAGCAAGTCTCCAGAACAATTCAAGTCAAAATCCCCTGACAAACCAGAACGGTAAGAATTTGATATGAGTAAGCTAATAATAGCCAAATATATACATAATGTTGTCCTACATATGTATACATTGTAGGCCTACAACAAGCTGCTTTTATTTGACTGCAGCATTGATTTATTTTTGTATTCAATAATTATATAATGATGATGAATATAAGGCCTATATGTTTATAATCATATACAAAAGTGTAAAATTTCTGATTTGCTTGAATTATCAAATATTATTTTAAGATAAATTGAATCTATTTAATTAATTATTCACATGTAAATATATTGATGGAATTAAAACTACAGCATTTCCAGTAAAGAATCGACGTCACTTGTAACTGTTGGGCCATTTAGGCCCAAACGTCAACCACTGGAAAGTATAATCACAACTACATCGTCCAAAGGGTGAGAGTGTATACTGTATAATGTTACTGGCATAAGTGTGATAATAATGGTGATTGGGGTGGGTGTAGACTGGTTCCCTCCACAATTGTCACCCTTGGGTCAATGGGTGTGACATGCCGTCAGAAAATTTATCGGTTCTGCAAGAAAACCCAAAACCTATGTATGTACTTTGCATTCATACTTTTATAAGCAAACTACACAATCATAAAATGAGTCATACATGCAGTTATAAGTGATTTTGAAAAACAGAAGCTTGATTTCTTTCTGTATATCAATTTTTAAAATCTTTGTCACTACAAACTACCACAAACTTTTGGAGGGACCTAGTATTGGGTAAATGCTCATTGCGGGGGTTGTTGGTTGGTTTCGGGGGAAATGCAAGAATTTTATGATAATATGTGTCAATGTAATTTGTGTACAGACGGATGATTTGAAATGGTTTTCTCACCACTCACTCATTTTCAGATGGACTTTGGTCACATATTTAACCAACCAAACATGTTTCCAATTTACAAAATGACCCATAATTGTTATAACAACAGGCTGACATTGATATTATTACCGTATTCAACCCAATAAGCGCCTAGGGCGCTTGGAAAATTAAAAAAAAAAGAAAAGGTGCTAATAAGACGAAATTATTGCAAATCTTTACAGTTGAGTGTAGTTTTGGTCTTTATTTATGCCTGGACAATTGAAATTGAGGCCTCAAAAAGGGGGATGGGCTCTTATAGGGACATGGGCGCTTATTGAGTCGAATACGGTATATATATCCCATATGATTATTGATAATGTACTATAAAATTAATTCTTGTTTGGCCAATAATTATCAGAAAATAAACAGTATAATGTACTGTATGTAAGCATCAATCCATAAACAAATCACACAGCATATTGTTGATATTGATTAAAAAGTAATGTACAGTGTAATGCTTAATGATTTTCCCTAAATAAAAAGTAATGTACAGTGTAATGCTTAATGATTTTCCCTAAAATTCCATTAGAAATGTCAACTGTAACTGAAAATGTTCTAGCATTAAAACAATTTTGCTTGAGTTCAAATATTTCTATGTTCTTAATCCTGTGTAACACATATATATGCACAGAATCATGACACAAAGGACGTCCTTTCGAACTGACTGCTTATACATATACATATCGTATAGACTGTTCTTTGGAAATTCACGCCAACTCCCTGTGTACTATTATAATATAGGTTGTTGGCTGGAAATTCATGCAAGTCCCTGTTCCTACCTGATATGTTTCTGTAATTCAATAAATGACTTAATCAAGTTGATCCCAGAAACACTTGTTACATAATTAACTGACCTGTTGTACATTATAAAAGTATAAATGAAACATCCATCAGACTTTGATTTGAATGTTAATACCAGGTAGATGTTCAGATACAGTGTGATTTGTTTTATGTGCATTAGATTTGTGAGGGTTGTGTCTGTGCATGGTGATGGTCATAATTGTCCTATATATACAGCTGCAGATTACTAGTGGTTAAAAGGATTTGCTTTGGTGGCAAGATGGAAATGCATGTTCTTGGAGTTTACATACATAGTTAGTGGATTTCAGGTGTAGTAAAACACATCTGCAAACCAAGAATGTATGAATTTGTACAAAGTAAAGCACAATTGTACCTGCATGTTGTGTGTATAGAGAGAGAAACAAAACTTAAGTTGACATTTATTTAACTTTGGGAATATTTAGTTTCATCAATTTGAAAGTTAAAAGGCTATAACTGAATTGCACAAAGAATGACTATCTAGTCGGTTTTTGACGGAATCTCATGGATAAGGAGATTAATTAAGGGACTAAATTAATTCTACTTGCTATTTACTCTAATTAAGGGACTAAATTAATTCTACTTGCTATCTACTCTAACTAACTTGACCACTTTAATGATCGGCAGATGTACCCATGTGAGTACCTATAGGGGTTTTATAATATAATAATTTAACTTTATATTTATGCAAAACGTGTTTAGATAAACTAATAATTATATTTGTAAAATC
The DNA here is from genome assembly GCF_041381155.1 of Argopecten irradians. NCBI lineage: Eukaryota > Metazoa > Mollusca > Bivalvia > Pectinida > Pectinidae > Argopecten > Argopecten irradians. Next base: position 11,864,701 of record NC_091146.1, on the reverse strand, counting down.
GATTAGCCAGAGAGAAAAATGCCAATAAACCAGAGGTCCCTCTGCTGTCAGATAAAACCATTAATATGTACAAACTTGAAAGAAAATAATTAGTCAAATCTATTGGTCTTCCCATATTACAAAATTATCTACCCTTACATATCAATATTGATTGCAAAGAAAGTCATGTGTTTGCACATCCTTGATATGCCATGGATTACTATCACTGTTGTTATATGCACCCACGGACTATTCATCATACTAAAACTGAACTCATTTTTGGGAAGAAAAAACTGACCAATCTGAGGTTGATTATCTAGAGAGCAATTAATTCAAAGCCATACAGTCAACAACAGAAGTGTGCCATTATTTGCTTCTTTTGATGTACATTAAAATGAGTTAATGCTTCACCTGTTGTCACACACAGAACTTCAGTTTTGCTAATGACAAGGGATTGGTATAACATCAGTGATTGTAACTCCTGGAGTATCAAGGAAAACAATGCAACTTTCTAATAATGATGGCCAATCAATGTGCAAGGGCAGATAACTCTGTAATGTGTAAAGACAGACTACTGTATAGTATAGAATCATTGTGTTTATATCTTTTTTTGTCAGAAAACAAGTAATGGACAAATTGGAGAACAGATTAACGATGAAAGATCTCAACAAACTACAGCGAGTGTTCATGGTAAGTCTTCCTGATGTATTCCTGAATCATGTAAACTCAAATACAACCTGGGAATGAATTGTAAAATTGCTATGATGGTTAAAGCATGGAATGTTTTTGAGTGTCGTGTCATATTCCCGATATAAATATATAAGACTTCAGAATGTGTCTTGAGATGGAGAAAAAAAGTTAATTTTGATGTAATCGAGTGTGAATGTTATAATATGTAGTATGTATTACTGATTTAAACAAATGACTGTATGTAAGTTTAAAAGAGCCCAACATTTATGTTACGGCACTACAAGAATCGCCTTCCATTCTATATTGTATAGACTGAGGGAGATGGATATGACAATAAGCTATATATTTATATCTTGTCATTTAAAGACTAAGGTAGATGGATATGACAATAAGCTATATATTTATATCTTGTCTGTAGACTGAGTAAGATGGATATGACAAGAAGCTATATATTTATATCTTGTTTATAGACTGAGGGAGATGGATATGACAATAAGCTATATATTTATATCTTGTTTGTAGACTGAGGGAGATGGATATGACAATAAGCTATATATTTATATCTTGTTTATAGACTGAGGGATATGGATATGACAATAAGCTATATATTTATATCTTGTTTGTAGACTGAGGGAGATGGATATGACACTAAGCTATATATTTATATCTTGTTTATAGACTGAGGGAGATGGATATGACAATAAGCTATATATTTATATCTTGTTTATAGACTGAGGGAGATGGATATGACAATAAGCTATATATTTATATCTTGTTTATAGACTGAGGGATATGGATTTGACAATAAGCTTTATATTTATATCTTGTTTATAGACTGAAGGAGGTTGATATGAGTCAATAAGCTATATATTTATATCTTGTTTATAGACTAAGGGAGAGGGATATGACAATAAGCTATATATTTATATCTTGTCATTTATAGACTCAGGTAGATGGTTGTGACAATAAGCTATATATTTATATCTTGTTTGTAGACTAAGGGAGATGGATATGACAAGAAGCTATATATTTATATCTTGTTTATAGACTGAGGGATATGGATATGACAATAAGCTATATATTTATATCTTGTTTATAGACTGAGGGAGATGGATTTGACAATAAGCTTTATATTTATATCTTGTTTATAGACTGAAGGAGGTTGATATGACAATAAGCTATATATTTATATCTTGTTTATAAACTGAGGGATATGGATATGACAATAAGCTATATATTTATATCTTGTTTATAGACTGAGGGAGATGGATATGACAATAGACAATAAGCTATATATTTATATCTTGTTTATAGACTAAGGGAAAGGGATATGACAATAAGCTATATATTTATATCTTGTTTATAGACTGAGGGAGATGGATATGACAATAAGCTATATATTTATATCTTGTTTATAGACTGAGGGAGATGGATATGACAATAAGCTATATATTTATATCTTGTTTGTAGACTGAGGGAGATGGATATGACAATAAGCTATATATTTATATCTTGTTTATAGACTGAGGGAGATGGATATGACAATAAGCTATATATTTATATCTTGTTTGTAGACTGAGGGAGATGGATATGACAATAAGCTATATATTTATATCTTGTTTATAGACTGAGGGAGATGGATTTGACAATAAGCTATATATTTATATCTTGTTTATAGACTGAGGGAGATGGATATGACAATAAGCTATATATTTATATCTTGTTTATAGACTAAGGGAAAGGGATATGGCAATAAGCTATATATTTATATCTTGTTTATAAACTGAGGGATATGGATATGACAATAAGCTATATATTTATATCTTGTTTGTAGACTGAGGGAGATGGATATGACAATAAGCTATATATTTATATCTTGTCATTTATAGACTCAGGTAGATGGATATGACAATAAGCTATATATTTATATCTTGTTTATAGACTGAGGGAGATGGATATGACAATAAGCTATATATTTATATCTTGTTTGTAGACTGAGGGAGATGGATATGACATTAAGCTATATATTGATATCTTGTTTATAGACTGAAGGAGGTTGATATGACAATAAGCTATATATTTATATCTTGTTTGTAGACTGAGGGATATGGATATGACAATAAGCTATATATTGATATCTTGTTTATAGACTGAAGGAGGTTGATATGACAATAAGCTATATATTTATATCTTGTTTTTAGACTGAGGGATATGGATATGACATTAAGCTATATATTTATATCTTGTTTATAGACTGAGGGAGATGGATATGACAATAAGCTATATATTTATATCTTGTTTTTAGACTGAGGGAGATGGATTTGACAATAAGCTATATATTTATATCTTGTTTGTAGACTGAGGGATATGGATATGACAATAAGCTATATATTTATATCTTGTTTTTAGACTGAGGGAGATGGATATGACAATAAGCTATATATTTATATCTTGTTTGTAGACTGAGGGATATGGATATGACAATAAGCTATATATTTATATCTTGTTTTTAGACTGAGGGAGATGGATTTGACAATAAGTTATATATTTATATCTTGTTTGTAGACTGAGGGAGATGGATATGACAATAAGCTATATATTTAAATCTTTTTTGTAGACTGAAGGAGGTTGATATGACAATAAGCTATACATTTATATCTTTTTTATAGACTGAGGGATATGGATATGACAATAAGCTATACATTTATATCTTTTTTATAGACTGAGGGATATGGATCTGACAATAAGCTATATATTTATATCTTTTTTATAGACTAAGGGATATGGATATGACAATAAGCTATATATTTATATCTTGTTTATAGACTAAGGGATATGGATATGACAATAAGCTATATATTTATATCGTGTTTATAGACTGAGGGAGAGGGATATGACAATAAGCTATATATTTATATCTTATCATTTATAGACTCAGGTAGATGGATATGACAATAAGCTATATATTTATATCTTGTTTGTAGACTGAGGGAGATGGATATGACAATAAGCTATATATTGATATCTTGTTTATAGACTGAAGGAGGTTGATATGACAATAAGCTATATATTTATATCTTGTTTGTAGACTGAGGGATATGGATATGACAATACGCTATATATTTATATCTTGTTTATAGACTGAGGGAAATGGATATGACAATAAGCTATATATTTATATCTTGTTTGTAGACTGAGGGAGATGGATATGACAATAAGCTATATATCTATATAGTTTGTCTTGTTTGTAGACTGAGGGATATGGATTTGACAATAAGCTTTATATTTATATCTTGTTTATAGACTGAGGGAAATGGATTTGACAATAAGCTATATATTTATATCTTGTTTATAGACTGAGGGAAATGGATTTGACAATAAGCTATATATTTATGTCTTGTTTTGTTTATAGACTGAGGGAGATGAATATGACAATACGCTTTATATTTATATCTTGTTTATAGACTGAGGGAGATGGATATGACAATAAGCTTGCTCTGTATCGTGACCAGTTCTGTGAAGCTTTGTCTATCTTACTAGAGAAGGGCACCAGGGAGGAGGTAAAACATCATTAGATAAAGTCACTGTACTCTATACGTCATAAGATAAAGTCACTGTATTCTTTACATCATCAGATAAAGTCATTGTATTCTTAACAGAAAAAGTTACTGGCACATAAAAAAAATCTATGTTTTTTTCTTGATTAACTTGAATATGCATTACATTTGTATTTTTATTGATTTGAAATTTAAAAGAAATTGTTAAGAATTTTTCCTTTTTGAATCTGTTGAACAAATGGGATGTCCTTGAACTCTGTTTGACATTTGGTCTTGTTTTTAATAATAATGTCTTTTTAACATTTGGCTTTTACAGTATGGAGAATTATTTGACAAGATTGACGTGGCCCGAGAAGGAAGTGTTGATTGGGATAAGTTTGCATCTCACATGTTGCTAGAGTTTTATGAAAAAGATGATCGTGTCAAATCGACACAGGTTCCACAGTGGAAGGATCTGAAATCATTACCAAGGTATTTACCTCATACTGAACTAAAAGAAATCAGTTTATCTTAAATAATTGTAATTATTAAATCAAATAATCAATTGATGCATATTACAGAGTTACCTTGTTTGCAGTAGGTATCAATTGTGACCTCATCATTTTGGAAGCAAAATTCAAGCTGTTTTCTCTGAAAAGGATGTCACAATCATTAACTACCTGCAAGGGCAGATAACTCTGTAAAAGACAGAATATGCATGGCTAGTGACATGAAAATCAAGTTCCATGATTATCAATATGTTTTTGATTCAATCTGTTTTCAGAGCTACAAATGGTAGTGAATTAAAAAAAAAATTAACATCTAGGCCAAGAAAACCATTTTGGAAAAAATTGAAACTACTTGACCTAATAAATGTAGAATGTTTGAGTAAATGAGATGCATGCAATCATACTTCTGATTTATAAGTAAGGAAAATTACTTCTGACACTTCTAAATATTTGTATAATCTTACAGTCCTCACAAAGATGTTATACAGAAAGTGGTCTTCCTGAAAAACACAAACAAATACGTCGCTGTCAGTAAGGTAGGTTGGTTATAAAGTTTCCTGAAAAACACAAACAAATACGTCGCTGTCAGTAAGGTAGGTTGGTTATAAAGTTTCCTGAAAAACACAAACAAATACGTCGCTGTCAGTAAGGTAGGTTGGTTATAAAGTTTCCTGAAAAACACAAACAAATACGTCGCTGTCAGTAAGGTAGGTTGGTTATAAAGTTTCCTGAAAAACACAAACAAATACGTCGCTGTCAGTAAGGTAGGTTATCATGTTGTAACTATAACAGTAAAAGACCACAGGTAAGTCTATAACCAGATCTTCTACATAATGTTTATATATGTAACAGGGTGTAGCATTTACAATAAATTTAATACCTGCCTCTGCCAGGGATCGAACTCGGGACCTCTGGATTACTAGTCTGACGCTCAACCGATCAAGCTAAAGACAAGTTCTCTCTAGCCGAGCTATATATTGCGGCTAGTATTGACCAGGGTTACATACTCCCCCTCTAGGAATCAACTCGTCCTCGAGTTTCCAGGGGTCACAATTTAACAATTCCTTCGCAGGTATCGTGAAGTATCATTCCCGAGTCCCTACATGGGCGCCAATGTAACAGGGTGCAGGATTTACAATGAATTTTATACCTGCCTCTGCCAGGGATCGAACTCGGGACCTCTGGATTACTAGTCTGACGCTTAACCGATCAAGCTAAAGAGAAGTTCTCTCTAGCTGAGCTATATGTTGCGGCTAGTATTGACCAGGGTTACATATAAAAACTAAGTTCTCCCCTAAGTGTGTACAGGCTGGTCACAAAAATAATTACAAGCTAGGCTCATTGTCTATCTAATGAGTGCAAAAACAAAATGGGGATTTATAGAGACTTCTATGGGAAAAATAAATCACGAATGATATTTACCAAATGTTTCCATAGTCTTCATCAATCAGCAATTTTGAAACCTTCAAAATTGATCGATGTCCTAGCTGCCTTTCAGATTTGCTATTTTTAGAACTGATACATGTATTCAATGTAATTAATGATGTGATAATTATTGTCATACACAGGAAGGTACGATATCTATCTGGCCACAAGACCTAAAGCAGTCAAGGTCATTCAAGACGGGAACGGACACCTGTAAAGGTCGCGACCTCTGGATCACACATTTCTGTGCCTTACAGAACATCAACAAACTGGCCCTGGCTTTTACCAGTAAAGAGATTTGTAAGTACATTCAGGTCTTCAGTCAAGCCACTTCTACATCCAGGTGCTGTAAAATTGTAATTTGTAACTATACACCTGTACTAGTTAAAGAGATATATAAGTACATCTGCAAATAATTGTTAATCTAACTCATTCATCCCTGAAATTTCATAATGGACTAATCTAGCCTTTGATTTAGTAGAGCCTAAATGTGTCTTGGGGGGGTGATATAGTAAAAGAGATTTGTATGCGTATCTCGATCAACTAACTTATAATCACTAACTGCTTATATGGGTAGGGATTGCATATTATGTCATTAGGTCTTGTGTAAAAGTTGTCAAAAAAATATGTCACTCACTCATGTATGTGACATATTGCAATCAATACTGAAGCTATTTCAATCAATACTGAAGCTACCCACAAGTAACGGACTTTGTATGTGACCTATTGCAATCAATACTGAAGCTACCCACAAGTAACGGACTTTGTATGTGACATATTGCAATCAATACTGAAGCTACCCACAAGTAACGGACTTTGTATGTGACATATTTCAATCAATACTGAAGCTACCCACAAGTAACGGACTTTGTATGTGACATATTTCAATCAATACTGAAGCTACCCACAAGTAACGGACTTTGTATGTGACATATTTCAATCAATACTGAAGCTACCCACAAGTAACGGACTTTGTATGTGACATATTTCAATCAATACTGAAGCTACCCACAAGTAACGGACTTTGTATGTGACATATTTCAATCAATACTGAAGCTACCCACAAGTAACGGACTTTGTATGTGACATATTTCAATCAATACTGAAGCTACCCACAAGTAACGGACTTTGTATGTGACATATTTCAATCAATACTGAAGCTACCCACAAGTAACGGACTTTGTATGTGACATATTTCAATCAATACTGAAGCTACCCACAAGTAACGGACTTTGTATGTGACATATTGCAATCAATACTGAAGCTACCCACAAGTAACGGACTTTGTATGTGACATATTTCAATCAATACTGAAGCTACCCACAAGTAACGGACTTTGTATGTGACATATTTCAATCAATACTGAAGCTACCCACAAGTAACGGACTTTGTATGTAACATATTGCAATCAATACTGAAGCTACCCACAAGTAACGGACTTTGTATGTGACATATTTCAATCAATACTGAAGCTACCCACAAGTAACGGACTTTGTATGTGACATATTTCAATCAATACTGAAGCTACCCACAAGTAACGGACTTTGTATGTGACATATTTCAATCAATACTGAAGCTACCCACAAGTAACGGACTTTGTATGTGACATATTTCAATCAATACTGAAGCTACCCACAAGTAACGGACTTTGTATGTGACATATTTTCAATCAATACTGAAGCTACCCACAAGTAACGGACTTTGTATGTGACATATTTCAATCAATACTGAAGCTACCCACAAGTAACGGACTTTGTATGTGACATATTTCAATCAATACTGAAGCTACCCACAAGTAACGGACTTTGTATGTGACATATTTCAATCAATACTGAAGCTACCCACAAGTAACGGACTTTGTATGTGACATATTTCAATCAATACTGAAGCTACCCACAAGTAACGGACTTTGTATGTGACATATTTCAATCAATACTGAAGCTACCCACAAGTAACGGACTTTGTATGTGACATATTTCAATCAATACTGAAGCTACCCACAAGTAACGGACTTTGTATGTGACATATTTCAATCAATACTGAAGCTACCCACAAGTAACGGACTTTGTATGTGACATATTTCAATCAATACTGAAGCTACCCACAAGTAACGGACTTTGTATGTGACATATTTCAATCAATACTGAAGCTACCCACAAGTAACGGACTTTGTATGTGACATATTTCAATCAATACTGAAGCTACCCACAAGTAACGGACTTTGTATGTGACATATTTCAATCAATACTGAAGCTACCCACAAGTAACGGACTTTGTATGTGACATATTTCAATCAATACTGAAGCTACCCACAAGTAACGGACTTTGTATGTGACATATTTCAATCAATACTGAAGCTACCCACAAGTAACGGACTTTGTATGTGACATATTTCAATCAATACTGAAGCTACCCACAAGTAACGGACTTTGTATGTGACATATTTCAATCAATACTGAAGCTACCCACAAGTAACGGACTTTGTATGTGACATATTTCAATCAATACTGAAGCTACCCACAAGTAACGGACTTTGAAGCATATTGCACAATACTGAAGCTACCACAATCCTGAAGTAACGGACTTTGTATGTGACATATTTCAATCAATACTGAAGCTACCCACAAGTAACGGACTTTGTATGTGACATATTTCAATCAATACTGAAGCTACCCACAAGTAACGGACTTTGTATGTGACATATTTCAATCAATACTGAAGCTACCCACAAGTAACGGACTTTGTATGTGACATATTTCAATCAATCACTTGCAATTGAAGCTACCCACTTTGTATCAATCACTACTGAAGCTACCCACAAGTAACGGACTTTGTATGTGACATATTGCAATCAATACTGAAGCTACCCACAAGTAACGGACTAAAGCCAGAATGTTAGACACATCAACCACTGTGTACACACAAGTAACGGACTAAGAATAAAGCCAGAATGTCAGACACATCAACCACTCAGTCACTGTGTAACACACAAGTAACGGACTAAAGCCAGAATGTCAGAGACACATCAACCACTAGTCACTGTAACACACAAGTAACGGACTAAAGCCAGAATGTCAGACACATCAACCACAGTCACAACAATAACGGACTAAAGCCAGAATGTGAAGACACATCAACAAGTAACAGGACTTAAAGCCAGAATGTCAGACACATCAACCACTGAAGTCACTGTACACACAAGTAACGGACTAAAGCCAGAATGTCAGACACATCAACCACTAGTCACTGTAACACACAAGTAACGGACTAAAGCCAGACAATGTCAGACACATCAACCACTAAGTCACTGTGACACACAAGTAACGGGACTAAAGCCAGAATGTCAGACATCAACCATTGAGTCAACACACAAGTAACGGACTAAACTGACACATCAACCACTTGAGTCACTGTGTAAACACAAGTAACGGACTAAAGCTTTGAATGTCAGACACATCAACTCTGAGTCACTGTGACACACAAGTAACGGACAGAAAAGACACATCAACCACTGAGTCATGTCACACACAGTAACGGACTAAGCCAGAAGTAACGAACAACCATTGTGTAACACACATATTTCAATCAATACTGAGTACTACACAAGTAACTAAACTAAAGCCAGAATGTCAGACACATCAACCACTAAAGTCAACACACAAGTTGACTAAAGACACACTGTCACTGCTACACACAAGTAACGGACTAAAGAGTCATCAGACACATCAACAGTCAACTGTGACACACAAGTAACGGACTAAAGCCAGAATGTCAGACACATCAACACTACTCAGTCACTGTGACACACAAGTAACGGACTAAACAGAATGTTAAAGCCAGAATGTGACACATCAACCATTGACATCACTGAGTCACTGTAACACACAAGTAACGGACTAAAGCCAGAATGTCAGACACATCAACCACTGAGTCACTGTAACACACAAGTAACGGACTAAAGCCAGAATGTCAGACACATCAACCACTGAAGTCACTGTGACACACAAGTAACGGACCAGATGTGACAGACACATCAACCATCAGTCACTGTACACACACAAGTAACGGACTAAAGCCAATGTCAGACACATCAACCACTCAGTCAACTACACACAAACGGACTAAGCCAGAATGTCAGACACATCAACCAAAGTCACTGTGACACACAAGTAACGGATATAAAGCCAGAATGTCAGACACATCAACCACTGAGTCACTGTAACACACAAGTAACGGACTAAAGCCAGAATGTCAGACACATCAACCACTGAGTCACTGTAACACACAAGTAACGGACTAAAGCCAGAATGTCAGACACATCAACCACTGAGTCACTGTAACACACAAGTAACGGACTAAAGCCAGAATGTCAGACACATCAACCACTCAGTCAACACACAAGTCAATGTCAGACACACACAAGTACAACGGACTAAGCCAGAATGTCAGACACATCAACCACTGAGTCACTGTAACACACAAGTAACGGACTAAAGCCAGAATGTCAGACACATCAACCACTGAGTCACTGTAACACACAAGTAACGGACTAAAGCCAGAATGTCAGACACATCAACCACTGAGTCACTGTAACACACAAGTAACGGACTAAAGCCAGAATGTCAGACACATCAACCACTGAGTCACTGTACACACACAAGTAACGGACTAACAGAATGTGAGACACACAAATCAACATAAGTCACTGTCAGACACACACCACAAGTAACGGTAACACACTAAAGCCAGCCAATGTCAGACACATCAACCACTGAGTCACTGTGACACACAAGTAACGGACTAAAGCCAGAATGTTAGACACATCAACCACTAAGTCACTGTGACACACAAGTAACGGACTAAAGCCAGAATGTCAGACACATCAACCACTAAGTCACTGTAACACACAAGTAACGGACTTTGAATGTCAGACACATCAACCACTGAGTCACTGTAACACACAAGTAACGGACTAAAGCCAGAATGTCAGACACATCAACCAGAAGTCACTGTAACACACAAGTAACGGACTAAAGCCAGAATGTCAGACACATCAACCAATCAGTCACTGTGACACACACAAGTAACGGACTAAAGCCAGAAACGAGACACATTTGAGTATGTGACACACAATAACGGACTAAAGCCAGAATGTCAGACACATCAACCACTGAGTCACTGTAACACACAAGTAACGGACTAAAGCCAGAATGTCAGACACATCAACCACTGAGTCACTGTAACACACAAGTAACGGACTAAAGCCAGAATGTCAGACACATCAACCATTCAGTCATATGTGTAAACACAAGTAACAATACTCAGACACATCAACTGAGTCACTGTGACACACAAGTAACGGACAGCCAGACAGTCAACGAGACTGTGACACACAAGTGACTAAAGCCAGAATGTCAGACACATCATCACCACTAAGTCACTGTAACACACAAGTAACGGACTAAAGCCAGAATGTCAGACACATCAACCACTGAAGTCACTGTGACACACAAGTAACGGACGGACTAAAGCCAGAATGTTAGACACATCAACCACTGAGTCACTGTAACACACAAGTAACGGACTAAAGCCAGAATGTCAGACACATCAACCACTGAGTCACTGTAACACACAAGTAACGGACTAAAGCCAGAATGTTAGACACATCAACCACTAAGTCACTGTGACACACAAGTAACGGACTAAAGCCAGAATGTCAGACACATCAACCACTGAGTCACTGTAACACACAAGTAACGGACTAAAGCCAGAATGTCAGACACATCAACCACTCAGTCACTGTGACACACAAGTAACGGACTAAAGCCAGAATGTCAGACACATCAACCACTGAGTCACTGTAACACACAAGTAACGGACTAAGCCAGAATGTCAGACACATCAACCATTGAGTCACTGTGACACATGACTAAAGCCAGAACACATCAACCACTCAGTCACTGTAACACACACAAGTAACGGACTAAAGCCAGAATGTCAGACACATCAACCACTGAGTCACTGTAACACACAAGTAACGGACTAAAGCCAGACACAATGTCACTGAACACACACAAGTAACGGACTGAACACAGAATGTCAATCACATCAACTAAGACACACAAGTAACGGACTAAAGCCAGAATGTCAGACATATTGTAACACACAAATCAACAAACTAACACAAAACGGTAAAACCAAAGTAACGGACTACACACAATGTGACAGAATGTGTCAGACACATCAACCACTCAGTCACTGTAACACACAAGTAACGGACTAAAGCCAGAATGTCAGACACATCAACCAAGTCACTGTAACACAAGTAACGGACTAAAGCCAGAATGTGAGACACATCAACCACTGAGTCACTGTAACACACAAGTAACGACTAAAGACAGAATTTCAGACACACATCAACACAGTATGTGACACATGTCAGACAATCAAACTGAGTCACTGTAACACACAAGTAACGGACTAAAGCCAGAATGTCAGACACATCAACCACTGAAGTCACTGTACACACAAGTAACGGACTAAAGCCAGAATGTCAGACACATCAACCATTGATCAGTCACTGTAACACACAAGTAACGGACTAAAGCCAGAATGTCAGACACATCAACCACTTTGTATGACACACTTTGACAAGAACAGAATGACACACAAGAACGGAACTACACATCACTGTAACACAAGTAACGGACTAAAGCCAGAAATGTCAGACACATCAACACTGAGTCACTGTAACACACACAAGTAACGGACTAAAGCCAGAATGTTAGACACATCAACCACTAAGTCACTGTAACACACAAGTAACGGACTAAAGCCAGAATGTCAGACACATCAACCACTGAGTCACTGTAACACACAAGTAACGGACTAAAGCCAGAATGTCAGACACATCAACCACTGAGTCACTGTAACACACAAGTAACGGACTAAAGCCAGAATGTCAGACACATCAACCATTCAATCACTGTAACTACACAAGTAACGGACTTGTATGTCAGACACATCAACCACTCAGTCACTGTAACACACAAGTAACGGACTAAAGCCAGAATGTCAGACACATCAACCACTCAGTCACTGTAACACACAAGTAACGGACTAATGCCAGAATGTTAGACACATCAACTACTCAGTCACTGTAACACACACGTAACGGACTAAAGCCAGAATGTTAGACAGATCAAACATTGAGTCACTCTAACACACAAGTAACGGACTAAAGCCATAATGTCAGACACATCAACCACTGAGTCACTGTAACACACAAGTAACGGACTTTGTAGTAAGAATGTCATCAATGTCAGACACATCAACCACTGAAGTCACTGTAACACAAGTAACGGACTAAAGCCAGAATGTTAGACACATCAGAACATCAACAAGTCACTGAACACACAAGTAACGGACTAAAGCCACGGAAAAGAATGTCAGACACATCAACCACTCAGTCACTGTAACACACAAGTAACGGACTAAAGCCAGAATGTCAGACACATCAACCACTGAGTCACTGTAACACACAAGTAACGGACTAAAGCCAGAATGTCAGACACATCAACCACTGAGTCACTGTAACACACAAGTAACGGACTAAAGCCAGAATGTCAGACACATCAACCACTCAGTCACTGTAACACACAAGTAACGGACTAAAGCCAGAATGTTAGACACATCAACCACTGAGTCACTGTGACACACAAGTAACGGACTAAAGCCAGAATGTCAGACACATCAACCACTCAGTCACTGTGACACACAGTAACGGACTAAAGCCAGAATGTCAGACACACAATAAACTTTGAGCCAGACATGACTAAAGCCAGAATGTCAGACACATCAACCACTGAGTCACTGTAACACACAAGTAACGGACTAAAGCCAGAATGTCAGACACATCAACCACTGAGTCACTGTGACACACAAGTAACGGACTAAAGCCAGAATGTCAGACACATCAACCACTCAGTCACTGTAACACACAAGTAACGGACTAAAGCCAGAATGTCAGACACATCAACCACTGAGTCACTGTAACACACAAGTAACGGACTAAAGCCAGAATGTCAGACACATCAACCACTGAGTCACTGTGACACACAAGTAACTACAAGTAACGGACTAAAGCCAGAATGTCAGACACATCAACCACTGAGTCACTGTAACACACAAGTAACGGACTAAAGCCAGAATGTCAGACACATCAACCACTCAGTCACTGTAACACACAAGTAACGGACTAAAGCCAGAATGTTCAGACACATCAACACTATTGAAGTCACTGTAACAGTAACACAAGTAACGGACTAAAGCCAGAATGTCAGACACATCAACCACTGAAGTCACTGTAAACACACAAGTAACGGACTAAAGCCAGAATGTGACACATCTGTAACACACAATGTAAACTGAAGCTACACACAAGTAATGTTAGACACTTCTAAGTCACTGTAACACACAAGTAACGGACTAAAGCCAGAATGTCAGACACATCAACCACTGAGTCACTGTAACACACAAGTAACGGACTAAAGCCAGAATGTCAGACACATCAACCACTGAGTCACTGTAACACACAAGTAACGGACTAAAGCCAGAATGTCAGACACATCAACCACAAGTCACTGTGCTACACACAAGTAACGGACTTTGCCAGAATGTGACAGACACATCAACCACTGAGTCACTGTAACACACAAGTAACGGACTAAAGCCAGAATGTCAGACACATCAACCACTGAGTCACTGTGACACACAAGTAACGGACTAAAGCCAGAATGTGTCAGACACACATCAACACATAACGGAGTCACTGTAGCACACACAAGTAACGGACAAAAGAGCCAGAATGTGTCAGACACATCAACCATTAAGTCACTGTAACACACAAGTAACGGACTAAAGCCAGAATGTCAGACATATTCAACATCAACACTGAAGTCACTGTAAACACAAGTAACGGACTAAAGCCAGAATGTCAGACACATCAACCACTGAGTCACTGTAACACACAAGTAACGGACTAAAGCCAGAATGTCAGACACATCAACCACTCAGTCACTGTGACACACAAGTAACGGACTAAAGCCAGAATGTCAGACACATCAACCACTCAGTCACTGTGACACACAAGTAACGGACTAAAGCCAGAATGTCAGACACATCAACCACTCAGTCACTGTAACACACAAGTAACGGACTAAAGCCAGAATGTCAGACACATCAACCACTGAGTCACTGTAACACACAAGTAACGGACTAAAGCCAGAATGTCAGACACATCAACCACTGAGTCACTGTAACACACAAGTAACGGACTAAAGCCAGAATGTGACAGACACATCAACCACTGAGTCACTGTAACACAAGTAACGGACTAAAGCCAGAATGTCAGACACATCAACCACTGAGTCACTGTAACACACAAGTAACGGACTAAAGCCAGAATGTCAGACACATCAACCACTCAAGTCACTGTGACACACAAGTAACGGACTAAAGCCAGAATGTCAGACACATCAAACCAACACTGAGTCACTAAACACACAAGTAACGGACTAAAGCCAGAATGTCAGACACATCAACCACTAAGTCACTGTGTAACACACAAGTAACGGACTAAAGCCAGAATGTCAGACACATCAACCATTGAGTCAACACACAAGTAACACTGAAGACACATCAACCACTAGTCACTGTAACACACAAGTAACGGACTAAAGCCAGAATGTATGTGACAACCATCAGTCACTGTAACACACAAGTAACGGACTAAAGCCAGAATGTCAGACACATCAACCACTAAGTCACTGGACTAAGTAACGGACTAAAGCCAGAATGTCAGACACATCAACCACTGAGTCACTGTAACACACAAGTAACGGACTAAAGCCAGAATGTCAGACACATCAACCACTAAGTCACTGTAACACACAAGTAACGGACTAAAGCCAGAATGTCAGACACATCAACCATTCAGTCACTGTAACACACACAAGTAACGGACTAAAGCCAATGTCAGTCACAGACAATCAACCACTGAGTCACTGTAACACACAAGTAACGGACTAAAGCCAGAATGTAGACACATCAACCACTCAGTCACTGTGACACACACAAGTAACGGACTAAAGCCAGAATGTCAGACACATCAACAAACTGAGTCACTGTACACACACAAGTAACGGACTAAAGCCAGAATGTCAGACACATCAACCACTGAGTCACTGTGACACACAAGTAACGGACTAAAGCCAGAATGTTAGACACATCAACCACTGAGTCACTGTAACACACAAGTAACGGACTAAAGCCAGAATGTCAGACACATCAACCACTGAGTCACTGAACACACAAGTAACGGACTAAAGCCAGAATGTCAGACACATCAACCACTGAGTCACTGTAACACACAAGTAACGGACTAAAGCCAGAATGTCAGACACATCAACCACTGAGTCACTGTAACACACAAGTAACGGACTAAAGCCAGAATGTCAGACACATCAACCACAAGTCACTGTAACACACAAGTAACGGACTAAAGCCAGAATGTAGACACATCAACCACTTCAGTCACTGTGACACACACACAAGTAACGGACTAAGCCAGAATGTGAGACACATCAACCACAGTAACTGTAACACACAAGTAACGGACTAAAGCCAGAAGAATGTCAGACACTGTAAATCAAACAGAATGTCAGACACATCAACCTTGTCACTGTAACACAGTAAAGTAACGGACTAAAGCCAGAATGTTAGACACATCAACCACTAAGTCACTGTAACACACAAGTAACGGACTAAAGCCAGAATGTCAGACACATCAACCACTGAGTCACTGTAACACACAAGTAACGGACTAAAGCCAGAATGTCAGACACATCAACCACTGAGTCACTGTAAAACACACAAGTAACGGACTAAGCCAATGTCAGAGACACATCAACTGAGTCACTGTAACACACAAGTAACGGACTAAAGCCAGAATGTCAGACACATCAACCACTAACTCACTGTAATACACAAGTAACGGACTAAAGCCAGAATGTCAGACACATCAACCACTGAGTCACTGTAACACAAGTAACGGACTAAAGCCAGAATGTCAGACACATCAACAAGTAAGTCACTGTGACACACAAGTACTACGGACTAAAGCCAGAATGTCAGACACATCAACCACTGAGTCACTGTAACACACAAGTAACGGACTAAAGCCAGAATGTCAGACACATCAACCACTGAGTCACTGTGACACACAAGTAACGGACTAAAGCCAGAATGTCAGACACATCAACCACTGAGTCACTGTAACACACAAGTAACGGACTAAAGCCAGAATGTCAGACACATCAACCACTGAGTCACTGTAACACACAAGTAACGGACTAAAGCCAGAATGTCAGACACATCAACCACTGAAGTCACTGTAAAACACACAAGTAACGGACTAAAGCCAGAATGTCAGACACATCAAGTCAAACAGAATGTCAGACACTGTCAACTGAGTCACTGTAACACACAAGTAACGGACTAAAGCCAGAATGTCAGACACATCAACCATTGAGTCACTGTAACACACAAGTAACGGACTAAAGCCAGAATGTCAGACACATCAACCACTTAGTCACTGTGACACACAAGTAACGGACTAAAGCAATAATGTTAGACACATCAACCACTCAAGTCACTGAACTACACACAAGAATGTAACGGTAACTAAAGCCAGAATGTCAGACACATCAACCACTCAGTCACTGTAACACACAAGTAACGGACTAAAGCCAGAATGTCAGACACATCAACACACACTCAGTCACTGTAACACACAAGTAACGGACTAAAGCCAGAATGTCAGACACATCAACCACTGAGTCACTGTAACACACAAGTAACGGACTAAAGCCAGAATGTCAGACACATCAACCACTCAAGTCACTGTGAACACACAAGACTAAAGCCAAAGTCAACACATCAACCACTGAGTCACTGTAACACACAAGTAACGGACTAAAGCCAGAATGTCAGACACATCAACCACTCAGTCACTGTAAACACACACAAGTAACGGACTAAAGCCAGAATGTCAGAAGTCAGACACATCAACCACTGAGTCACTGTGACACACAAGTAACGGACTTAAAGCCAGAATGTCAGACACATCAACCACTGAGTCACTGTAACACACAAGTAACGGACTAATGCCAGAATGTTAGACACATCAACCACTGAGTCACTGAAACACAAGTAACGGACTAAAGCCAGAATGTCAGACACATCAACCACTGAGTCACTGTAACACACAAGTAACGGACTAAAGCCAGAATGTAGACACATCAACCATTCAGTCACTGAAACACAAGAAACGGACTAAAGCCGAGAATGGTCAGAGACACATCAAACCACTGAGGTCAAATGTAACCATACAAGTAATGGTCTAAAAGCCAGAATGTTGAGGGACAGACTCAAAAACCATTTAGGGTCAAACTGTTGACAAAACAAACAACAAGTAACGGACTAAAAAGGCCAGAATGTGGTACACACGAACCACAAACCACTTAAGTCACTGTAGCTACAGAAGTAACGGACTAAAGCCAGAATGTCAGACACATCAACCACTCAGTCACTGTGACACACAAGTAACGGACTAAAGCCAGAATGTCAGACACATCAACCACTCAGTCACTGTGACACACAAGTAACGGACTAAAGCCAGAATGTCAGACACATCAACCACTGAGTCACTGTGAACACACAAGTAACACAAGTAACGGACTAAAGCCAGAATGTAACACAGACACATCAACCACTGAGTCACTGTAACACACAAGTAACGGACTAAAGCCAGAATGTCAGACACATCAACCACTGAGTCACTGTAACACAAAGTAACGGACTAAAGCCAGAATGTCAGACACATCAACCACTCAGTCACTGTAACACACAAGTAACGGACTAAAGCCAGAATGTCAGACACATCATTCAACACACAAGTCACTAAAGCCACAATGTAACGGAAGCCTGAAGTGTAAAGCCAATGAGACACATCAACCACTGAGTCACTGTGTACACACAAGTAACGGACTAAAGCCAGAATGTCAGACACATCAACCACTGAGTCACTGTAACACACAAGTAACGTCTTAACCCAGAATGTCAGACACATCAACCATTGAGTCACTGTAACACACAAGTAACGGACTAAAGCCAGAATGTCAGACACATCAACCACTTAGTCACTGTGACACACAAGTAACGGACTAAAGCCAGAATGTCAGACACATCAACCACTAAGTCACTGTGACACACAAGTAACGGATAATGGCAGACACATCAACCACTGAGTCACTGTAACACACAAGTAACGGACTAAAGCCAGAATGTCAGACACATCAACCACTGAGTCACTGTAACACACAAGTAACGGACTAAAGCCAGAATGTCAGACACATCAACCACTTAGTCACTGTGACACACAAGTAACGGACTAAAGCCAGAATGTCAGACACATCAACCACTAAGTCACTGTGACACACAAGTAACGGACTAAAGCCAGAATGTCAGACACATCAACCACTGAGTCACTGTGACACACAAGTAACGGACTAAAGCCAGAATGTCAGACACATCAACCACTGAGTCACTGTAACACACAAGTAACGGACTAAAGCCAGAATGTGACACACACAGACACATCAACCATTAAGTCACTGTGAAGCTACACACAAGTAACACAAGTAACGGACTAAAGCCAGAATGTAGACACATCAACCACTGAAGTCACTGTAACACACAAGTAACGGACTAAAGCCAGAATGTCAGACACATCAACCACTGAGTCACTGTGCTACACACAAGTAACGGACTAAAGCCAGAATGTGACACATCAACCACAAGTCACTGTCACACCACTGTCAGAAGTCACTGAAGTCACTGTACACACAAGTAACGGACTAAAGCCAGAATGTTAGACACATCAACCAACTGAAGTCACTGTGAACACACAAGTAACGGACTAAAGCAGAATATCAGACACATCAACCACTCAGTCACTGAAGTAACACACAAGTAACGGACTAAAGCCAGAATGTCAGACACATCAACCACTCAGTCACTGTAACACACAAGTAACGGACTAAAGCCAGAATGTCAGACACATCAATCAATCACTGAAGCTACACACAAGTAACGGACTAAAGCCAGAATGTCAGACACATCAATCAAGTCACTGTGACACTGAAGACTAACACAAGTAACGGACACTCAACCATGTCACTGACACAAGTAACGGACTTCAATCAGACATGTGAACTACACAAGTAACGGACTAAAGCCAGAATGTCAGACACATTCAGTCACATGTGAACTACCCACAAGTAACGGACTTTGTAAAGCCAGAATGTTCAGACACATCAACCACTGAGAGTCACTGTAACACACAAGTAACGGACTAAAGCCAGAATGTCAGACACATCAACCATAGTCACTGTGACACACAAGTAAGAATGGACTTCAACCCAGTCATGTAACACACAAGTAACACATCAACAGACATCAAGTCACTGAACAAGTACACAAGTAACGGACTTTGAATGTCAGACACATCACGGACCAATACTGAACTGTCAAACACACAAGTAACGGACTTTGTATGTGACTAAAGCCAGAATGTCAGACACATCAACCACTGAGTCACTGTAACACACACAAGTAACGGACTAAAGCCAGAATGTCAGACACATCAACCATTGAGTCACTGTGAACACACACAAGTAACGGACTAAAGCCAGAATGTCAGACACATCAACCACTGAGTCACTGTACACACACAAGTAACGGACTAAAGCCAGAATGTCAGACACAACCACTCAGTCACTGTAACAACAAGTAACGGACTAAAGTCAGAATGTACACACACACAGTCACTGTGACACTAACGGACTAAAGCCAGAATGTCAGACACACATCAACCACTGAGTCACTGTAACACACAAGTAACGGACTAAAGCCAGAATGTCAGACACATCAACCACTGAGTCACTGTAACACACAAGTAACGGACTAAAGCCAGAATGTGAGACACATCAACCACAAGTCACTGTAACACAAGTAACCAGAATGTAGACACACAAGTCACGACACACAAGTAACGGACTAAAGCCAGAATGTCAGACACATCAACCACTGAGTCACTGTACACACAAGTAACGGACTAACAGAATGTTAGACACATCAACTACTGAGTCACTGAAAACACAAGTAACGGACTTGCCAGAATGTGACACATCAACCACTCAGTCACTGTAACACACAAGTAACGGACTAAAGCCAGAATGTCAGACACATCAACCACTGAGTCACTGTGACACACAAGTAACGGACTAAAGCCAGAATGTCAGACACATCAACCACTCAGTCACTGTAACACACAAGTAACGGACTAAAGCCAGAATGTCAGACACATCAACCACTAACTCACTGTAACACACAAGTAACGGACTAAAGCCAGAATGTCAGACACATCAACCACTCAGTCACTGTAACACACAAGTAACGGACTAAAGCCAGAATGTTAGACACATCAACCACTGAGTCACTGTAACACACAAGTAACGGACTAAAGCCAGAATGTTAGACACATCAACCACTGAGTCACTGTAACACACAAGTAACGGACTAAAGCCAGAATGTCAGACACATCAACAAGTCACTGGACACAAAGTAACGTAAACGGACTAAAGCCAGAATGTTCAGACACATCAACCACTGAGTCACTGAAGCTACACACAAGTAACGGACTAAAGCCAGAATGTCAGACACATCAACCATTCAAGTCACTGAACAGAATGTCACAAGTAACGGACTTTGCACAGAATGTGACACAATTTCAATCAATACTGAACTACTGTAACACACAAGTAACGGACTTTGAATGTGACACATCAACCATCAGTCACTGAAACACACAAGTAACGGACTGAAGCCAGAATGTCAGACACATCAACCATTCAGTCACTGTGACACACAAGTAACGGACTAAAGCCAGAATGTCAGACACATCAACCACTCAGTCACTGTAACACACAAGTAACGGACTAATGCCAGAATGTTAGACACATCAACTACTCAGTCACTGTAACACACACGTAACGGACTAAAGCCAGAATGTTAGACACATCAACCACTGAGTCACTGTAACACACAAGTAACGGACTAAAGCCAGAATGTTAGACACATCAACCATTGAGTCACTCTAACACACAAGTAACGGACTAAAGCCATAATGTCAGACACATCAACCACTTAGTCACTGTGACACACAAGTAACGGACTAAAGCCAGAATGTCAGACACATCAACCACTCAGTCACTGTAACACACAAGTAACGGACTAAAGCCAGAATGTCAGACACATCAACCACTGAGTCACTGTAACACACAAGTAACGGACTAAAGCCAGAATGTCAGACATCATCAACATTTGAGTCAACACAAGTAACTGAACTAAGCCACAATGTAGACACATCAACTGAGTCACTGTAACACACAAGTAACGGACTATTTCAATGTCAGACACATCAACTGAGTCACTGTACACACAAGTAACGGACTAAAGCCAGAATGTCAGACACATCAACCAAGTCACTGAACACACACAAGTAACGGACTAAAGCCAGAATGTCAGACACATCAACACTGAGTCACTGTAACACACAAGTAACGGACTGTAAGCAAGAATGTAGACACATCAAGTAACGGACTTTGAATGTGACATACACAATAACGGACTAAAGCCAGAATGTCAGACACATCAACCACTGAGTCACTGTAACATGTGACTAAAGCCAGAATGTTGCACATCAATACTGAGTCACTACCACACAAGTAACGGACTAAAGCCAGACATGTAGACACATCAACCACTGAATGTCACTGTAACACACAGTATCAACTGAAAGCCAGAATGTCAGACACACATCACCCAGTCACTGTAACACACAAGTAACGGACTAAAGCCAGAATGTCAGACACATCAACTGAGTCACTAACACACAAGTAACGGACTAAAGCCAGAATGTCAGACACATCAACCACTGAGTCACTGTGACACACAAGTAAGGACTAAAGCCAGAATGTCAGACACATCAACCACTCAGTCACTGTAACACACAAGTAACGGACTTTGTATGTCAGACATACAATCAATGAGTCACTGAAGCTACACAAGTAACGGACTAAAGCCAGAATGACAGACACATCAACAAGTCACTGTACACAAGTAACGGACTAAGACTCAGACACATCAACCACAAGTCAATGTAACGGACTAAAGCCAGACAGTCACTGTAACACACAAGTAACGGACTAAAGCCAATGTCAGACACATCAACCACTGAAGTCACTGTAACACACAAGTAACGGACTAAAGCCAGAATGTAGACACATCAACAACACTGAGTCACTGTAACACACAAGTAACGGACTAAAGCCAGAATGTACACATCAACCACTCAGTCACTGTACACACAAGTAACGGACTAAAGCCAGAATGTCAGACACATCAACCACTCAGTCACTGTGTAACACACAAGTAACGGACTAAAGCCAGAAGAATGTCAGACACATCAATTGACACATCACTGAATCACTGTAAACACACAAGTAACGGACTAAACCATTGAATGTGACATATTTCAATCAACTGAGTCACCCACACACATCAACAAGTAACGGACTAAAGCCAGAATGTCAGACACATCAACCACTGAGTCACTGTAACACACAAGTGACTAAGCCAGAATGTACACAACCACAAGTCACTGTACACACAAGTAACGGACTAAAGCCAGAATGTCAGACACATCAACCACTGAAGTCACTGTAACACACAAGTAACGGACTAAAGCCAGAATGTCAGACACATCAACCACTGAGTCACTGTGTACACACACAAGTAACGGACTAAAGCCAGAATGTTAGACACATCAACCACTGAGTCACTGTGACACAAGTAGTAACGGACTAAAGACAGAATGTCAGACACATCAACCACTGAGTCACTGTAACACGGACACAAGTAACGGACTAAAGCCAGAATGTGAGACACATCAACCACTGAAGTCACTGTAACACACACAAGTAACGGACTAAAGCCAGAATGTCAGACACATCACCACCATCAGTCACTGTGACACACAAGTAACGGACTAAAGCCAGAATGTCAGACACATCAACTAAGTCACTGTAACACACAAGTAAGTAACGGACTAAAGCCAGAATGTCAGACACATCAACCACTGAGTCACTGTACACACAAGTAACGGACTAAAGCCAGAATGTCACACATCAACCACTGAGTCACTGTAACACACAAGTAACGGACTAAAGCCAGAATGTGACATGTTGAGTCACATCAATACTAAAGCCAGAATGTGACACATCAACACACAAGTAACGGACTAAAGCCAGAATGTCAGACACATCAACCATCAGTCACTGTGAACACACAAGTAACGGACTAAAGCCAGAATGTCAGACACATCACATTTCAGTCACTGTAACACACAAGTAACGGACTAAAGCCAGAATGTCAGACACACATCAACCATTGAGTCACTGTGACACACAAGTAACGGACTTAAGCCAGAATTCAGACACATCAACCACTGAAGCTTTCAATCAATACTGAAGCTACCCACAAGTAACGGACTTTGTATGTGACATATTTCAATCAATACTGAAGCTACCCACAAGTAACGGACTTTGTATGTGATCATATTTCAATCAATACTGAAGCTACCCACAAGTAACGGACTTTGTATGTGACATATTTCAATCAATACTGAAGCTACCCACAAAGTAACGGACTTTGTATGTGACATATTTCAATCAATACAATACTGAAGCTACCCACAAGTACCACAGTAACGACTTTGTATGTGACATATTTCAATCAATACTGAAGCTACCCACAAGTAACGGACTTTGTATGTGACATATTTCAATCAATACTGAGCTACAGAAGCTACCATCAATAAAGTAACGGACTTTGTATGTGACATATTTCAATCAATACTGAAGCTACCCACAAGTAACGGACTTTGTATGTGACATATTTCAATCAATACTGAAGCTACCCACAAGCAACGGACTTTGTATGTGACATATTTCAATCAATACTGAAGCTACCCACAAGCAACGGACTTTGTATGTGACATATTTCAATCAATACTGAAGCTACCCACAAGCAACGGACTTTGTATGTGACATATTTCAATCAATACTGAAGCTACCCACAAGCAACGGACTTTGTATGTGACATATTTCAATCAATACTGAAGCTACCCACAAGTAACGGACTTTGTATGTGACATATTTCAATCAATACTGAAGCTACCCACAAGTAACGGACTTTGTATGTGACATATTTCAATCAATACTGAAGCTACCCACAAGTAACGGACTTTGTATGTGACATATTTCAATCAATACTGAAGCTACCCACAAGTAACGGACTTTGTATGTGACATATTTCAATCAATACTGAAGCTACCCACAAGTAACGGACTTTGTATGTGACATATTTCAATCAATACTGAAGCTACCCACAAGCAACGGACTTTGTATGTGACATATTTCAATCAATACTGAAGCTACCCACAAGTAACGGACTTTGTATGTGACATATTTCAATCAATACTGAAGCTACCCACAAGTAACGGACTTTGTATGTGACATATTTCAATCAATACTGAAGCTACCCACAAGTAACGGACTTTGTATGTGACATATTTCAATCAATACTGAAGCTACCCACAAGTAACGGACTTTGTATGTGACATATTTCAATCAATACTGAAGCTACCCACAAGTAACGGACTTTGTATGTGACATATTTCAATCAATACTGAAGCTACCCACAAGTAACGGACTTTGTATGTGACATATTTCAATCAATACTGAAGCTACCCACAAGTAACGGACTTTGTATGTGACATATTTCAATCAATACTGAAGCTACCCACAAGTAACGGACTTTGTATGTGACATATTTCAATCAATACTGAAGCTACCCACAAGTAACGGACTTTGTATGTGACATATTTCAATCAATACTGAAGCTACCCACAAGTAACGGACTTTGTATGTGACATATTTCAATCAATACTGAAGCTACCCACAAGTAACGGACTTTGTATGTGACATATTGGCAATCAATACTGAAGCTACCCACAAGTAACGGACTTTGTATGTGACATATTTCAATCAATACTGAAGCTACCCACAAGTAACGGACTTTGTATGTGACATATTTCAATCAATACTGAAGCTACCCACAAGTAACGGACTTTGTATGTGACATATTTCAATCAATACTGAAGCTACCCACAAGTAACGGACTTTGTATGTGACATATTTCAATCAATACTGAAGCTACCCACAAGTAACGGACTTTGTATGTGACATATTTCAATCAATACTGAAGCTACCCACAAGTAACGGACTTTGTATGTGACATATTTCAATCAATACTGAAGCTACCCACAAGTAACGGACTTTGTATGTGACATATTTCAATCAATACTGAAGCTACCCACAAGTAACGGACTTTGTATGTGACATATTTCAATCAATACTGAAGCTACCCACAAGTAACGGACTTTGTATGTGACATATTTCAATCAATACTGAAGCTACCCACAAGTAACGGACTTTGTATGTGACATATTTCAATCAATACTGAAGCTACCCACAAGTAACGGACTTTGTAAGTGACATATTCAATCAATACTGAAGCTACCCACAAGTAACGGACTTTGTATGTGACATATTTCAATCAATACTGAAGCTACCCACAAGTAACGGACTTTGTATGTGACATATTTCAATCAATACTGAAGCTACCCACAAGTAACGGACTTTGTATGTGACATATTTCAATCAATACTGAAGCTACCCACAAGTAACGGACTTTGTATGTGACATATTTCAATCAATACTGAAGCTACCCACAAGTAACGGACTTTGTATGTGACATATTTCAATCAATACTGAAGCTACCCACAAGTAACGGACTTTGTATGTGACATATTGCAATCAATACTGAAGCTACCCACAAGTAACGGACTTTGTATGTGACATATTGCAATCAATACTGAAGCTACCCACAAGTAACGGACTTTGTATGTGACATATTTCAATCAATACTGAAGCTACCCACAAGTAACGGACTTTGTATGTGACATATTTCAATCAATACTGAAGCTACCCACAAGTAACGGACTTTGTATGTGACATATTTCAATCAATACTGAAGCTACCCACAAGTAACGGACTTTGTATGTGACATATTTCAATCAATACTGAAGCTACCCACAAGTAACGGACTTTGTATGTGACATATTTCAATCAATACTGAAGCTACCCACAAGTAACGGACTTTGTATGTGACATATTGCAATCAATACTGAAGCTACCCACAAGTAACGGACTTTGTATGTGACATATTGCAATCAATACTGAAGCTACCCACAAGTAACGGACTTTGTATGTGACATATTGCAATCAATACTGAAGCTACCCACAAGTAACGGACTTTGTATGTGACATATTGCAATCAATACTGAAGCTACCCACAAGTAACGGACTTTGTATGTGACATATTTCAATCAATACTGAAGCTACCCACAAGTAACGGACTTTGTATGTGACATATTTCAATCAATACTGAAGCTACCCACAAGTAACGGACTTTGTATGTGACATATTTCAATCAATACTGAAGCTACCCACAAGTAACGGACTTTGTATGTGACATATTTCAATCAATACTGAAGCTACCCACAAGTAACGGACTTTGTATGTGACATATTTCAATCAATACTGAAGCTACCCACAAGTAACGGACTTTGTATGTGACATATTTCAATCAATACTGAAGCTACCCACAAGTAACGGACTTTGTATGTGACATATTTCAATCAATACTGAAGCTACCCACAAGTAACGGACTTTGTATGTGACATATTTCAATCAATACTGAAGCTACCCACAAGTAACGGACTTTGTATGTGACATATTTCAATCAATACTGAAGCTACCCACAAGTAAAGGACTTTGTATGTGACATATTGCAATCAATACTGAAGCTACCCACAAGTAACGGACTTTGTAAAAGTTGATTCAGTCCCTTAAGTGATTTGTTATCAGGCAGTGTTATAAAACAGGTTACATATGATAATATAAATTATAACCATGCAGTGTTCTGACTACAAATACTGTTTATTTTCTTATTTCACTTGTTCTTTTAAAGCCATTTATGATATGAGCACCAAGCTGGACTTCAATTGCCAGTACAAGATTCAAGGATTACCGTATACACCGCTGTCACTTGACTACTGGTACGTACCACATCACAGCCAGTGTACAGAGTGCTCTATAACAATACAGAGAAATCTGTCTCCACTGAGCACTAAAGACCATATCCTGTTTACAGATTCTTTGGTGTTGATGCTTCATTTTTCTGTAAACTTTCTTAAAGTATCATTCATGGACAAAATCTAATTTCAGAATTTGATCTATCGTTGGTAATTGATATTAGATCAGTAGTCATTTTTCTCCATTCTTTCTTTGAATATATTTTTGATATGTGCTCTATAGATATTGATCTTTGATGTTAATTTGGTATATAGGTCCAACCATTGATATTTGCTGTTAATTTGATACACAGGTCCAATCCCAACAATCCTAACGAAGCATTACTAGTCTGGGGTGACGTGGGAGGTTTTGTCAATGTGATATTCTTCAATTCTGCCAACATTGCCTTATTTGAGAGACCGCCAGCTCCAGCAGGAGAAAAGCAAGGTAATACAGAGATTGTGGTTGAGTTATCTCCTCTAGGTATATGTATTCTGTGTCTCTGAAACCCAGAACAATATATTTTCTCTGTGGATTGGTATTGGTAAGTTTTATATCTTTAGATATAAATGTTTTTCCCATTAAATATATTTTTAGGTAACTATATTTTTTTTCCAACAAAATGAGTTATTAGTCTGAAATACAAATATCAAAGCGAAGTGTCAATGTTGTAGAGTATTTAAATGTTAATGTAGAATATATTTGTTTTTTTATTTTTTTGAATTTTGTTTTTTGTATTGAATAATATTGTTAATAATGAAACCAAGTAGCTTTTATCATTGGTAATTTTCATTTCTCGATGTTAATTTTAATTACTTCCATTTGGTGAGAGTATTCTTCCTGTGGGGGCAGTGTAATGGTTAACTCCCTTTGGTGAGAGTATTCCTGTGGGACAGTGTATTGATTGTCTCCCTTTGGGGACTGGTATCACGGATCGCCATACATGTGTGTGCTGAAGTACAGTGCTAATTACTACTACTAATAGAAAATTATTCTGCTCCAGATTTTTTTCCTTTGATTTTATACATAACCTTAACAATCCTTTTAACCTTTGAACTTAATCCCTTAAATTGATCAGGATAGCCTCCCACTAATGACTCTGAATTGACTATAAATCTAGAAGTTTAATGTTCTTTAAATGTTGTGATTTCATTTTTTTTATTCATTTTCTCTTTATGGGTCCTACATGTCAAATGATGCTCTTTCTCCGAATTTTGATTTCTTTTTATATCATCTTAAACATTTCAATAATTTTCTCTATTTTCCATAGATAGATTTAATATATGACCCGGATCATAGTTAAGTTCTATCATATATTCTATAGCAAGAAAAAGAGTTCAAGGGCAAAATGTCAGAGAGTCTGCTAATTAGACAGTAGCTGTGCTAGGTCTTAAAATGCACAAGTTATTATTTTTCATCTTAATTGCAAGACATTTGGCTGAAAAATCCTGCTATATTTATTTTTATCGTGATATTAGTTTTAAGAAGCCCTTGTTTATTTCCCTCACTCAGATCTATATAGTCATGCATTGTATATAGATTTCAACATGAGGCGAAGAGATACAGGGTAGTTCCACCAGTACTGACATACTATGATCAAGCTGCCCCTTTATTTTGCATTCCTTACTACATAAAAATTATATATTAGACAAATAATTCAACTCTCTTTTCTTGCAATAATTTCAGCCAATGGTATAAACAGATGTAGAAAGATGTGTGGTTTTACTCTAGTTCACATGTCTTATTTTCTCACAATTTTTTTTTCTCTCTTCACCTGCTTCAAGAGTTATTCATTTTTTAAATCAAAATTTGGAAGTTTTGTTTTTTCTCTCTTCTTAAATTTATTTCTATGAATGAATTTTGTGTGATATCCCTTATTTATAATGAAATAGATTTGAGCGTGAAATGTATTAGACAGATAGATTTGTGGACCTTTTTAAGTTATTTTCTATTTAATGAAACAAAATGAAATTAATGTCGCTTTCCATAGATTTTTGAAATATTTTTGAAATTTTATGGCTGCAGAAAAAGTCATTACTAGATAACATTTTAAATAAAGATACAAAGGGGGGGAGGGAAATCGGACAATGTCAAGGTCAAAGTTAAAAGTAGAGACAAAAGGTCAAGGTCATTTGAGTAGATTTCTCGGCTGGTGTGTGTTTTGCAGTGTCAGATGAATTGATGTGAAGTAGAATAAGCATTCCCCTTTTTTACCGGTAACCAATTGAATAAGATTTGATATAATATTTATCTTTGATATTTTTTCCCCTACTTTTTCATTATTTTCTTCAAAATAGACAGCATCTGATATTTTTTAGGTCAAATTGTTTCTTTTTGAAGTATTGGAAAATATTTTTTTCTAAATGGAAACATGTTTTTATAAATATATTACAGCTGCATCAGATTTATAGTCATTTGAGCTGTTCTTTTTTCTTTAACCTTTTATTAAGAAAACTGTTAAATCTTAACCACATCAAAGACCAATTCTCTGTCATTTTGTGATTATTCTTATAGCTATTCTAATAAAACTAAGTGTAAAACTTCATAAAACATCATGGAAAGATTTTTTGTCGTAAAATCATGATCAGTTTATCTTGTATTTAACATCATTTGAAATAGGTCTCCTGAGTGAATTTTCTTTCTGTTTCCTCTTATTTCTATTTTCTTTATGCCTCCATTCAACTTTTGCATGATAATGATGAATTAATGAATTTGTTCTTACTTGACATTAAGCTTAGAATCAATAAAAAAATGTATTATAATGAATTCCTCATATATTCATAGTTTGTAATAATTAAGTATTGATATTACAAAATATAGGTTCACATTATCTAGAATATAATTTCATGCTAGAATTTGATTATAATTATGTTTATATATGCACAATTCACATGTATATTTGCACAAAAAGCCACTGCTTTGCTTTTACATGTTAAATTCACATAATATTAGTAATTATTAATCAATACTTGATCATTTTCACTCAATATTCTGTCAAATATTTAATCAATATTAATTAAAGCGTTTGAATTGATCAGAATTTTTCAAATTTTGTCACAAAACATGTTATCTCAATGAGACACTTTCATAAACTAATTAATGAGTGAATCAAGTGAGTTATTTTTAAAAGTTATAAACCTTTTTTATTTCTAAAAAAATAACTTAAGAGTGTGATGTAAATTCGACACAATTTTGTTTATTGCATAACCAAATTTAACAGTGCATTTATTTTTGACATGGAAATCCATCTTGGAAAGAATGGGGGAAATGTAAAGAATTATCACTCTTTATGAGAAATAAATCTTCAGAATTGATGAAAATGATGGGAAGGGGTTGGGGAGTAGAAAGGGGTTGATTTTGGTATTAAAATGGATTTTTACTAAACTTATAGACATGTAGTGAAAAGCTGCATATTATATAGTATGTAATACATATAATAATATATCGTCAATAAAGGTTTAGATTTTTTAGCTTTCTTATTTTGATATTCAATCAACATCTGTTTGACATAGTTGTAATTCAAGTCTTCAAAGTTTACAAAGTAGACAAATTCTAACGGGAGAGCTCAATAGAATCCTCTAATGAAATCAAACCTCATTTTGATCTTTCATACTTCTTTAGTTTAGATATAACAAAATTTACCCTCTAAGTGATCCTGTTACAATGTATTCCATTATATATTAACACCTCCCTTATGATTTCTTGATAATCTGTCTTTGCATATTAAAGAGTTACCTCCCTTGCGTTTGCATATTAAAGAGTTACCTCCCTTGCGGGTAGGTATTAACTGGGATGTTGTAATTTTGTGAGCGAAACTCACATCATTGTCACTGAAAAGTATTATGTTATTTTGTATACACATGAGGTCGCAATCAAAACTT
The DNA here is from genome assembly GCF_041381155.1 of Argopecten irradians. Classification (NCBI taxonomy): domain Eukaryota; kingdom Metazoa; phylum Mollusca; class Bivalvia; order Pectinida; family Pectinidae; genus Argopecten; species Argopecten irradians. The sequence continues at coordinate 11,832,242 of NC_091146.1, read as the reverse complement.
ACCCACAAGAGCAGGTAACTCTGTAATATACAGAATAAAATATATAATAACCCTTAGATGGGTTTCCATGTAAAACATTTAATGCACTAAATGCCATTAATATGTCATTAATAATTCAATACATAATATCTGATTGTCCTAACAGATGTCATAATGCTTGTATCATATTATTAATCATGTATATATATCTGCTTTTTTCGTTGCCGTTTTGACCTTTGACCCTAACCTTTGCACTTTCTGCACACATACAGCTTGGCAGGGTGAGTATATATAAACCTATTTTTATGTAGGTATAAATAAAGTTTACATAGACATTAGATTATTGTTACCCCTGTAATATATCTAATTTGCATATTTAAATCCCCAGTATTATAATAGGTTTTATAGAATTAGATTGTTTACTCATTTTTTAATTATCTAAATATTTCAACTATTTTAATAGATTAATTATTTAAATATTTTAATTGTGTAACATAGTGACAGATCTAGAATTCCCAAAATGCTTAAATGAATGTTACATTTTGTATCTCCCTCCCCAGTAGTTAGTGCTTTACTTTCCCCGGTACATATCATATTAGTAAATATAAAAACATGATACTCTATTTAAGAATTGGATGTGATATTTATTTGGTCGATTGATGTATAGACTGAAAATTGAAGAAGTAAGTTCACTGTGCATAAATTGCAAATTTTATGCTTAAACAGAGCGACAAAATTTTTTTTATTTATAAACAAAATGATAACTTTTCCATGGTGCAATGATCTAGACGTTGACCAAAAACTTCCTCCGCAAATTGTCACAAAAAGTTTGCCTTTTTCTATTTTCAGAATTTTTGTTAGTAAAACTTTACCTTCATATACATTTTCAATTTTTCAAGTCATAAAATTAAAAGCTGGATGAAATATGAGTTTTGTGATGTGATAGCAGACAATTACTTTGAAACACAACAAACGATAACATCATATGATTGGTCCTCTTATGACATCATCAAGACATGTGTTTCAACTTTTCAGTCTATAACTTGATAGACAAAAGATTTATCCAATTAAAAATTAAGCATTACAACCCTAAATTATTTATAGGTTTTACAGTTAGTTAGACAATAGCATGATCCTACCTAGATATATTTATCTTACCACTATAAACATAGACATATTTCAGCATGAAACAAACTTAATGCCTATAATTTTAGCTCCTATATATGCATGTGTAAGTTTTAGCAATAACAATCGTAGATAGGGCTTGGTGAAAATTTCAGAGTAATCATGACTGTTATCTTATCTCAAAAAGTTTTGCTGTTTTATGTCTAAAAAAACATAAAACCATTAATGTATATGTATGTTTCACTTATTGTTTTTATCCAACTTCCATTGCTGAATAACAAACACTTTATGCTGAAAAAAATTCAGAATTTTTTTTTTATCTATTATCTTTGTTTTTGATCACAAGGGTATCATTAGATGTAATTAATTCAAAATATGCTTGATTTTCTAATAGAAAAAAAAGTAAAGATTTTTATTCAAAATTGATTTCAAAATTTGCAAAAATGATCTGATAATTAATTCTTTGTTTCTTCCCATTTATACAATATTCTGTAACCTGCTATACACCTTTAAACATATTCTGAAAGAACCTCAATTTGTTATCAAAAGTGATACTCTACTTAAAGGACACCTGTCTATATATGACACCTGTCTATAAAGGACACATATCTACTTAGGACACCTGTCTATAAAGGGCACCTGTCTAATACAACACCTGTCTATAAAGGACACATGTGTATATACGACACCTGTCTGTAAAAGACACCTGTCTATATAAGACACATGGGTATGTAGGACATCTGTCTCTATAGGAAACCTATCTATAAAAGACACTTGTACCTGCCTATAAAGGACACCTGCCTTAAAGGACGCCTGTATATATTTGACACCTGTCTATAAAGGATACCTGTGTATATACGACACCTGTCTATAAAGGACACTAGCCTCATTCCTTGATCATCCTTTACACGTAGGTTTATAACTATACATGTGAACAGTTACAGGGTAAACATAGCAGTCAGTTGAGCCAGTTCACATGGTAAACATAGCAGTCAGTCAGTTGAGCCAGTTCACATTGACATTCACTTATTATTATTAGCAAACCTATTTGCTTTTAGTGCATGGAAGCTAGTTTTTTATTTAGTCAGAAGTTGTTCCCAAATAGTTCCCATCACAAATATCAAATCTAAAGTCTAATAATTTGTTGATCCATTTTACAGATCAAATCCTCTTTCTCCAGAGGACACTTGAGTTTGTCATTTGTGATGGGAATGATAATTAAGTCCTACCAAAGCTAAATCCTTGTACCTTAACTCAAGTTGTTAAATTAATGAACTTCTGACAAAAACCATCTCATAGTTGCAGTTTTAGCTCAACAATGCTTGCGGAAATGAAATAAATACCTTTGTTTGAAAAAAAAAAACAATTAAAAAGAGAACTTGATATGAAATGAGTAGTCATTTCAAATTTGTCCGCATTTTGAACCAATGCTCATTATAATAAAAATTCGAATTTCATTGAGACATCATTGAACATGAACTCAATTTTAACAACTGGGTGAGATAGAGTTGTAGCAGTTATATAGCTAATGTAGATTTCATTCTGTTTTTTAGATCATTTTGATTCATTTTCTCCAAAATTTTAATCTTTTTTTTTTGGTGGATAAATTATATATAAGAATAACATTGTAGTTATACATGATGGTATATAAAAACATTTCTGATCAGTAAAACTGTTAAAGATATTATTTAACACATTATAAATGTAACGTGAATTTGCCATTATGAAAACAAAGTATCAGAAATAATTTCAGAAACATGTAACCAGGCAAGATGTGCATAAAACTTGATGTAATATTTGAACAGAGTTGTCTGCTCCTCTTGTTGATAATTATGTTAATTGTTAATGATAGTAATATAATTATATTGTTACCTTGAATCCTGAGACAGAATATAGGTCTATACAGCATCACATAAAAGTCATAGTGTATAGGTAGTTATATCCTGGGAAGTCTTGACATCCACGAACCCCCATCAACTCTGGTTGCTTAAATTTGAAACCCAATTGGGGCTTTTGCCACTGCAGCTGAACCTGTATCTACCCCTTCTATTTTTAAGTTGGTTGTAAAATCATGTTAAAGCTTACACTGCTCCATGTTTAACCATTTACAGACTGTAAATTAAAAAAAACATGCTTTGACTTGGTACATACATTGTAGGATGACTTTGTGTATTGAAATTGACCAATCACCTTACTCCATAGAAACACCACAAATGTTTAGCATTGTTAATGTTTAGAGATGTGTGTCATTGTTTATTTGTGTCCAGAGCCATGCCTCAGTGTCCAGCTTCAGGATGTGATAGCAGAACACACCTATAAAAATGCCAAATACACAGTCCATGAGGCACACAAGAAGGAGTGGGTCAGACAGGGTAAGTGGACCAATCAAAATTCAGAATAGTTCAAAATTGACCAATCCAAATGCAGAATTGTCAAAATTGACCAATCAAAATTCAGAATAGTGAAAATTGACCAAACAAAATTCAGAATGGTGAAAACTGACCAATCAAAATTCAGAATTGTGAAAATTGACCAATCAAAATTCAGAATAGTGAAAATTGACCAATCAAAATTCAGAATAGTGAAAACTGACAATAAAAGTCAAAATAGTGATAACTGACGAGTCAAAATTCAGATAGAATAGTGAAATCAAAGATAAATCAAAAGTCAAAAGAGTGAAACTTACAATTAAATGTCAGAATAGTGAAAACTGACATTCAAATGTCAAAATAGTGAAAACTGACCAATCAAAATTCAGAATAGTGAAAACTGACAAATCAAAAGTCAGAATAGTGAAAGCCCACCAATCAAAAGTCAGAAAAAATTAAAACTGACCAATCAAAAATCTGAATAGACCAATCAAACATATGTACATGTGTATGTAGTAAACTGGTAAATGAAAATATAAGAATTTTGAAAATTGACCAATCAAAATTCTAAAAAGATTAAAACAACTTGCAAAAGTCAACATGTTGAAAATTGACCAATCAAAAGTTTGAATGGAGAAAATGAACCAATCAAAAGTTTGAACTAATATATTTGGTGATAAGGGGACTAATCAAAAGTCTCTTATAAAGAAAATGCAATATAGATATACATGCATACATATTCTCTATCAATTTGATTTCATGATTCAATTACAACTAATGTAACAACAACCTGTGCCTATGTCTACCATCAATGATACTTTGTATCAGATTGAAAACATATGTCATGTTAGATTTGTATATTAAATAATTCATTATAATGTCTTTATTTGCAGTGACCTACTCTCAGTACCTGGAGTGTTTTATTAGTTGTGCTACCACCAATGTCAACTCAATGGTGATTGGTTGGATGGAGAAACACACATCTGTTACTCCGAGCAAGTAAGTCAACCTTCTTCTATTAGACACTAACATGTATATTACTCCTAGCAAGTAAGCCAATTTTCTTTTTTGGACTCTAACTTGCATGAAAGTCATTTTTGAAGTCAAATTTCTTCCCTTAATTCATTTTGATATTTTACTCAAACAGGTAAATCTGTATCCGTCCCTCTCATGAAATACTAGCTACACGTAAATAAACAACTCTTTTAATGTATCTATTCATTGTTAATTTATTTCTGTTTCAGAAATCAACAAATCAGCAAAGAAATTCTACGAAAGTAAGTCAAATATACTAAAATCTATCGATTGATATAAAAAAAAAATACAAATATTGTCCGATGGCGGATGAGTATTTTAGAATTTGAATACAATGTACATATATTGATTTGTTCTGGTCATAAACACCTATGATGTTATTTAAACAAATCCTGCATAAGTCATTTCATGTAAATTTAAGTTGTCCTAGAGACGCCCATATGTTTTGGTGAAACTGTTAGATGTGCAGAAAATAGAGATAACTAGTAGCATGAGTTTGTTGCAATTGAATGTTAACATTACTGCATTTGTTCAATATGCCATACCAATTTTTTTGCTTTGTGCTATTAATTTTGGAAAACAATTAAAATTTGTAAACATTAATCTCTACAAAATAGAATAAAATAATAGTTTATAGTATATATTTTGGATGTACATGTGTACTGTAATGTATTCTGTATTTGCATATTATAGTTATCTGCCCTTGCAGATAAGTATTGATTGTAACGTCATGTCACATGAGCGTTATTTAACGTCCTGATTTTAAGAGAAAATGACATAAAGTTCACTCACAAAAGAATGACTTCACAATAGATACATTTATTTACCTATGCCCCCAAGGGAGGTAACTCTGTAATATACAAACACAGATTACCAATGCAGCATATAGCTTTCAGTAAGACAATGATATAATTAAGATACAGACAACCATGGTGCAGTTGATTGATATTTGTTCAATGATACCTCCACACACCAGCCACCTGCCCTTCCCCCTACTCCAAGTTACCTGCCCTTCCCCCCTACCCCAACCAGCCACCTCCCCTTCCCCCTACTCCCACCAGCCACCTCCCCTTACCCCCATCCCAACCAGCCACCTCCCCTTACCCCCATCCCAACCAGCCACCTCCCCTCACGTCTACACCCACCAGCCACCTCCCCTTCCCCCACTCCCACCAGCCACCTCCCCTTCCCCCACTCCCACCATCCACCTCCCCTTCCCCCTACTCCCACCAGCTACCTCCCCTTCCCCACCCCCTTACCCCAACCAGCCACCTCCCCTCCCGTCTACCCCCACCAGCCACCTCCCCTCCCCCTTAATCCCACCAGTCACCTCCCCTCCCCCTACCCCACCCCAATCCTACATATGAACAATCCGTCCAAGCTATACTTCTAAACATTTAGACTTCTCTTTTTCAAACAGCAAAAAAATTTTGAAGAGGTATGAATTACACAGAGCGTCCTGTGATTTATTTGCTTTTATAGTCATTTTGATAGTCTCACCATAGACAGTGTATTTTATTTTACCACCCCTATCAAAACAGTAGACCGATCCTTAACAATGGGTTAAGGGTACTATTGTTATTCCTGAGGGGTGACCATGTTTATAGTTTTAGAAATAAGCAGAGTTGTTGTAATTGTTGAATGTGAATTGATGTATATTTGTTTTGTAAATGTCAACCACCTTATGATCGTGAGCATGCTGTTTCTTTAAAAATCACTTTTAAATGCTACATACAACACAATAGCACACCCGTTCATTTTTTAAAATTTATCCTGGCATCAAAACCAATAATTAAAGAAATTTGCATGAGACTTTTACATTTAATTTTTATAATTATTTATTTTCTCTAGAAACTCTATACATGTACATACATATACACTTGAAAGTTTTTTTTTATTTTTTCTTCATCATTTAAGGGAAAAAATGTTTTTTTTTCTGGCGAAAGATTTAAGAAGTTGTGCTTTTAAAAGTCTGATGTTCACATAAGTTTTTCTTAAAAAAAAAATCACAGGATATTAATTCTTATTCTTCACTGCATGTCACAGGCATCATGCTAGATGAATGGTGTTTGAGTGCTATGTATTATATGTATTCACAAATATATTGATGTACATTGGGAACTATCTAAACTCAGGCAGGTGAAAACCTAAATTGTATATCTTAAGAGACTTAGAAACAGAACAGACAAATTGTCTCAGGGAACTTAGAAACAGAACAGACAAATTGTCTTAGGAGACTTAGAAACAGAACAGACACATTGTCTCAGGAGACTTAGAAACAGAACAGACACATTGTATCAGGAGACTTAGAAACATATCTTAAGAGACTTAGAAACAGAACAGACAAATTGTCTCAGGAGACTTAGAAACAGAACAGACACATTGTCTCAGGAGACTTAGAAACAGAACAGACACATTGTCTCAGGAGACTTAGAAACAGAACAGACACATTGTATCAGGAGACTTAGAAACAGAACAGACACATTGTCTCAGGAGACTTAGAAACAGAACAGACACATTGTCTCAGGAGACTTAGAAACAGAACAGACACATTGTCTCAGGAGACTTAGAAACAGAACAGACAAATTGTCTCAGGAGACTTAGAAACAGAACAGAGATTAGAACAGAACGACAATTGTCTCAGGAGACTTAGAAACAGAACAGACACATTGTCTCAGGAGACTTAGAAACAGAACAGACACATTGTCTCAGGAGACTTAGAAACAGAACAGACAATTGTCTCAGGAACTAGAAACAGAACAACACATTGTCTCAGGAGACTTAGAAACAAACCGACAAATTGTCTCAGGAGACTTAGAAACAGAACAGACACATTGTCTCAGGAGACTTAGAAACAGAACAGACACATTGTCTCAGGAGACTTAGAAACAGAACAGACACATTGTCTCAGGAGACTTAGAAACAGAACAGACACATTGTCTCAGGAGACTTAGAAACAGAACAGACACATTGTATCAGGAGACTTAGAAACAGAACAGACACATTGTCTCAGGAGACTTAGAAACAGAACAGACACATTGTCTCAGGAGACTTAGAAACAGAACAGACACATTGTCTCAGGAGACTTAGAAACAGAACAGACACATTGTCTCAGGAGACTTAGAAACAGAACAGACACATTGTCTCAGGAGACTTAGAAACAGAACAGACACATTGTCTCAGGAGACTTAGAAACAGAACAGAAAGATAACATTGTCTCAGGAGACTTAGAAACAGAACAGACACATTGTCTCAGGAGACTTAGAAACAGAACAGACAAATTGTCTTAGGAGACTTAGAAACAGAACAGACACATTGTCTCAGGAGACTTAGAAACAGAACAGACACATTGTCTCAGGAGACTTAGAAACAGAACAGACACATTGTCTCAGGAGACTTAGAAACAGAACAGACACATTGTATCAGGAGACTTAGAAACAGAACAGACACATTGTCTCAGGAGACTTAGAAACAGAACAGACACATTGTCTCAGGAGACTTAGAAACAGAACAGACAAATTGTCTCAGGAGACTTAGAAACAAAACCGACACATTGTCTCAGGAGACTTAGAAACAGAACAGACACATTGTCTCAGGAGACTTAGAAACAGAACAGACACATTGTCTCAGGAGACTTAGAAACAGAACAGACACATTGTTCAGGAGACTTAGAAACAGAACAGACACATTGTCTCAGGAGACTTAGAAACAGAACAGACACATTGTCTCAGAGACTTAGAAACAAACGACAATTGTCTCAGGAGACTTAGAAACAGAACAGACACATTGTCTCAGGAGACTTAGAAACAGAACAGACACGACAATTGCATTGTCTGAGGAGACTTAGAAACAGAACAGACACATTGTCTCAGGAGACTTAGAAACAGAACAGACACATTGTCTCAGGAGACTTAGAAACAGAACAGACACATTGTCTCAGGAGACTTAGAAACAGAACAGACACATTGTCTCAGGAGACTTAGAAACAGAACCGACACATTGTCTCAGGAGACTTAGAAACAGAACAGACAAATCGTCTGGATATTAAAATTCTTATTCTTCACTGCATGTCACAGGCACCATGCTAGATGAATGGTGTTTGAGTGCTATGTATTATATGTATTCACAAATGTATTGATGTACATTGGGAACTATCTAAACTCAGGCAGGTGAAAACCTAAATTGTATATCTTAAGAGACTTAGAAACAGAACAGACACATTGTCTCAGGGAACTTAGAAACAGAACAGACACATTGTATCAGGAGACTTAGAAACAGAACAGACACATTGTCTCAGGAGACTTAGAAACAGAACAGACAAAAATTGTCTTAGGAGACTTAGAAACATAACAGACACATTGTCTCAGGAGACTTAGAAACAGAACCGACAAATTGTCTCAGGAGACTTAGAAACAGAACAGACAAATCGTCTTAGGAGACTTAGAAACATAACAGACACATTGCATTGTCTGAGGAGACTTAGAAACAGAACCAACACATTGTCCCAGGAGACTTAGAAACAGAACAGACAAATCGTCTTAGGAGACTTACAAACAGAACAGACAAATTGTCCCAGGAGACTTAGAAACAGAACAGACACATTGTCTCAGGAGACTTAGAAACAGAACAGACAAATCGTCTTAGGAGACTTAGAAACAGAACAGACAAATCGTCTTAGGAGACTTAGAAACATAACAGACACATTGCCTCAGGAGACTTAGAAACAGAACAGACACATTGTCTCAGGAGACTTAGAAACAGAACCGACATAGATTAGAAACAGACAATGTCTCAGGAGACTTAGAAACAGAACAGACAATTGTCTCAGGAGACTTAGAAACAGAACAGACACATTGTCTCAGGAGACTTAGAAACAGAACAGACACATTGTCTCAGGAGACTTAGAAACAGAACAGACAAATTGTCTCAGGAGACTTAGAAACAGAACAGACACATTGTCTCAGGAGACTTAGAAACAGAACAGACACATTGTCTCAGGAGACTTAGAAACAGAACAGACAAATTGTCTCAGGAGACTTAGAAACAGAACAGACAGGAGACTTAGAAACAGAACAGACACATTGTCTCAGGAGACTTAGAAACAGAACAGACAAATTGTCTCAGGAGACTTAGAAACAGAACAGACAAATTGTCTCAGGAGACTTAGAAACAGAACAGACAAATTGTCTCAGGAGACTTAGAAACAGAACAGACACATTGAAACACATGGTCTGTGGTGGTTTTTAGGTTTTGTTGTTTCTTAGCCAACTTTTATTTCAAAGATAATGTTGATCAATGAACTAGCAGACTGTAATTGATTAAACTGTTAATTAAATTAATCTGTACATAAATTATATTATTAAGTTATCAATGTTTTGTTGTACGTATTTTCTTTTTAATTTGTAATAATCACCAATGAAGAATCAAATGTTTCCTCTTGTTTTCATAAAATCATATCTATTCCATTTCTAAGCAAGCACAGTTCTACAGATCTTCAAACTAAAAAAAAAAAAAAAAAAAAATATGTATGTACAGTGGAACTCGGTTATTACGAACTCGAAGGGTCCGAGATAAAACTTCGAGTTATCCGAGTGTTCAAATTAAGCGAGTTCTAATGTCTACTGACAATCTCTGTACTTTGTATATATAGACTAGTTCCATGTCGTAAAACGATGTGAACAAGAGAGATGTCAAAATCGCTGATAACCGAGATAGATATTTTGGAATGCTGTTCTACGGCAGAAATATGGAAAAGAAATCAGCATTTTCGGCGATCACGTTGTCCTTAAAATCTCATTTCAAGTTATAAGAACATTTATGTACATTTTATCCGAGTTCTTAAAGTTCTCTGAATTCAAGTTATCCAAATTTTCTAAACAAAGATAAAGAGGGAATTTGGCCAGGACCGCAAATTACATCGTATTAAGCCAGGTTGCCGAATTATCCGAGTTCATATCAACCAAGTTCCACTGTATATATGTATGAACAAATCAGTTTAATGTTTGTTTTTCTTTTCCAGATCAGAGTTTCATATCTCACAGGGTATCAATGCATTTGATTATAATCAGACTCTTAACCTCATAGGTAAGTTGGCTGTATGTTTTCTTTTATCACAAAATCCACCATTTAATATAAATTCTAGAAATTTAGCTGGAAAACTAAGTTATATGACATAAACACAAAGACAAGGTCTATCTATAGGCATTCTGATGTTATAGGTAGTTTTTCTCTTTATTTCTTTCATTTAAAAAAAAATTGTAATTGTTTTATTTGTCCAAAATATCATTTGATCACTACTGTACAGTAAATAAGCTTATAATTACATATATATGTACCCATACATAGCTGTACACTTTCACACCAACATTCAAACTTCAATCTTTATTGTAAGTTTTTAGTGTGATAAAGTAGGTAGCATCAGAGATAAAGACTAATTACACATATGTTGGCCCTACTACAAGGATCAATACTACTGCTATGTTAATTATATTGGATATTTTGTGTTTTTCAGCAACAGCGGGTGTAAATCACCATGTGTGTCTATGGAATCCTTATGTTGTCTCAAAGCCAAACGGGGTAAGTACCGGTATTATATATCATAATTGTTTTTTTAATGATCTTTAATCACAGTCACATGTAATAAATCATTTCTTACATTGATAATTATACTGTTACCAAACCTATTTTTGTTTGTGATTTAATTATGGGTATTTCACCTCCGAATAGAATTTCCAAAAATTAATAGTCCTTAAAAACATCCCAGTGGAGCGTTTACCTATAAGTGTAAAATTGAATCATTGTAAAAAGAAATTGGCATTAATTTTTGTATTACCTTTGACCTTTTGACCTACAGGTGTTAAGAGGTCACATGGCCAGTGTTATACAGGTGCATTTCATGAAGAGTCGCGCTCAGCTGATTAGTTTCTCTAAAGATAAAGTTCTCAGGATCTGGGACGTCCAACTACAAGTTTGCATACAGAGATTGGCAGGGATGTTCCCTAAGGGACCAGAAGGTAAGTGGGTAGGGGAAGGGGAAGGGGCCAGAAGGTACGTGGGTAGGGGATGTTCCCTAAGGGGCCAGAGGGAAGGTGGGTAGGGAAAGGGGAAGGGACAAGAAGGTAAGTAGGTAGGGGATTATCATGAAGGGGCAAGAAGGTAAGTGGGTAGGGGATGTTCCCTAAGGGGCCAGAATGTTAGTGGGTAGGGGATGTTATCTGAGGGGCTAGAAGGTAAGTATGTAGGGGATGTTCCCTAAGAGGTCAGAAGGTAAGTGGGAAGGGGATGTTCACGAAGGGGCTAGAAGGTAAGTGAGTAGGGGATGTTCCCGAAGGGGCCAGAAGGTAAGTGGGTAGGGGATGTTCCCGAAGGGGCCAGAAGGTAAGTGGGTAGGGGATGTTCCCGAAGGGGCCAGAAGGTAAGTGGGTAGGGGATGTTCCCGAAGGGGCTAGAAGGTAAGTGGGTAGAGGATGTTCTCGAAGGGGCCAGAAGGTAAGTGGGAAGGGGATAATCCCGAAGGGGCCAGAAGGTAAGTGGGAAGGGGATAATCCCGAAGGGGCCAGAAGGTAAGTGGGAAGGGGATAATCCCGAAGGGGCAAGAAGGTAAGTAGGTAGGGGATGCGTAAACTTTTCATTCAAACAACTTCATCTCAATAACTGAATGACCCAGGGTACTGATATTTGGCCTGTAGCATGCTGGGATGAAGTTTGTTCAAATAAATGACCTTGATTTTCATTGAAGGTCACATGGGTCAAAAAGGCTTAACTCTTTAAACATCTTTTTCTCAAGACCCAAGAGACCCAGGGAACTGATATTGGGCCTGTAGGATGCAGGGATGAAGGGCTACCAAGTTTGTTCAATTGAATGACCTTGACATTCATTTAATGTCACAAGGGTCAAATAGGCTAAAATCTTTACACGACTTCCTGTATTAAGTAAGAGTTCTAGAGACGTGATATTAGACTTGTAGCATGGTGGGGACCAAGGGACCTTCATTCATGGTCTAATTTATCAAATATATCAGAACCTGAACTTCATCTATTCAAACAATTCTCTGTATTCTTTGAGTGTTGTATTGTGCCAATAGTCATATGACTGTTAAGGCCCATGGGCCTCTTGTTATTGTTAAAATAATAATATTTTAAATTAAATGTTTTTCCGTTCCCTGTGAGTGCACATTTTTGATGTTTTTTCTCTCCATCAGTGTACAGCTGCCTGTATTTTCATGTTTTTTTCTCCATTAGTGTACAGCTGCCTGTATTTTGATGTTTTTTCTCTCCATCAATGTATAGCTGTCTGTATTTTCATGTTTTTTCTCTCCATCAGTATACAGCTGCCTGTATTTTCATGTTTTTTCTCTCCATTAGTGTACAGCTGCCTGTATTTTGACGAGCAGAGAGAGAGGAGTGGCTTAGAGAAGAACCGCCTCCTCATTACATTTAATTACCAGTTGACAATGATGGAGATGAAAGCTGAGATTCGTGATCGAATCATGTCCCATGATAAACCAGTAATCGCTGCCATCTATAACAGTACATATAATCAGGTTTGATAATTTAATACACCGTTACAATTTTTTTACATATAAATTTGTGTAAAACAATCTTGTTAAAGATTCTCCATCGCTGACAAATGGTATTTTTTCACTATCAAAAACAGGAGCAGACGATTTGGTATTTTTCTTCAGTTACAAAAGTTACTTACTTTACACCATTGCCACCATTAAAAAGTTTGAGCTTCTAATTTTACTTCGTAGTTAAAAACATAAAAAATAATTAATTGCATCCCGAAAAAATTCCGTGGCACTACATTCTATATAGAATGAAGTACTAATTGCGCATGCAACAAAGGCAAAATTAATTATTTAAAAATATTTTTTGTGTTAATTACACATATATATGCACGATTAAATACCGATTATTGTTCAAATGATGAATATCATTTATGCTCTGTAGGCAGTGGAGCATCTTTAATTATTTTAAATATATTGATCATGCTTATGTTAGTTTGTCTGTGTGCTATTTGATTTATACTTGTTTAATAACTATGCAAAAATGTATCAATCTGGTCCGAGTATATAAGTACCAACCCTCCTCCTCTGGGCTGTAAGTTTTAATCTTAAATACAGGTCAGTGGTCAGTGGTTTTTCTCCATGTATTCCGGCTTTCATCAAATTAGCAAACCTGGCATGTTTTTAAAAGAAACAAAGCCTTCTATCTAATAGATGTAGTCATGTAGATGATAAACCAGTATTAACTACAATAAACGATTGACATAATGAATCAGCAAAATATTACTTCATTACAATCCTAGTTATTTTACATGTATTACAAATAACTTATTGGGACCTTGATGGGAGACTAAAAGTATCTACACTTTTTTACATTCTTTATAACTATGTTTTACTTTAACTAGAAATTAAAAAAAGAAAGACCAGAAAAATGTTAAACCAACTAAAGCACTTGTCTTTGATATTTTAATTCTGTTACCAATGATTTATATAAATCTTAAAACTGTATAAATCACCATGGTCAGTCTTCTACAATCATTAATGTTCTATTTTCTAGCAGAATATGACATGCTACAACTTAAAGATTTGCATAGACCTTTACTTATATATATTCCATGTATTCTATTTATAGGTGGTCAGTGTTTGCCAATCAGGAATCCTAATCATTTGGATGATTGACACAGGTCAAAAGGTCAAACAGTTCACCAGTGCCCATGGTAACGCAGAAGTTACATGTCTATCCCAGGATCCTACAGGCACGAAATTATTTACAGGAAGTACAGACGGAACAGTCAAAGTAAGTGTTGGTAGTGTAAGGGGAGATAATATATACACAATAAGGGGAGATAATATATACACAGTAAAGGGAGATAATATATACACAGTAAGGGGAGATAATATATACACAGTAAGGGGAAATAATATATACACAGTAAGGGGAAATAATATAATTATACTGTACACATTAAGGGGAGATAATATATACACACAAAGGGGAGATAATATATACTGTACACAGTAAGGGGAAATAATATATACACATTAAGGGAGATTATTGTATGCAAAGTAAGGGGAGATGATATATACACAGTAAGGGAAGATAATATATACCCACTAAGGGGAGATAATATATACACACAAAGTAGAGATAATATAAATGCAGTAAGGGGAGATAATATATACACAGTATGGGGAGATAATATATACACACTAAGGGGAGATAATGATTAAATGTTTGGTTAATTTATGATGAAAATTATAGCAAGATAGGGAGAAATATTAGCGCTTCTATTAGATGACATGTTTTAAGTTGAGCATATTAAGGGGAGAAAAAACTGAAAAGTAATAATACATAGGTATTCTGTTACTGTAAATATATATTTATATGTATATTGTATATAAGAAAGATATGAAATAACAAATATGTTTCGACAGATTTGGGACTTCAATGGCCACAACTCTCACGCTCTGGAATGTGCTGGTGGTCAGCCTGCTGATGTGGGACAGGTGTTAAACCTCAAACGGAGTGTGGTCGTGGTAGGCTGGGCCAGGTACGCTAATTAATGATGTTAATTAACATTCTCTTATTATTCAGAGTATCCAGTGTCTGTGTCTTTCACCATTCTTATCTCATTACATGGTATTTAATATTCCTGTAGAGTTTTATGTCCTATATTGCAAGACGTCAATGCTGTGGGAGGAAGCAGTCCTGTTTGAACTTTATTTCTGTAGAATGGAGCAGACATCCATGGCAATTTTATTTACATGTGAAGTAAATAATCAAAGCAAATTCATCATTTTATCATGTCAACATATTTTCATTTATTTTTGTGCCTTATCATGAAATGGAGGGATGTCTATAGTGTGGCTGGTCTACAAGACCACATCACTACGTAGCTCGTCCCACATCTTTGGGAGGCTGTGGTATTTCATTCTGAAATGTCTAGTCTTCTCACTATACATCTAATGAACTTTCATTTAATTAGCTTTGGCAGTTTGATAAATTATTTACATTAGATTCATTTCTATTTCTATACAATTTAGATATGTCAGTAAACTCTGTGATGTTGACAATGGGACTAATTCACGATACCTGAAAACATCTGTGCAAGGTGCTAAAGTCATTTTAGCGAGAAGATTACAAAGAGTTATGTACTTCCCATCACCATTAGTAATACTATTCTACAAATGTTATGGGCTATCACTTGGTACGTGAATTAGTCCCATTCTAGCTAAGAACCACGAACATCATATTAAGGTATACTTATGCAGTCTGATATTCATGTTACCTAAATGTTGACTTTGTTACAGATATGTAACAATATTCCGTGACTCCGCCCTGCGAGACACTGGTGCCCTGTTTTCACAAGTCCAACCCTCAGAATGGAAAGGTGGACAGGTTTGTATTGACGTATTGGACCTTTTCTTTAATATCATAGGGGTCAGATCTGCATTGTGGCAGATTTCTTTATTACTTTGTCATTTTGAAAGATTTCACTCATTAACTCAATCACCCCTGAATACAAATTTAACTCTTCTGATTCAATGGCTGGATCAGTTCATTAGAAGTTTTCAGGGGGGAATGGGTTAACAAGAAATCAGGAAAATATATATATATAGTAAAAGTAGTCTTTTCTCAGGGGTTCCATTATCTTTCAGGAGAGGCGGTACAATTGCAGTTTCAGGGGGTACTTTTCTATACCATCTGTATGCTATCTAATGTAATTAAGCTGAAATCAGGCGGTACCACAGCTAGGTTTAACTGGCAAAAAGTATCAGGTACTGCCTGATATTGAAACCCCTGCTTTTCTTCTTGCAATAAAAATAGATGTCTCCCTTTTACACAAGTAGTTATTATACAGAGATATAAATTTGTATCTCTCCAGGAACATCCTGAGGACATTCTCTGCTGTGCCTTTACTGCCCCCAACACCATGGTAACGGGATCATACGACGGAGAAATTGTCGTGTGGAACACAAACTCAGAGCAAGCGTCACGTCACCTCAGTCAGCGATCCCGCAGGAAGATGCTGAAATCTCGAGCAAAATCCAACGTCTCGTCAATGAATCGTGATGTCAGTATCAGCTATATGTTTGTTTTCTAACATGACTTAACCTCAATATACCAAGAGTGTAAATGATATAGAGCTCTATAAATTTAAGATTCTCCTATTTAAGACCTACATTTCTTTTTATACGTCAAATTTATGTTAACTTGAAGTAACTAATTAAAATAAATCTCATATCTGAAGCAGACTTTTCACTTGATCTGATTTTGTCAATACAAAAGAGTGCATGCAATATGAAACAGTACATTAAAATATTTCGAAATAGTTTTAATACAGTGGAACAAAGTTTGAAATGGGGTTTTCTGTAATGTTAAGTTCTTGTCCTACATGACAACAAAATGTATGTTACAGAACTTTTAGGTTGTTAGAACAGTCCTGCCTGTTAACCTTTTAAAGACAAGGAAACCAATTTCATGCTAAAATGTGAGGATAGCATAAATAAATCTTGAAGATAGCATAAATAAATCTTTGCTACCACGGTTACCATTAGGTTGCTAGGACATCAGAAACAGACGCGGAGTCGCGTCCAAGATCACGTCCAAACTCCCGTCCTAAGTCGACCAGCAATGGAGGCACAAAGGAAGAACAGGTAGAAATGTTTGCTTTATATCTAACTAAGGATGAACAGGTAGAGATTTTGTAGTATTTCTTAAAGGAAGAACCATTTGTTTTTATTGTCGGATACACACGAATCTCACAATTTTTTTCTCGTTGGACATACTGTAGATATTTACAATTTTCATGGACATTTATTTGGGCAATATGGATGGCATTATGCAAAATATTTACAAAAATATTTCATCCATCGCATCAGTTTTGTTGATTTTGAGGAAAACTCTGGAATGAACTAATTTATGTTACTTGTATTATCATGTTTGTAGATGTGATATTTGTATTATTCTCCACACTGATTTTTAACCAGCCATGAGAGTGAAAAGCATGTAACATTTATAACTATTGAATATCTTTCAGTTGGCATTCATAGCAATGTAAATGCCAACTAAACGGTTGCAAATTCCATGAAGCACATTTTGCAGTTCATATACTGATGAATGCCAACTGCACTTGGTAAGATAACAAAAATAGGCAAGCAGTGAAAAATGAAATATATTGGTGTGACTCCATGAGATACTGTTTCATTGCGATATTAGTTCGCTAAGAAAAAGTAGTTAAGGATTAGATCGTAAAATATTGGTTCAGTCATACAGTGTATTCATAAAAGGATGATAAAATAACATATTAAATGTATATTGTATTCTTGTAAATTTATTTCATATTTGTTGATTTTCAGAATGAATTTGGATTTGCTGTTTCACGACTGATATTCCTTGAAAGTAGGAAAACCAATTCAGGTGGAGGTGGAGCTAACCTGATGTCGTGTGGAGGCAGTGGGATAGTACGCTTCTGGAATACATCTACCAGTTCTCTGGTGGCTGAGTTCACAGCCCACGCCAACGGTAAGACTGTTTAGTGGTATACAGTCGCATATACTGACAACTTATAACATGAAAAAGTTCTTATTAGTCTGGTATGTTTGGTTTATAATCTTATGAACAGCCATATTCAAGGACTTGCCAGGTTTACGAGGCAGAGGAAAGTCCAAGTACCCAAAGAAAAATCCCAAACTATGGATAAAAGAAAGTAGAATTTTTTGGCAGATGTTAATGTTGCAATTATTGTTATTTTTATCTAATGCATACTAGTAGAAAAAAATATAACAAAAGAAAGTTTCACATTCAAAATTTTTATATTCAAATTCATTAATGGAAATTAACCTTTGTCTAAATAGTTTTATATTCAAATTCATTAATGGAAATTAACCTTTGTCTAAATAGTTTTATATTCAAATTCATTAATGGAAATTAACCTTTGTCTAAATAGTTTTATATTCAAATTCATTAATGGAAATTAACCTTTGTCTAAATAGTTTTATATTCAAATTCATTAATGGAAATTAACCTTTGTCTAAATAGTTTTATATTCAAATTCATTAATGGAAATTAACCTTTGTCTAAATAGTTTTATATTCAAATTCATTAATGGAAATTAACCTTTGTCTAAATAGTTTTATATTCAAATTCATTAATGGAAATTAACCTTTGTCTAAATAGTTTTATATTCAAATTCATTAATGGAAATTAACCTTTGTCTAAATAGTTTTATATTCAAATTCATTAATGGAAATTAACCTTTGTCTAAATAGTTTTATATTCAAATTCATTAATGGAAATTAACCTTTGTCTAAATAGTTTTATATTCAAATTCATTAATGGAAATTAACCTTTGTCTAAATAGTTTTATATTCAAATTCATTAATGGAAATTAACCTTTGTCTAAATAGTTTTATATTCAAATTCATTAATGGAAATTAACCTTTGTCTAAATAGTTTTATATTCAAATTCATTAATGGAAATTAACCTTTGTCTAAATAGTTTTATATTCAAATTCATTAATGGAAATTAACCTTTGTCTAAATAGTTTTATATTCAAATTCATTAATGGAAATTAACCTTTGTCTAAATAGTTTTATATTCAAATTCATTAATGGAAATTAACCTTTGTCTAAATAGTTTTATATTCAAATTCATTAATGGAAATTAACCTTTGTCTAAATAGTTTTATATTCAAATTCATTAATGGAAATTAACCTTTGTCTAAATAGTTTTATATTCAAATTCATTAATGGAAATTAACCTTTGTCTAAATAGTTTTATATTCAAATTCATTAATGGAAATTAACCTTTGTCTAAATAGTTTTATATTCAAATTCATTAATGGAAATTAACCTTTGTCTAAATAGTTTTATATTCAAATTCATTAATGGAAATTAAACCTTTGTCTAAATAGTTTTATATTCAAATTCATTAATGGAAATTAACCTTTGTCTAAATAGTTTTATATTCAAATTCATTAATGGAAATTAACCTTTGTCTAAATAGTTTTATATTCAAATTCATTAATGGAAATTAACCTTTGTCTAAATAGTTTTATATTCAAATTCATTAATGGAAATTAACCTTTGTCTAAATAGTTTTATATTCAAATTCATCTAATGGAAATTAAACAAAAGTCTAAATCAAGTTTTTATATTCAAATTCATTAATGGAAATTAACCTTTGTCTAAATAGTTTTATATTCAAATTCATTAATGGAAATTAACCTTTGTCTAAATAGTTTTATATTCAAATTCATTAATGGAAATTAACCTTTGTCTAAATAGTTTTATATTCAAATTCATTAATGGAAATTAACCTTTGTCTAAATAGTTTTATATTCAAATTCATTAATGGAAATTAACCTTTGTCTAAATAGTTTTTGTATAGATTTGGGTTTATGTATATTTGATTATATTTATTTACAGCGAGCATCATTATGACAACAGACAAGCTGAACCAGTGGCTAGTGACAGGTGATGCTGACGGTCATATCAAGGTCTGGGAGATCACCGAGTACTGCATGCATAGTCAGACCGATGTTATACTCAAGTCTAGTCCACGTAAGTCATTTTCTCTCATACCTTCACGTGTAATACTGGCTGGTTTAGGGCAATATACTCATGTCGCCTGAGGCTGTATTGCATGGCTACACATGCAATAAAACCTCGTGATGTCACAGCATTAATAAAATTACTATTTCTAGATACAATTTTAACTCTTTTTTTTTCAAAAACTAGGCTAGATTTACTTTATAAGATACAAACAACGGGAATTGAGTTGAAAATATCACGCAATTTGCATATATGGAGAATTGACTTGCAGTTCACATAAGTCATAATCCATACCCAAGTCTTGTTCGCGTAAGTCATAATCCATAAGGTACTCAAGTCTAGTCCTCATAAGTCATAATCCATACTCAAGTCTTGTTCACGTAAGTCATAACCCATACTCAAGTGTAGCTTGCTTATAAGTCTATCAAAATTCACAAATAGTGAAATTAAACCCCTGTGAATATTACAAACTATACAGTAAGTCTCAGAATTTGCCACCTTGATATTTTACTTTTATCCATGTTGTTTCTTCTAAATCTTAATTAATATTTTGGTTCAATATTTCAGCTATGAAATGCCAGTTCCAAGCACATAACGATATGATCAACTCCATCGATATGTGTGAGAGAAATGAACGCAGTCTGATTATCACTGCATCCTCGGACTGTAGTGTGGCGGTTCACGACGTCCGCGGGAACAAGATCGGCATATTTGGCCAGGTAGGTCAACCTCAAACCAGGAATTTGTATCACTAATCTTATTCATAGTTTAAACAATCACTTTTTTGTATTTAATACTTCTGAATAATTATTTATTTATTTATTTTCATCTTATCATTTTGTTATCTTGTATCTTCTTATTTCTATTTGCCATAGTTTTTTTTTTTTAAATTTTTTTGAGATCATCTGAATAGCTACAGAATGTTAATTGTGTGACAGCAATTTTAATCATATGTTTTTGTGATTAGAATCTTACCAATAATGATAATGCTAATTCTATAATTTCTCTTTACCAGTGAAATATTCAATACCCGTACCCTACCAACAATAGTACAATAGAAACAAATAATAGAAATAAAAATCAAACCACCACAGACATGTAGTCCCATATAGGGAGGCGCGGAATATTGACCCTGCTGTACAGTAAAGTGACATGATTTTGTTTGTTTACATCAGGAAGAGCATTGGAAGATAGAGACCTACGACCCAGCTGAGGAGTTAGAGGATGAAGAGGGCAACAGTGTAAGGGAGATAACTCTGTCATACTATAACCATATCTAAGGGAGTTAACTCTTTCATCCTAGTACTATACCTAAGGGGTTTAACTCTGTATCAATATTACCTAAGAGAGTCAACTCGAAATTGCAAAAGTGTAGGGGTTATCTTGAAATATATTTAAGGGAAATAACTCTGTCATATTTGGTTTCATATAGAAGGGAAGTAACTCTGCTGTGTTGATACAGATCAGAGGTAACTCTGTGTAGAATTATTGGCTTAGAATGATTATTTTCCTTAGAGGTTGATACAAAATGAATTAATCTGACATTCAAACATTGTGTTGTGAAAACATCAGACATAATGATAAACATAGTTTAAGAACATGAGTATACTGTTATGTAACGGATTGCTACAGTATAACCTGTCAAAACCGACCCTTGTCTAGTCTGGTCGCCTTGTAGTAACTGTATGGTGTTTCTCCTCTTAATTCATAGTAAATAGATCTGCATAATCCAAAAACTTGGCTTTACCGGCCAAATTAGACAAGTTATATTGTATATAACAAGAACGTTATTGATATAGAAATTCTGTATGTACCAGGAGGAGGAGGCTGAGGAGGAAGGTGAGGAGGAATTAGAACTGGAGGTGGAGAGTGTGTGGGAGCCTGATGAACGAGCTATCACCGAGCCAGATACTCACAGATTTAACACCTGGGATAACACCTGTTTAGGTAGGCTTTTATAATTATCAGGGGAGATAATTCTGGACCTGATGAACGAGCTATCACCGAGCCAGATACTCACAGATTTAACACCTGGGATAACACCTGTTTAGGTAGGCTTTTATAATTATCAGGGGAGATAATTCTGGACCTGATGAATGAATTATCACCAAGCCAGATACTCAAAGATTTAACACCTGGGATAACACCTGTTTAGTTAGGCTTTTATAATTATCTATCAGGGGGAGATAATTCTGGACCTGATGAACGAGCTATCACCAAGCCAGATACTCACAGATTTAACACCTGGGATAACACCTGTTTAGTTAGGCTTTTATAATTATCTATCAGGGGAGGCTTTTAAAATTATCAGGGGAGATAATTCTGAACCTGATGAACGAGCTATCACCGAGCCAGATACTCACAGATTAAACACCTGGGATAACACCTGTTTAGGTAGGCTTTTATAATTATCAGGGGAGATAATTCTGGACCTGATGAACGAGCTATCACCGAGCCAGATACTCACAGATTTAACACCTGGGATAACACCTGTTTAGGTAGGCTTTTATAATTATCAGGGGAGATAATTCTGGACCTGATGAATGAATTATCACCAAGCCAGATACTCAAAGATTTAACACTTGGGATAACACTTGTTTAGTTAGGCTTTTATAATTATCTATCAGGGGGAGATAATTCTGGACCTGATGACCGAACTATCACCAAGCCAGATACTCACAGATTTAACACCTGGGATAACACCTGTTTAGTTAGGCTTTTATAATTATCTATCAGGGGAGGCTTTTAAAATTATCAGGGGAGATAATTCTGAACCTGATGAACGAGCTATCACCGAGCCAGATACTCACAGATTTAACACCTGGGACAACACCTGTTTAGGTAGGCTTTTATAATTATCAGGGGAGATAATTCTGGACCTGATGAACGAGCTATCACCAAGCCAGATACTCACAGATTTAACACTTGGGATAACACTTGTTTAGTTAGGCTTTTATAATTATCAGGGGAGATAATTCTGGACCTGATGAACGAGCTATCACCAAGCCAGATACTCACAGATTTAACACTTGGGATAACACCTGTTTAGTTAGGCTTTTATAATTATCTATCAGGGGGAGATAATTCTGGACCTGATGACCGAACTATCACCAAGCCAGATACTCACAGATTTAACACTTGGGATAACACTTGTTTAGTTAGGCTTTTATAATTATCTATCAGGGGAGATAATTCTGGACCTGATGACCGAACTATCACCAAGCCAGATACTCAAAGATTTAACACCCGAGATAACACCTGTTTAGTTAGGCTTTTATAATTATCTATCAGGGGGAGATAATTCTGGACATAATGAACGAAGTATCACCAAGCCAGATACTCACAGATTTAACACCCGAGATAACACCTGTTTAGTTAGGCTTTTATGATTATCTATCAGGGGGAGATAATTCTGGACCTGATGACCGAACTATCACCAAGCCAGATACTCACAGATTTAATACTTGGGATAACACCTGTTTAGGTAGGCTTTTATAATTATCAGGGGAGATAATTCTGTACGTGATGAACGAAGTATCACCAAGCCAGATACTCAAAGATTTAACACCTGGGATAACACCTGTTTAGGTAGGCTTTTATAATTATCAGGGGAGATAATTCTGGACCTGATGACCGAACTATCACCAAGCCAGATACTCACAGATTTAACACCTGGGATAACACCTGTTTAGGTAGGCTTTTATAATTATCAGGGGAGATAATTCTGGACCTGATGAACGAACTATCACCAAGCCAGATACACCTCACAGATTTAAGGGAGTACTTGGGATAACACCAGGTTTTAGGTAGGCTTTTATAATTATCAGGGGAGATAAATCTGAACCTGATGAACGAAGTATCACCAAGCCAGATACTCACAGATTTAACCTGGAAACACTGTTTAGTAGGCTTTTAGTTAGGCTTTTATAATTATCTATCAGGGGAGATAATTCTGGACCTGATGACGAAGTATCACCAAGCCAGATACTCAAGATTTAACACTTGGGATAACACCTGTTTAGTTAGGCTTTTATAATTATCTATCAGGGAGATAATTCTGGACCTGATGACCGAACTATCACCAAGCCAGATACTCAAAAGATTTAACACCGGATAACACCTGTTTAGTTAGGCTTTTATAATTATCTATCAGGGGAGATAATTCTGGACCTATGAACAGTATCACCAAGCCAGATACTCACAGATTTAACACTTGGGATAACACCTGTTTTAGTTAGGCTTTTATAATTATCAGGGGAGATAATTCTGGACCTGATGAACGAAGTATCACCAAGCCAGATACTCACAGATTTAACACTTAGGATAACACATGTCTAGGTTTAGTAGGCAAAGCTGACAGCATTTGGTTTATACTTGTATACATGTATGTATATAGGGCAGGGACACACAATGGTTCAGTTTTTAGATAAAAATGAAGAGAACAGCATGTTTGGAATAACTGCCATGTGCACGACTTGTAACATAGCATTCACATAAAAATTTAAATTTGAAAAAAAGGTTTGGGGTATGAAAGCAATACTGTATAAGCCAGCTCCTTTCGCAGAGATGATACTTTTGTAATTTTGCGGGTCTTCAATGTAGTCGCAACAGTTTGATTCATTGGGAAATACTTAAGAATTGGTTGGATTATATATGTTTAAAGCCATATTGCAAAATTTTGATTCACTAAAAAAAACTTTATTTTCCTAGATTTTGGGTCAAAATCGCAGGAAATTTAGACCTGCGTAAGTAACTGGCTCTAATACAGTATTACAAATTCATCAATGATTTAAAAGATGAATTCAAATGCTAAAGAATCTGCACAAAGTCTTGTGATATATATAGGAAACAACCAAATCGAATGATTTTGGTCAGAGACAGTCATTCCATATCCTCAAACTTTGCTTATAATCTCAGGCAAGAATTACCAAGAGACGAGAGTCAGAAAACGAGAGAGAAAACAGCCAGGGACGATCCCGAACCTTCCTTACCTGACATGGGAGAAGACAGGACAGGCTCCAGCCGGGCCCTACTCCGTAAGTCTATCCATAAACAATTAGTTATTTATTCATATATTCAAATTGTTTTAACCATTTCAGGATTGAATCCCTATTTGATCATTATTTAAGTTGGGTAATCTGAGGGTTTAGTGGTTTGCCTTTCACCTAGCCTGCCGGGTTTTGATCCCAGGTGGCACAGATGTTAAATGTCAGATGTTACCTACCCAATCACATGGGTTAACGTGTGAAACAGTTGTGTTGTTTGTTTTTAAGGTTTGTTTGAAGTTTATCTTTAGTGAACATAAACTTTTTCTGGGTGATTGAAAGTGCTACAAAAAGTTTTTTGAGAGAGAGAGAGAAATGTATGAAGAAGGAGAAATGAAGAAGAAGGAAGTGAAGAAAAATGTAGAAGTAAGAAGAAGAGAAATGTAAGAAGAAGAGAAATGTAAGAAGAAGAGGCATGTAAGATGATCAGTTTTTACCATGTTTTGTATCAATGGCTGTCTTTCTAGTGATATCCTTAGATATGTATTTCATCAATGGCAAATAAAAACAGGAAAAATCATTTATCATAAATGTTGTTTTGCAGTTTGAGTACGAAGCGTATTGAAAACATGGTGCAGTTCTATAGAACCTACAGGTTAACATGTAAAAAAAATAGTGCTTACAATATATTATTAATGGCAAAGATGTTTAGGTGGTGCAACTTAACCTCATCAAATTTAGAAGATTGTGAAGGCTCAGTACTGCCATTTTATTGTGTCTTTGAGGCAGTTGTTCTTATTGATGGACATGTAGGACACTTATTGGGTCATATACGGCATTGGGAGCTATGAATAGATAGATATGTAATTTGAAGTTCAGATTGACTTGTGTAAACATTTTATCTCATTGATTGTGTACCTTGTCCTGTTGTACTTATCAGACCATTAGTAGCTTAGCAGGTTGACTCAGCTATATATTACAGTACATTGACAATATCAATACTATCAGCTGGTGTGTACTTCTGTTTTAACTGATAACGTGTAACCACTGCCTGGCCACATAAGCATTTTTTCCGTGCATTTTAGCAGGATTATGTTGAAGTACATCTGTTAACGGATTTAAAATCAAGATCAATAGATGGTATAATCTAACAGTCACACGAAGTCAGGGTAATTTCTGCTTCGTTTAAAGCTGAAGTAAAGTTTTATCCTACACATCTTTTTACATCATACAGAAAATGTATACCATGTTTGTAAATTAAATCAGCTGTAATATCATTTTTTTTTTATCAGAGCATCATAATTAGTAAATCAATCATTACGACTGGCTACAGCCATGTTATATGGACGAGCCAGTCTTAATTAAAAGACATATTTCCAAAACAATTAAACACCATTTGGAATCTGAATCCCATATGACATTTATTATGTGCCTTCTGAGACATATAACTTCCATTTGGTTAAAATATTTGCCTCAGAATTACAGGATTTAATTGAGATTCCTGGTACATATACATATATATATATAAGACAGATGGAGGCAAAGGCAAATACAGAAAATAAAAATAAC
Organism: Argopecten irradians; assembly: GCF_041381155.1. Lineage (NCBI taxonomy): Eukaryota > Metazoa > Mollusca > Bivalvia > Pectinida > Pectinidae > Argopecten > Argopecten irradians. The sequence continues at coordinate 11,805,616 of NC_091146.1, read as the reverse complement.
AGAAAGAAACAATTGATTTGATAACATTTTTATTACCTTGAGTGTTTAAAGAGACATTTCTGTGAACTGATTCGTGTCTTGGTGTCATTAGACATTCGTGATGTACGTGTTCATTAGTTTAACAACAACAAAAACAATAATCACCTCTGTTATACAATACTATATATGGATTTCATGTATTTATACATTATTTTGAGCAATCAACACAAACAACTTGAAGATGTGAAATCAATCTTAAACCAAAAATGAAAAATGTACCCTATATTCATCACATACAATCAGTATTCTTTGTAACCTAAATTAAAATATATAATTGATCAATAATTCAAAGTACCTTATTCGATCCAATAAGGGCCTAGAGCGCTGAAACATAGAACCAAATTCAGACTTAGCCTTTCATAAAATTATTGCACAAAAATAAGTCATAAATCAAATTGCAAAATAAATTAGATAAAGAAACGTATGGCAAGCCAAGTTACTTTTTATTCTATTAATTCCAATGCAAGAATTAAAATTTCCGTTATCAGAATTAAGTTTCCGAAATCGGAAATCCTTATTCCGTTATCAGAAATTCTACTTTTGATATGAGCAATTCTATTTCTGCTATCGGGAAATAGAATTCACCATATCGGAATTAGAATTTCTGATATTGGAAATTTGGAATAAAAAATAACTTGGGTAGCCATAGAAACAGACACAATTTCATATATTCAGTCTGCATTTAATTCAAAATACATGAAATAGAGGTTTCAAAACAGGGGAGAGGTGCTTATAAGGATGGGGCACTTATCAGGTTGAATACGGTACATTGCTAAAGTGAATGGTAGTGGGGCACAGAAAACCAGTCTAAATGCGTTCATTTGCTATACATATCAAAATGATGGTCAATTTCTGCTTATGCTTTCCAGTTTAGATCATTCAAATTATAGGAAAGCCCTGTATAAATTTAGCACAGCGCTTAAAATAGATTTGTCTAACTCTTTGAAAGCGAGGCTGCATGAAAATAGCCAGCCAGGAGGACATTTTAGAATTCCTATCATATTTTATTAATTTCACTCCATTTTTACTGACTTTAGCCTTCCTGTGCCCGACATCACTATAATCTTCTAATTTTATCTAATTAAAACAATATATATATAGATGTTGTTCTTACATCAACTGTGTTGTTAGTAATGAAAGAATTCATATGGTAAACTCTGTGCTAAACAGTCTTAACTTAAAACATTTTTAAATTACAAAAGAGTTATCTTTTCTTTAAAGCAGTTACATCAATAATTGAACTAGAAAATCATTGTAAAAATATTTTATTTGAAGCATCGATACAATATTTTTTGCAGATTTCTAAATATACAAAAAATTAACAGATTCTAACAGATTTAGTGCTTCAGTGATTTTCTATAAAAAAGCAAACTGTTTTGTAATTAAAGATACTGAAAAAAATGTGAAAAGCAATAGAATATTTTGTCTTGAATTGCTTCATTCAGCAGTTATCTGCCCCTTAACTTAGTTTAGGTATTGATTGCGGTATCATTTAAAGTAAAACAATTGTGGTAAAAACGTCATTTTCTTTGAGGAGGCTCTTTTTTATTCTTGATAACACTTAACATAACAATTCTACCCACAAAAGCAGATAACCCTGTACAAAAGACAGGGTATGACAGCTACAAAAAAGTTTTAAATGCTCTTAATGTCATCAAAATCATAAAATGTTTAAAATACAATGTAACTTTATACTTTATAAGGAAAATAATGATGTCAAAAAGATTTTCTGTGGAAGCATAGTGTATAGATATTATATATAATTTAGAGAATCTACATTTTATATATCAATGACTATTATTTCTTTAACATAATAAAAAAAAAAGAAAAAAAAAGATAAATATTGAAAACATCATTTTTTTATTTATTTTTTTTTACCAAATGTTATTGATATATTTAAAATGTAGTTTTGTGGCAATTTAAACATACATTATTACATATGAAATTTTCAAAGTTAAAACATTATTTTAATGAATTACCCAACTAATGATGGTTTTGTAAAGGAAACAATTAGTGACGACTTATTTACTACTCATTCTCACCTAAAATTCTATAATGGACTAAACTAGACTTTTATTTAGAAAAGTCTAAATGTGTCTTCAGAGGGGAATGAGTTAATATGGAATATACGCCAAGTTTAGATGAGTGGCATCATCACATTACATAAAACTATGATAAAATTTACCCAGAATCCATCATTCTGTTGATCACATACACAATATCTAAAATAAATTTGTATTTAGATTGTTGCTTTACATTTCAATGTTTACAACACACAATAGAACACAGTTATAACCTACATCTGGAGAACAGCGACATTACAGTAAAACAGTTATAGCCAAACTTCAGGTACCACCAAAGTTATCTTGTTATAAGCATATTTCACTTATACACACATTGCAAACATCGTATCAGAACCTTTTTAATTTACATAAAATGGACAGTAGTATATGTTTTAATCATGAACTTTGTTTGTAAGCATGTCCGTTTTCAACATGAAGATTACTTCAGCTGCTATAGTTGCATGTATACATGTACATTATGTAAGTATAGACTATAGTTGTACAAAATATACACATGTATCTTGTAGTGTTGTTGACATTATCGCCAAAGGAGAACAACAACGACAAAATCATCTTTGTCATCAGAGCTCTACTTCATGTCACATATTGATAAGGCACTTTTGATTTGTAAATTACAATCACAGTATCGACTCTTGGTTATGAATAAACTTAGGCCTACACTCAATAATAGGACCCATGTTCCATCAAATTCAACTCTAGGCTATGAAAAAACTTAGGCCTACATTCAGTAATTATACCCCTCCTTGTAAAATCCTATCAAATTTAACATTGTTTTATGAATAAACTTAAGCCTACACTCAAGGCCTACATTCAATAATAAGACCCTGGCTGTAATTTTACAGTCCCTGGGCATATTGTCGGTAGGATTCAGTATATATTTAAAACAATGTTAGTGTCTTGGACTCCCATAAAATTATAATCGGTAATAAATTGCTTTCAAAAAAGGATATTTACAAACAGTAGAATTCATTTATGATAACCACTTCCACTGAACATGAGGAGAAGTGTGAAATTAAGGATGGATTTTAAAACATTTTAAAACATAAATAAAGCTAAATAATCAAGATTGTGACAAAAGCATTCTAAAAACTAATCTTGGATAAAACTTCTGTGATATTTTATTTCAAATTCCAATCAAATCTTAAGAGATTCATGTTCAAAAAGGTACTGTGTGTGTTTCTTACTCTAACATGCAGTTTTATTATTCAATGGCATTGTATGTTATAGTGATACAAACCAGCCAGAAACCCTCTTACCCCGTGGTCAGACATAACCTCTAACCCCCTGGTCAGCCAGAACCTCTAACCCCCTGGTCAGCAAGAAACCCTCTAACTCACTGGTCGGCCAGAAACCCTCTTACCCCCTGGTCAGACAGAAACCCTCTAACCCCCTGGTCAGCCAGAAACCCTCTTACCCCCTGGTCAGAAAAAAACCTCTAACCCCCTGGTCAGCAAGAAACCCTTTAACCCACTGGTCAGCCAGAAACCCTCTTACCCCCTGGTCAGACAGAACTTCAAACCCACTGGACAGCCAGAAACCCTCTAACCCCCTGGTCAGCCTGAAACCCTCTTACCCCCTGGTCAGCAAGAAACCCTCTAACTCACTGGTCAGCCAGAAACCCTTACCTGGTCAGACAGAAACCCTCTAACCCCCTGGTCAGCCAGAAACCCTCTTACCCCCTGGTCAGACAAAACCTCTAACCCCCTGGTCAGCCAGAAACCCTCTTACCCCTGGTCAGCCAGAAACCCTCTTACCCCCTGGTCAGCCAGAAACCCTCTTACCCCTGGTCAGCCAGAAACCCTCTTACCCCCTGGTCAGCCAGAAACCCTCTAACCACCTGGTAACATAATTTCCCACTAAACTGATTACATATACAGTAATATGTATCACAGATAATCCACTGTAAAAAAAACAAAACCCTAAACTCATATTTAAACTGAAATTTGCAGTTATCAGTTAATAACCATGCAAAAAAAAGTTATTAGAAATCATCCCTAAAATATGAGGCAACTATATATATATAACTGTAAATACGTTGATTTTCACAAAATTTTAGCACAGCTTTTATTTTGAATATGTTTGTGGAATTATGAATATCACAAACGAAGCTATATTTAAGTAATAAATAGAATATTTGTGTAAGCCTACATTAGCACATGATCTAAAGCACAAAAAGCAAATATGATCACTATTGATATATATCCACACTAAGTGAAGGCTGCCTTTGACCACAAACAATTATATTGCAAACAGAGTTTTACACACAAAAACATGTTTAGGGAATATACAAGGGTTTAGCCTGATAATGAAGTTCGTCCATTTTAATGGAACACATTTTGACTCTGTCCCAGTACATTTGTAATAAGTCAGGAGAAATCTGGTGAGACGTCACAACTCGGTACCGATATGTACAATCGTCAAAACTTGGCCGAATGTTGTAGAAGCCGTCAATATACACGGGCTGCACATTGAGTTTCTTGGCACATAATGCTATGAATACATCCTCGAGATGAAAAAATGGAATGCTTTTTGAAACTTGTAGAATTTGAAGCACAAAATCCATACTAATTACATATCCCGTTCCAGAACACATCGGGGGAAATGAGGAATGGGTGTAACTCTTATACGAGACGTACCATTTCGAGCTCTTTTCTCTGTGAGGTAAAGAGCGTCCCCAACAGTGTCCTCCAATAAATTTCTCTTTTGGAGCGTCTTTAAGAATATTTGGTAAAATTAAAGTGTTTAACATACATATCACCATCGGTTTTCATCATATATTTTGCATTTTTGCAATATTCTGACACCCAGCGAAGCTCAGAGAGTGTTTTATAAGTTAAATTCGCATAGGAATCCTTGAATTGTAGCTGAACTATGTCGTTATACCTGTCACTCTCAGCTCGTAACTCCTGTTGCATTTGCTGATCCTCAATGTTTCCGACAAAAAACACACATTTCATTTTTCCGGACTCCATTAATGAGGGAGCTGCCCAGGTTTTTCGTATCACACTGCGCGCTTTGTAGTCAGTTGGTGCTGAAGAAATGGCAATCAACAAATCAAGGTCATTGGAATGTTTACATACAGATTCTGGGTTAATGAGATACTTAAAGTCATTTTTGAAGCAAGATTCACACGATTCAGGTTTTGATGAATTAGCATCTGAAGGAGTTTTAACACTCAATGATTTAGCGTCTGAAGGAATTTCATGGGAATGCTTTGGAATTTCTTCCTTAACTACCTCCTTAGCAACAATCCGGTCTAAAGAGCTTTTGATACTTCCTAAAAGATCTTGATTGGATGCGTTGTCATTTTCCTGACTTGTTTTGTCTCCACTGAGTACAGGAGATATTTTTGGTTTTTGCTCTTCTGACCTTTTACCTATAACATTTGCACCAGTCTTCTTTAATATATCATTATTATTCTTGTCCATTTTGTGTTGGATATCTTTAGTTCCTTTACTGTTACCATCCTGACGATCCTGTTTCTGTTTGATTTCAGACAAAAGAATCTCAATTCGCTGTAGCATATCTCTGTCAACCTCAATCTTTTTCTCTTTTTCCACTGCTTCAGACACTGTTTTTACTTCCTTTCTTGGAAAATCACTTCCTTCTGTTCCATTCGTTTTAACTTTTTCTGCTTCACTTACAAAGAGACGACTTAGTCTTCCAGAACTTGTAATGTTACGCCATGCTTTTTGTTTGTGAAAATTAAGATAGTTTGGTGTATTATTGGCAGGCATTAGAAATATCAAAAGTATAAATACTAATACAGAAATTAGGCCTAAATATAACAAACGCATCTTTAGTCTGGACATGATTACAAATTTCAATATTTCTTTAAATTGTGATTAGAAATAACTCGATCTTCTCATACAAAATATATTTGGATTTCTTTGATAAAATTTAAGCATATAAACAAAACTCTTTGGATCATTACTCAGAAATATCATAAGCATGCATATAAATGGAAGGAATGTTTAAAGGTAATAAGACCACTTTCTTTTGGAATCTCAAATGGGAAACTTCAACAAATCTGACATGTGTTTAAAGACTACTTGTCTATAAAGTCCTGGGGTGGGCTTGTCTTCTATAACTGCTGCACATTTCTACAAGGCCTGAAAGGTATATCACAGAGTTTGCTTCAGGGATGTCCACTTCTCCATTCACTGTTACAAAAAGTTGTCATCCTCCTGGAATGCTGAGATGAAAATTATAAATGTTAATGTACTTAATCCTGTGAAATGATGTCTATTAGCATTTTATTCTGGTGGCTTTTTGTTGATATCTCCTGTCCAATCTTTGTAGTCTGACAAACACATTTTTATCAAAATAGATCCATCTGTTGTCTATATCCTGGGTAGACTAATTCCACTTTTCAGGCTGTTGTTCCATTATCTGAAAAATATGAAACAAATTGAATTAAATTCTCCATGAAGAAGGTAGTCCCATAATCATTTATAGTAGGATAAATCCAGGTGTATTAGAGCCACACATTTACGGAGTATAGAGAACAGATTTTGCAAATTCTGAAACTCATTTCTCTCTTTTAAAATCATATTGATGAATATCTACTTAAAGTACTAGAAAATATTTCCTTATAAGTATCTTGAAGCAACTCCTCACTGCTATATATCATATGATATGTGCACGTACATGTTACATACAGTTGGTATATGGAGGTTGTAAATAAATGATTAGAGGTGCATGCTTTCTCAGAAAGCCCTGCCATATATATACCTCCAGATAAGAATGATCAAATCACTGGCATTAGCTGTCCAACTCCTTTAGCCTCCATGTATATGGTCACTGTGATAAGGGTCAGGTTTACAATAGCCCAGTAAAAGTTTGAAGATTTATCGTTATGATAAGGTACTGATGTGTATAAGTTATTGGATTATCAAGTTGATTTGAGGATTTTATACACTTATATGATGGGTTTGTATTTTCAAACTAGATGCCTCAAAAATTTTATTGGATTTCAATAGAAGCAATTTACAGGTATATTGATTGATTTAATGGAAAGAAGGGGGATAGAGGAAATGATCTAAGATTATAGAATGAAGGATAGAAAGTAAGGAGCAGAGAGTTTAATAGATGGAGATATTAGAAGAGTGAGGGAAAATTGCAGAGAAAGAAAATCAAAAGGTAGATAGACTGAAAGAAAAATATGGTGAAAAGAAGGAATGGTAGCCTTGGTGAAGGAAAGAGTGTATGAGAGATAGAAAAAGAAGAATAGTAAAAAGCATAGGAAACTATTGAATCAGTATTTTAAAAGTAAGGAAGAGAGAAAACATTGTCTGACATGTTTGAATAGTTATAATAGATTAAAAAAATAAATTTCTTCATCAACCTAAATGAGTATGTGCTTTTGATGAATTTCAGCTACAACCAAGCAGTGGCATAAATGTTGTATATTGGACGGTAAATATTTTACCATATTGTCTGTTGCATTGTGGGATATATATGTGATTTGGTATAATAACTAGTGCATTGTGGGTATAATACATGATTAGATAGTGACTTACTGCATTGTGGGATTTACTGTCGGAACAAACTGATATCATTGATATTTAATCACTTGATATTGGTGATGGAATTAATTATGAACATTTGTGAAATTATTTTTGTATTTGTATTTTAACAGTCGTCATGTGGAGTTGTTTCCCTTTGTAGTCATTATTTCAATTTATATTTTTAGATTTATGTGCAATTATATTTTTGTCAGAAAGTGATGGTAAGAAACCACTGTTAGCACATAATACTAGCTTACAAAATGATTGTAACTCTGTAGAAAATGTAAACTGAGAGATGGTTCAGTATTATTGTTAAATGTTTGTATTGCTTTCAGCATCAAAATATAGGTGTTGGGATGCCGTTTGATGTACAGTATATGTACCGGGTAGGTCATGTGAAATATGCTAACTGTGTTTGAATTAATCAGCATTACAAAAACTTAAATCTTATGAAAATGTTTGGTTTTAAATTGATTAACTTTAGGTCTTGGATTGATAATGCTTGAAAAAGAAAATTAATTGACTTGATTTTAAACTAACAGTAATTCAATAAAGGTTGTTTAGAAGGTATAACTTATTGCTATGTGTGGTATTTTATTTACAGGATTTTAATGTGTGAATGATTTCAAATTATTTTGTGAATTTTGTGTGTCTTGATTAAATTAGACTACTTGAATTCTGTGACAGTGTTCTATGAGTTGTTTGAACATAATATACATGTACAAATTGGAGTAGAAGTACCGTTATGTATGACAGCTTTAGGGTTGTGTGTACATCAGTGACCCTATGTGATGTGTGCCCTTTAAAACAGGATGAGTTTACGTCCTGTAATTTCATTTTAAATGATTTCATGTTCCTGTACCTTTGAAATATGTATATTATATAAATTCAGAAGAGCCGTCTGGACACAGTGAAAATGTTAAAAGAATGTGTCAAGTTTTCTTTATTTTACATATTTTTTTGTCTATATAAGGAGAATTTTTTATTTATAATCAAAACATATATACATGTATACCTATAAAAGAGAGAGAGAGAAAGATCAGATTCTTTAATTATCAAAGAAAATTTTCAGATAAAATTTAGAAAATTCAGCAAAACTTTCTTTAGATGGAGCCATTGTTTGGTCCCAATCAATACCAAAATTGAGTGACTGTACAAGAACCTGTTGATGTTCCCTTGATATGGTATGTTATTTAATCAATAACAACAGCATTGTCTACAGTCGACACATTTTATTTTCCACCAGATTTGATATTAAATTTTCATGTTCGATTTTCTGAAATCAGATCAACTTCATCTGTCTAAGGAATTTTATTAAACAATACAATTAAAGTGACCTCTCTCTATAGATTTCTCCTTTTGATCTGTATCATTTCCTCTTTTAAGCTAACAAGGCTTTTTTAAAGGTGCTGAAATCAGTTGAATAATATATTGTCTACAGTAGCAAGCATCTGATCAGGTAAATTAGCCTGAGCATTGTCATCTTTAGAGATTGTTTTTGTTCTCATAAATATCAATAAAAAATGGAGACAATTTCGAAGGAAATGACATAAAAAATGATAAATATGTGAAATGAAATCCTGTGGGGCATTTTTCTGTGTGTACCAGATTTCATTGTTAACCTACAGACCTGTCATGCTGAGATATTGCCATGGTGTTACACAGGTGGTGTGTGGTTGAGTAGATCTCTAACATGCTGTATCACATTACAGTGTACCTGACTAGCCAACAAATTAAAGCTCAATACTTCTCATCACCCTTACCTGGAAAAATGTGTTAAAGTTATATATAGTAGAACCGTTCCTCTCCTACAGGAAATCAGATTTGAATTATTGTATCTCCAGTGTAACCCTCCATCACATGGGTAACACTATATTTTCATATGGTCGATTTCCACTCATGTGATGTTGTGCTAACATATGTCATAGACATTATCCTGCACAGTACAGTTCTACTGCTAAATATCATAACTATGGTCTTCAATTATACTTATAAACACTGTATCAATGTTATCTTAATGGTGCCTTGGTGCATGTAGTGACACATTTGAATGCACCTGGCGGTCATTAAAAAATACAAAAACATTCCACATTGCTCAGTGAATGCAAATCCAATATGCAACAACCAAGAAAAAGCATTGAATTAAGAGTAATTAATTCACGTACCACATGATACCCAATAACATTTGTTCAGGACTACATATTAATTCTATTTGTAGTGGAATGACGTCAAAAGATGATATCCCTCGCTAACGTCATTTCAACGGGAAGATTTCAAATAATTATGTTCCTTCAACATTGGACATACTAGTCCCGTACAACAGATCGGGGATCACATGGTACATGAATATTCCCACTGGAGATACTAGTCCCGTACAACAGATCGGGGATCACATGGTACATGAATATTCCCACTGGAGATACTAGTCCCATACAACAGATCGGGGATCACATGGTACATGAATATTCCCACTGGAGATACTAGTCCCGTACAACAGATCGGGGATCACATGGTACATGAATATTCCCACTGGAGATACTAGTCCCATACAACAGATCGGGGATCACATGGTACATGAATATTCCCACTGGAGATACTAGTCCCATACAACAGATCGGGGATCACATGGTACATGAATATTCCCACTGGAGATACTAGTCCCATACAACAGATCGGGGATCACATGGTACATGAATATTCCCACTGGAGATACTAGTCCCGTACCACAGATCGGGGATCACATTGTACATGAATATTCCCACTGGAGATACTAGTCCTGTACAACAGATCGGGGATCACATGGTACATGAATATTCCCACTGGAGATACTAGTCCCGTACAACAGATCAGGGATCACATGGTACATGAATATTCCCACTGGAGATACTAGTCCCGTACAACAGATCGGGGATCACATTGTACATGAATATTCCCACTGGAGATACTAGTCCTGTACAACAGATCGGGGATCACATGGTACATGAATATTCCCACTGGAGATACTAGTCCCGTACAACAGATCGGGGATCACATGGTACATGAATATTCCCACTGGAGATACTAGTCCCGTACAACAGATCAGGTATCACATGTTATATGAACATTTCCATTTGTATAAGCCCATATAGAAATGATAAGAAGCCGAAACCATGAAGAATTGAATCCCGAGTGGTATTGCTATAAATCTAAATATTTACAAATAAACATTCAATTCACTAAAACTACAAAGACATACAAACATATTAATCCAGTGAATTAGCGTGAACATGTATTATATGTATCTATAGTGTCTACTTAAATCTGTGAATTAGCATGAACATGCATTATATGTATCTATAGTGTCTACTTAAATCGGTGAATTAGCTTGAACATGTATTATATGTATCTATAGTGTCTACTTAAATCTGTGAATTAGCATGAACATGTATTATATGTATCTATAGTGTCTACTTAAATCTGTGAATTAGCATGAACATGTATTATATGTATCTATAGTGTCTACTTAAATCTGTGAATTAGCATGAACATGTATTATATGTATCTATAGTGTCTACTTAAATCTGTGAATTAGCATGAACATGTATTATATGTATCTATAGTGTCTACTTAAATCTGTGAATTAGCATGAACATGTACTATATGTATCTATAGTGTCTACTTAAATCTGTGAATTAGCATGAACATGTATTATATGTATCTATAGTGTCTACTTAAATCTGTGAATTAGCATGAACATGTATTATATGTATCTATAGTGTCTACTTAAATCTGTGAATTAGCATGAACATGTATTATATGTATCTATAGTATCTACTTAAATCTGTGAATTAGCATGAACATGTACTATATGTATCTATAGTGTCTACTTAAATCTGTGAATTAGCGTGAACATGTATTATATGTATCTATAGTGTCTACTTAAATCTGTGAATTAGCGTGAACATGTATTATATGTATCTATAGTGTCTACTTAAATCTGTGAATTAGCATGAACATGTACTATATGTATCTATAGTGTCTACTTAAATCTGTGAATTAGCGTGAACATGTATTATATGTATCTATAGTGTCCACCTTGCTTCCCCATCATTTAGTTCACTGCTTTACTACTGTTATGATTTATGACTCTGATATTTTGGCATTTAACAGAACTGTGAGTTTCTAGTTATAGGATCAAGCTATCCACACATTTTTGCTAAAATATCAAAGAGATTCACATACGTGTCAGGTTTGACATTTCCTGGATGTAAATGACAGTATCATAATGTGATGTTATTATGTATTTATCCTAATTAACATTTATGGTAACTTCCTCCTCCTTTTATGATAACTTCCCCCCTCCTTTTATGGTAACTTCCCCCCTCCTTTTATGGTAACTTCCCCCCACCTTTTATGGTAACTTCCCCCTCCTTTTATGGTAACTTCCCCCACCTTTTATGGTAACTTCCCCCCACCTTTTATGGTAACTTCCCCCACCTTTTATGGTAACTTCCCCCTCCTTCTATGGTAACTTTCCCCACCTTTTATGGTAACTTCCCCCACCTTTTATGGTAACTTCCCCCCCCTTTTATGGTAACTTCCCCCTCCTTTTATGGTAACTTCCCCCTCCTTTATGGTAACTTCTCCTTTTTATGGTAACTTCCCCCTCCTTTTATGGTAACTTCCCCCTCCTTTTATGGTAACTTCCCCCCCTTTTATGGTAACTTCCCCCCTCCTTTTATGGTAACTTCCCCCTCCTTTTATGGTAACTTCCCCCTCCTTTTATGGTAACTTCCCCCACCTTTTATGGTAACTTCCCCCTCCTTTTATGGTAACTTCCCCCACCTTTTATGGTAACTTCCCCCACCTTTTATGGTAACTTCCCCCTCCTTTTATGGTAACTTCCCCCACCTTTTATGGTAACTTCCCCCTCCTTTTATGGTAACTTCCCCCTCCTTTTATGGTAACTTCCCCCTCCTTTTATGGTAACTTTCCCCACCTTTTATGGTAACTTCCCCCACCTTTTATGGTAACTTCCCCCCACCTTTTATGGTAACTTCCCCCCTCCTTTTATGGTAACTTCCCCCACCTTTTATGGTAACTTCCCCCCTCCTTTTATGGTAACTTCCCCCTCCTTTTTTTATGGTAACTTCCCCCCTCCTTTTATGGTAACTTCCCCTTCCTTCCTTTTATGGTAACTTCCCCTTCCTTTTATGGTAACTTCCCCCTTCCTTTTATGGTAACTTCCCCTTCCTTTTATGGTAACTTCCCCCTCCTTTTATGGTAACTTTCCCCTTCCTTTTATGGTAACTTCCCCCTCCTTTTATGGTAACTTCCCCTTCCTTTTCTGGTAACTTCCCCCTCCTTTTTTGGTAACTTCCCCCTTCCTTTTATGGTAACTTCCCCCCCTCCTTTTATGGTAACTTCCCCCTCCTTTTATGGTAACTTCCCCTTCCTTTTATGGTAACTTCCCCTTCCTTTTATGGTAACTTCTCCTTCCTTTTATGGTAACTTCCCCTTCCTTTTATGGTAACTTCCCCCTCCTTTTATGGTAACTTCCCCTTCCTTTTATGATAACTTCCCCCTCCTTTTATGGTAACTTCCCCCTCCTTTTATGGTAACTTCCCCTTCCTTTTATGGTAACTTCCCCCTCCTTTTATGGTAACTTCCCCTTCCTTTTCTGGTAACTTCCCCCTCCTTTTTTGGTAACTTCCCCCTCCTTTTATGATAACTCCCCCCTCCTTTTATGGTAACTTCCCCCCTCCTTTTATGATAACTCCCCCCTCCTTTTTATGGTAACTTTCCCTTCCTTTTATGGTAACTTACCCCACCTTTTATGGTAACTTCCCCCTCCTTTTATGGTAACTTCCCCTCTCCTTTTATGCCTGCAAATAAATGCAAATTTATTTACTTAGCTTTTTTATTTAAATGTCAACAAGTTCTATTGCTAAATAGCAAAAACAAATCTGCTTTGGAACAGTTAATAGATAATCAGTAAACATAACATTATATTGTAGTGCATTACCTAATTCCAGTACAGAACATTTAGACAAATCATTCTAAAATACAGTTTAATGTATAATTATTTCTTCATTACAATCATAACAACCATGTACAATGATAGGGTTCAACTTTAAAGTACAAATACAGAGAACAAAAGGAAATATACATACTTGATTGCTGAGCTATTGCAGTTGCTTGACTATAATGGACAAATAAATAGTGTTCACATGTTTTCCTCAGCTTTATACATGTAACATGTAATTTCAATCCATTTGTGAGGTAAGTAACCATTAAAGTTTTAAGAGAGATGTTGAATCAGATAGCTGATAGCATCCAGTTTTATTGTTTGTTTGATTAATTAACGTCCTATTAACAGCTATGGTCATGTAAGGATGGCCTCCAATGTATGAGGTGTGTAGCGTGTATGTTGTGCGAGGTGCATGTTTTGGGAGACTGTGGTATATTCATGTTGTGTCTTCTTGTATAGTGGAACTGTTGCCCTTTTTATAGTGCTTTATCACTGAAGCATACCGCCGAAGACACCAAGCAACACATCCCACCCGGTCACATTATACTGACAAAGGGCGATATGATGTAACATTAATTGACTATATGATGTAACACTAATTGACTATAAGATGTAACATTAATTGACTATATGATGTAACACTAATTGACTATATGATGTAACACTAATTGACTATATGATGTAACACTAATTGACTATAAGATGTAACACTAATTGACCATATGATGTAACACTAATTGACTATAAGATGTAACACTAATTGACCATATGAACAGGTGACCAACAAGAATATGTCTTATATGTACATGCACTGCCTATCTCTGAACACCCAGCTGATCTTGGTCACCTAACTGGACAGTGTACAGAGGACCTTATGGACAGAGGATTCATAAGTAAACTCAGATACTTATAATCAGAGGAGACAATGTGGTAGTGGCCAGACCTGAGGGTTCATACCTGTCCACCAGACCCTGAGTTGTTAAAAGACTTTTCAGCAGAGTTCATACCTGTCCACCAGACCCTGAGTTGTTAAAAGACTTTTCAGCAGAGTTCTCAATATTCTAATGACTGCAGTCCACTCTGAACACTTATCAGATGCTGTACAGAACTTCCTGCATGGTCAGTGAGGATCAAGCCTGTCCTACTTTTTTAACTCTGCCACGTCAGTGTCATTTTACATCTGTGTCTGACTACATTTATTTACACAATCTGATTGAAATACAGATCCTCACTATGTGTAAAATAAGGAAGATCTGTATTACAATCAGATTGTTTATATTTAACTTTAAATTTGAGAGCTAAAATCTATAATGGAAATTGAAAAGAACTAAAACTGCTTTGTCCTGTGGTTTTATACCATGTTGTATGTGAGTGTTGATAAGGAAGTGAGTGAATGAAACATTCCACATACGTTAGGTAACTTAACACAGTTATCTTAAACACCTACGACAGTCATTTTAAAATAAAAAACGTAGATTAAATCTGTTACTGTATCCCATCATATAAAGACACCTCAATTCAGTCCGTCATTACAATTTACTTAGTCTTATCCACATATCAAATATCATGATATTATCAAGCATTCGACCCTGACTGAATTGTTGAGTGGTAGAGATGTCCCGACATATTGCCACAAGCCTTCAACTTCTGGGTTGCAAATTTGAATCATATGTGGAGTAGTTGCCAGGCAATGGCAACTTGACAATGTTTTTTCTCTGGATACTCCGGCCTCCTTCCACCATCTAGACTTGACATATCTTTAAATAACCCTGGATGTTATATTAGGACGTTCAACTACGGTAATCAAACAAAAACCTAGGTTTCCTCTATGTGAAAAAGTCTTATGTCCTATGTCCAGCTGTCCCACTTACCCAGCTGTCCCACCAAGCTGTCCCATCCCGTCCCACCCCGTCCCACTCCATCTCACTACGAGGTAGACATGGGGATATCATGTCCTCATTTAGACATTTGACACTTATTAATTTAATGTCATGTCCCACTTGTAAGGCAAAAATGTGATATTAAGAGGAAACTGATATTAATCAATATGAATTAAGAGGAAAGTGACATTATAATGAATATGATATTAAGAAAAAGTGACATTAATCAATTGATATTAAGAGGAAAGTGACATTATATCAATATGATATTAAGAGAAAGTGACATTAATCAATATGATATTAAGAGAAAAGTGACATTCAATATGATATTAAGAGAAAGTGACATTAATCAATATGATATTAAGAATATGATATTAAGAGGAAAGTGACATATAATCAATATGATATTAAGAGAAAACATTAATCATATGATATAAGAGAAAAGTGACATTATATCATTAATCAATATGATATTAAGAGAAAAATGACATTAATCAATATGATATTAAGAGGAAAGTGACATTATAATTAATATGATATAAGAGAAAAGTGACATTAATCAATATGATATTAAGAGAAAAATGACATTAATCAATATGATATTAAGAGGAAAGTGACATTATATTAATATGATATTAAGATTAAAGTGACATTAAAATCAATATGATGTTAAGATTAAAGTGACATTATAATCAATATGATATTAAGTGGCTTCCACAGTATAAATAGACAGCAAGGATTGTATCAGTGACTGTGTTTACTACTTGTTTGTATCCAAATGTGAATGATTGTTTTAATTTGATTGTTGTGAAATCTCCTACACCTGTGTATATGTAGCTAACATGGTTGATCTTTGAAGCTGTCTTCATAATGTGTTATTATGAGGATATCTTGATGGAATGTTTAGTGAAACTTTGAGTCCGGGCTTTAGAAATACAGAATTATAACAGTACACAGTCTAGGTATATGTTATATTGTAGAGTTTCTATCAGACAACCTGTCATTTAAGAACTTAAGGTCCAGTAGAGCTTAATTCTGAGGTCTCTCACTTGAGAAGTGCACAAAATTACCTGAACCAAGAGCTATGAAGAGGTCAAGTTATGGGGTCTCACCTACCTGGCAACCACATTTTCCATTAATAATGTATGCATGCTTCCATCCATATCAACAGTAGTGGTGTAAGTACAGTTAGCTTAGGGCCTGCATACACTGTGGATTAGTGAGGGTCAGACTGGAATACTTGGTGTTGTGTAATGTTAACTCTGTCTTATCTCATACAGGTCTGGCTAAGTGATAGGAGCCATGATACTTGTACTATAATAAATTTAATTTATAACAGTCTCCTCTGACCTAGTGGACCTCAGATAAGTATACATGTTCTAGACAAGGTTGAGACCTAATTATAACTGAGCCCAGAGAATGTGTATTGTTATCAAAGACATGTTATGTGCAATGTGTGGCTGTTGTTATTGGTTGTCTAGGTAACCAGCTTCCTTATCATTAACTTACATCTATTATCATCAAGGTTCATGTCTCTCCGTTTATAAACAATATGTCGTCACACATGTGTGTGTAACTGTGACAATGGTGACAAACTTTTAAATGATAAAGACTTACCCCAGCCGAATTCCTCCACAGATGTACAGCGAGTGTTGAAGTGCTCTACTGCAAGTCCAGTAAGTTTGTTATCAGGGTCCCGAGCTGATACCAGTCTGTCCTGTGTGGGGGACTGTAGGAGACCTGTGTGGGGGACTATATACAGGGGACTGTAGGGGCCAGTCTAGGTACACCTCCTGTACAAGGACTGTGTAGTCCTCCACATCCTGTAGTGTGTATGTTATCTCACTGACCCTATACCAACAACAGCACGTACTAGTATCACAGCCTGGGAGACTCTACTACATACAAGTTCCTATCTCCAATCCAGTACAGCTGACGGCTAACAAACAGCTCCAGTTGATGTATGGTTTTTATGTATTTTATACTAAAAAGATTAAATCTGGCCTGACTTTCACCCATACTGATGTTTCCATGAGAAAACTCACCTGATAGGATACCTAACCTTGGTACATAGACAGAGCTAGCCTCACTTAGAAACACTACAGGATTAACCTTGGTACATAGACAGAGCTAACACTACAGGATTAGTATACAGTTGTGTTGGCATAATCTTCATGGTTTGGCCACCCTCATTTACATCCTCAGATGAACCTATCATCATATGACCCTAACTAAATGTTGGTGTCCCCCTAAACACCTGTCCTGATATAACCCTGACAGTTGGTGTCCCCCTAGACACCTTTCCTCATATGACCTTGACAGTTGGTGTCCCCCTATACACTATCCTCATATAACCCTGACAGTTGGTGTCCCCCTAGACACCTGTCCTCATATAACCCTGACAGTTGGTGTCCCCCTAGACACCTGTCCTGATATAACCCTGACATTTGGTGTCCCCCTAGACACCTGTCCTCATATAACCCTGACAGTTGGTGTCCCCCTATACAATATCCTCATTTGACCCTCACTGTTGGTGTCCCCTTATACACCTGTCCTCATATGACCCTGACAGTTGGTGTCCCCCTATACACCTATCATCATATGACCCTAACTGTTGGTGTCCCCCTAGACACCTGTCCTCATATAACCCTGACTGTTGGTGTCCCCCTAGACACCTGTTCTCATATAACCCTGACTGTTGGTGTCCCACTAGACACCTGTTCTCATATCACTGCTTGAATTTCCTAAGACAAGCAAACCTGTATGTATGACCATTTTCATTGTTTGTTTTTTTTTGGTTTGCAATTCTTGACCAGTTATCATTCCTGCATATTGATACCACCCTGATAGTTCTTGTTTAGGTCCACTGTCTCATGCAGTGGTCAAAACTAGAAATTTTTTTGATGACTAAAAACAAGTTTTGGATTTTTAGTTTGATTTTATTTTTTTTCATTTTACATAGTGTGATCACCAAGCATAAGATTTCTGTTGAGAATATGAAAAGTATTAAAAAAAACTGTTAAAATTCAACTGTGCTTGGCATACTATTATACTGTTCACTGTACATATATGTATTGTAATCCTAATATCTCTGTTAATTTACCTGGAAATCACTATTGTCAGACACACAAATAAAAAAAAAACATTCTACATTCAGTACATCATTTTATTGCAGACCACAATTTCTTGTGGGACTCTCAATAACTTAAATCACCAATGCTATTACATACAGCTGTATCTGAATAACACAGGTATGTTAATGTTGTCAATTTTGTTGACAGTCAATGTCAGGATTTTTATTTCTGAAGTGAAAAGAATTACGCAACTTACCTGTAACATTCATGCATTGTTAGATATAAATAAAACCTTAGTAGACCCTATACCTGACTAAGTTTATTTTAATGAGTAATTTTATATATTCTGTTAAAGCTCTAGTAACATACAGCAATTCATATCTATTAAGGAAGTACATCCTCAACTGCACCTTTTAATTACCTGTAAAACCATCCATCGTCTTCGGAGAAACAGCAAAAATATTTAAAAATAACGCTGTGGTACATGATGTATTATAGAACCCAATTTTAGGTAATCGTCCGAAGCTCATTACTGTAAGTCAACAAAACAACAAGCAAAATATTTCAATCTCTGAAATACTTAAAACACGAGCTTGTAATTTTAATTTATTGAATTGTTATCAGCAGGCTATACTTATAGATCTCGTTTATTATTGTGACGCCTGCAAAGCAAGGGCGACGCTAAGGTATCACTATGTTGGCGTCGTCGGCGTATGGAAAATGGTTTCTGATTTCAACCAAATGTGAAACATAGCTTTATATCAATGTGATCTCACATGAGTTTGATAATGGTCAAAATCCATCAATATTTACAAGAGTTACGGGACTTTAAAATTGTCAAAACAGATAAATCTATGGTTTCTGCGCGATAACTTAAATATCTATTGTTCGATTTTAACCAAATTTTGTTTATTGATATTAATGAGATCTCCGAGTGATTTGATACTGTTGAAAATCCATCCATAACTGCAAGAGTTATGGGACTTGATAAGTAAACCTAATTATAAACAATAGTTTCAACTGTAAATAACTATTTTCTGTAATGCTGTGCAGGTGACACATCCACTCCCGTGGAATTCTTGTTTGTTTTTGTTCCTGTATGTTTGTCACATTTTGAAAGCACTTAGAAGGTTCTCTCATTGAGTATTAAGGGAGGTAACTGCTTTATAATATATATTAGGAAAGATATCAATGGAGTTAATTCAAGGGAGATAATTTATTTTCTCTTTTGACAAGCATTATTTGTAGATTATAGTTACAAACATCAGAGAATTTATAACTGCAAAAGTCTAATGTTCTGTTATTGATCAAAATTTATCAATTCTTAAATCTTTCCTCTGAATGTGACATTATCTTTTCTTTTCAGTACTTGATCTTTTGTGATATATGAATATAATTTAAGAGACTTTATAATCCCAGGTTTGATGAGGCATTGCTAATTTCTAGAAAACAAAAAAATAATGCTGTTGAGAAAAGGAAGTATTTAATTATCAAAACCCCACTATTACCTTTGTGAATGCAGTTATAAGTTCATACATTTAATGTTGAGCACACAGGAATTCAGTCATATTTAATTTGGATTCACTAGATATAAGCCAATAACTGCAGGGAAAGCAGTTTAAGGTTAAATAAGAATATCATAATACTGTATTTCACCCAATAATACCCCCTCATTCTAATAACCCCCCTCATTCTAATAAACCACCCTCATTCTAATAAACCGCCTCACTCTAATAAACCCCCTCACTCTAATAAGCCCTCAATTATAGTTTATTTGAGTTTTACAGCCCTTCGACAGCTGAGGTCATTTAGGGGCAAACCACAGGTCATGCATTAGACATACTTTTCCCGAAATGTCATAGACTCCAAATTAAATGAAACTGAAAATATGAAAGTTATTTTTTATTAATGTATCGTATTTGACCCACTAAGTGCCAATGGCGGTTATTGGGCTGAATATGTATGCAATTTAAGAGACGTTAACTCTGAAAGTTTGTCAATAGTTTACATATAAAATTAATTTCATAATGATTAAGTAATAAGTACATCAAAACCTGACTCACTAGAAATTTTGATAAGTACAGGACATCACCTCTCCATGAAGATTATAATTGCCATGTTTCCTGTACTAAAGTGTGTGATTCTTATATTATTCTGATGTTGTTTAGTCACCAGTAAAACTGTTGTTGTAAACAATTCATTGTACTTTCTAAAACTCATTACAATTACTAAATTATTACAGTTTTAACTCATTGACCCCTAACTCATTGACCTCTAACTCATTGACCCCTTACTCATTGACCCCTAACTCACTGACCCCTAACTCATTGACCCCTAACTCACTGACCCCTAACTCACTGACCCCTAACTCATTGACCCCTAACTCACTGACCCCTTACTCATTGACCCCTAACTCATTGACCCCTTACTCATTGACCCCAAACTTATTTACCCCCAAGTCATTTACTCCTAACTCATTGACCCCTAACTCATTGACCCCTTACTCACTGACCCCTAACTCATTGACCCCTAACTCATTGACCCCTAACTCATTGACCCCTAACTCATTGACCCCTAACTCATTGACCCCTAACTCACTGACCCCTAACTCACTGACCCCTAACTCATTGACCCCTAACTCATTGACCCCTAACTCATTGACCCCTAACTCATTGACCCCTAACTCATTGACCCCTAACTCATTGACCCCTTACTCATTGACCCCTAACTCATAGACCTCTAATCTCATTGACCCCTAACTCATTGACTCCTAACTCATTGACCCCTAACTCACTGACCCCTAACTCACTGACCCCTAACTCACTGACCCCTAACTCACTGACCCCTAACTCACTGACCCCTAACTCACTGACCCCTAACTCACTGACCCCTAACTCATTGACCCCTAACTCACTGACCCCTAACTCATTGACCCCTTACTCATTGACCCCTAAAAATTCATAATCAACACTAACAGCCTTTGAGGAGTCCAGGTATTAATTAGAGGGTCACACATGAGTGGCTTTGTAATTGTGTTGATATTTTGTGCTCAGTGTAGTCACTGCCTTTAAGGCAAATAGAGGGTCACACATGAGTGGCTTTGTAATTGTGTTGATATTTTGTGCTCAGTGTAGTCACTGCCTTTAAGGCAAATAGAGGGTCACACATGAGTGGCTTTGTAAATAAAATTCTTCATAGAAAGTTTATCTGATATCGGTATAACTGCCACAGGCTTTAACGATGGATTCAAGATATCAAATGACCAGGAAAAAGTCTAAAGCAAGCATAAATTAATTCTGGAGGGGGGTCAAAATTAGGAACTCCTATTTTCCTATTTAAGTTATCATGAAATAAGTTTGTTTAGAGTTAAAAATTGTTTACAGATATAACCTACAAATTGTTTACAGATATAACCTACAAATTGTTTACAGATAACCTACAAATTGTTTACAGATATAACCTACAAATTGTTTACAGATATAACCTACAAATTGTTTACAGATAACCTACAAATTGTTTACAGATATAACCTACAAATTGTTTACAGATATAACCTACAAATTGTGTACAGATATAACCTACAAATTGTTTACAGGTATAACTTGCAAATCATCTTTTTTTTTGTACAAAATTATTTCAATTGTCTTTGAAACATTTCTTACATATGTTTCTTTCTGTTACAGGCGTTAGAAACACAAATATTACTGGACTTTGATCCACCGTCGAAACCAGACGTCGTGACAATAACGCAGACGGCTAACAACGCTATCAATATTCCTAAACTTCCAGCTCTCGTAGACAGTACGTATTCATGGTTATGTATATTATATATAGCTCACTTCACTCATTATTTAGCCTTTGGTATACTGAGGTTTACATATACCTGAAGAAACTTAATAAAATGTTGTCTGCATTATCATTTCGCTTTGAGGGCAAAGCAAATGCAATGTCTTAAAAACAAATAATTATATCCTCTTGGATGTGAAAAAATGATTTTTATAGGGAGGGGGATATTCTTACCTATGTCCAGTCCTACCCAGAGCCATAAAAAACAAGTGCTCCTCTAAAATGTACTAGTCCGAATGGCATTTTCACTTGCCCTCAAGACAATTAATACTGTATAGCTACTGATTTTTGCAGGGTTTATATTTTGGCGATTTTGCGGCATTGTGTAAGTGTGCTATGTTCGCTAAAATTTGATCCACAAAATTATGAGAAATGGTTGAAAGATATCTACTCTTAAATCAGTATCGCGGAAATTTAAAATCGCTTACATATGATTTTCTCGATTTTAAATAATTTTTAGAATAAATTTTTACTCATCCAATGGACAAGTGTGCTTTCAACATTTACTTGTCCTGCGGCCAAATCCACTGGTCTTGGCAAGCGGACGAGTACATTCACAGGTCTTGGTGAGCGGATGAGTACATTCACAGGTCTTGGCGAGCGGACAAGTACATTCAGCCCTGCTACCCCATCTTGTCCTACATACACTTGTCCTATCCCATGCTAAACTGTACAGTCTTCATTTCATCAAAATAAGGGCCTAGATTTAAAAATCTGACATTCTTTTCTTTTTAAATCTAATTTATGATAGTTTAATGTTACCGTCCATCTGACATTTTTTTTATGAGATTTTGTCATGATTATTGTATAAGGATATAAAATTACTAGGTAACAAATTAAATGAACCAGCTGTATCATCATAGTTTCTAATTTTAGATAGCCAAATGTTTTAGTCACTTTTTAAGAGTCAATATGAAAATTGACAGAAAGCTGCAAGTAAAACTAAGTACAAAACACTGTAAGAAAGCTTTTGTTTACTTATCATCACAGCTGTGATCCTCTAGCCCAGTTTGTGATGTTGTCAATTGTTTGTGGTTAATTTTGTAATCATCGCTATCCTTATGTTTTGTGATGCTTACCTATAAGTTAAAGTATATACGTAGCTTTGAAATGGTATCAGCTTATGATTTGGTACTGACTGACACAGGAACATCTCTGACCAGTTAGCATATGTTATGATGTGTATTATTCGTTCCAGTCTAATTAAAATCCAGATCTGCATTCTCACTTCATTTGATAGGATCAGACAACATGTTCTGATATTTACATTTTCAGTGCAGCCCTTTATGTAACCTTACCTAGCTAGAGCAGGTGGCATTCATCAGACTTTGAATTGTCATGCGCTTATTATGGCGTCATTATCATTGTGACGTACACAATTCTTGTGCCATCAATCACGGAAGATGGCTGTTACAATGGCTGTTCCGTCTTTGGTGATAATGAATTCTTTATTCATTATAGATACCAAACCTCTCAGGATTTCATCATAAATTGTTATCAAATATAGAATAAGGAAAAACAGTGTGCTTCATAGAATTTGCCAACTGAAAGATGTTCAGTACTTTATTTGACTTTTTAGGTCATCTGACCGAAGGTCAGGATGACCTATTGTCATCGTGTTTCGTCCGCCGTCGTGCGCCGTGCGCCGTCAGCCGTGCACCGTGCGTAATGCGTCGTGCGTAAGACTATTTATACAAAAGCCTACTCCTCCTTAACCCTTGGGCGGATTACATCCATATTTGATGTGAAACATCATTGTGGAAGGACAATCATATTTTATATAAATGAGCTTGGTCCGACCCCTAGGGGCTGAGGGGTGGGGCCCCAAAAGGGCAAATTTTCTTATTTTAAGCTTTAAAATCCTACTCCTCCTTCATCCTTGGGTTGATTTCATCCACATTTGGTGTGAAACATCATTATTCATTAGGGAAGGACAGTCATATTTTATATAAAAGAGTCTGGTTCGACCCCTAGGGGCTGAGGGGTGGGGCTCCAAAAGGGCAGATTTTCTTAATTTTAGCTTTAAAATCCTACTCCTCCTTCATCCTTGGATGGATTTCATCCATATTTGGTGTGAAACATCATTGGGGAAGGACAATCATATTTTATATAAATGAGCTTTGTCCGACCCCTTGGGGCTCAGGGGCGGGGCCCCAAAAGGGCAAATTTTCTTATTTTAAGCTTTAAAATCCTACTCCTCCTTCATTCTTGGGTTGATTTCATTCATATTTGGTGTGAAACATCATTGGGGAAGGACAATCATATTTTATATAAATGAGCTTTGTCCGACCCCTATGGGCTGAGAGGTGGGGCCCCAAAAGGGCAAATTTTCTTAATTTTAGCTTTAATATCCTACTCCTCCTTCATCCTTGGATGGTTTTATCCATATTTGGTGTGAAACATCATTGGGGAAGGACAATCATATTTTATATAAATGAGCTTTGTCCGACCCCTTGGGGCTCAGGGGCGGGGCCCCAAAAGGGCAAATTTTCTTAATTTTAGCTTTAATATCCTACTCCTCCTTCATCCTTGGATGGTTTTATCCATATTTGGTGTGAAACATCATTGGGGAAGGACAATCATATTTTATATAAATGAGCTTTGTCCGACCCCTTGGGGCTAAGGGGCGGGGCCCCAAAAGGGCAAATTTTCTTATTTTAAGCTTTAAAATCCTACTCCTCCTTCATCCTTGGGTTGATTTCATTCATATTTGGTGTGAAACATCATTGGGGAAGGACAATCATATTTTATATAAATGAGCTTTGTCCGACCCCTTGGGGCTCAGGGGCGGGGCCCCAAAAGGGCAAATTTTCTTATTTTAAGCTTTAAAATCCTACTCCTCCTTCATCCTTGGGTTGATTTCATTCATATTTGGTGTGAAACATCATTGGGGAAGGACAATCATATTTTATATAAATGAGCTTTGTCTGACCCCTTGGGGCTCAGGGGCGGGGCCCCAAAAGGGCAAATTTTCTTATTTTAAGCTTTAAAATCCTACTCCTCCTTCATCCTTGGGTTGATTTCATTCATATTTGGTGTGAAACATCATTGGGGAAGGACAATCATATTTTATATAAATGAGCCTGGTCCAACCCCTAGGGGAAGAGGAGCGGGGCCTCAAAAGGGGAAATTTTCTTAATTAAAGCTTTAAAATCCTACTCCTCCTTCATCCTTGGATGGATTTCATCCATATTTGGTGTGAAACATCATTGGGGACAGACAATCATATTTTATATAAATGAGCCTGGTCCGTCCCCTAGGGGCTGAGGGGTGGGGCCCCAAAAAGGTTATTTTTAGCTTTAAAATACTACTCCTTCATCCTTGGATGGATTTCATCTATATTTGCTATAAAACATCATTGGGGAAGGACAATCATATTTTATATAAATGAGCCTGGTCCGACCCCTAGGGGCTGAGGGGTGGGGCCCCAAATGGGGTAATTTTCTTAATTTTAGCTTTAAAATCCTACTCCTCCTTCATCCTTGGATGAATTTCATCCATATTTGGTGTGAAACATCATTGGGGATGGACAATAGGGAGCTTTGTTGAAATTTGGCTTTAAAATCTGACTCCTCCTTATATTAATCCTTGAATGGGTTACAACCATATATGGATGAAGGGCTAAGTTTGTTCAACAAATGACATTTACCTATTACAGAAACTTACATATTCAAGTAAGGAGTTCCTTGTATTGTTTATATTAATCGTTAACCAATACTTTATACTGTGACTTTGTTGTTTTGTGCCATGAGTCAGATGACCGTTAAGGCCCATGGGCCTCTTGTTGTCATATGTAAAAACTGAATCATTTTTTGTATGATTATATCTGTTTTTGATGTTGATTTCAATTATTTTGCCATAGGAAGAATTATATTTAAAAGATCTTTATGTAAGGACATATTCTAAATATTATCTGTAATCTTTCTCAGCGTTTCTGTGAGTCTGATATATACAAAATCTTATCTTTAATGTCTTATACTTCTTTCCATTTAATTCTTATACATGTTAACATTTTATTCATTGTTTTTCATTTTTGAAAGGGGGTACATCAAGGAGAGCTCCCTGTATAAAAATGATACAGGAATTTCTTGTTTAACAGCAATACTTAATAGGATTAACTGAATTAGACATCTCTTGTTACGGAGCTACAGCATAAAAATCATGGTGTTCTATCACACTACCATTATATACATGTAATATTTTCATATATATGTACATATAATATTTTCTTAAATGTATGTACATATCATATTTGTGAACTGGAAATTTCTGATATGAAACTTTATAAATTTAAGATACAATTTTACAATATCTTTTCTGGAATATTAAATAGAATTTAGAACCATTTAAATTTAAATTTGCAGTTCAAATACCTAATATGCCAACCTTTATTTCAAAAGTTGATTGCCAAATACTGTTTTATTCAGTATGATATACCTGTAATACAAAAGATTGGTATACAGGATTTAATAATTTTTAAGAATCTTCTTGAGTAATTTAGCCAGTAGATTTCTTTTTGCGCTTTATGTCATATTATCTTGAATTTGTTCAGATAGTTATCTTTTTGTTGTTTAATTGACTTATTTTAGATGTGTAAAATACTGACAAAGTATTGTTCTAATTTTTTTTATGCTTCTGAACTAACTTAAACATATATTGTACAGATAAATATAACTGTTGATTAATCTCTATGTGCCCTGCAAATAAAACCTTTCATTTATGCTTAGATTTCCTCCTGTTTGTAAACAACTAACAAATTTTTATTATAAGTCCAGTATATTTTCTATTGTGCTGTCCTATTTTGTTGATTTGGGTGTCACCAGCAACACCAAAGATATGTTTGATAACACTGTAATACTTAAGAGAATCTGATTTGAATTGTTGCATTGTTTTAATTTCTTGAATAATAGATAATGGTTAAAATACATGACCAGAATTTTAATTTTAATAATAGTCTCACACTAGTCATGTCATGTAATAAAAAAGGCTAAAACCATTAATATGAAGCACAAGTTGTCAGAAGATCAAGAAAGATATGGCTCAGTTTAAGTAACGATTACTCTGTTTGTTTTTCCATTATTATCCACAACAATTCTGTCTCTCACAAAGTTGTATCATCTTACCTGAATAGAAGAAATAAGACCTAAATCATCCATACATGTGGCAGTGCCTTAATTCTGTTAAGATATTTCCATTACATCATTAATTACCATAACAACAGTGACTAGTGTATTACCATAACAACAGTGACTAGTGTATTACCATAACAACAGTGACTACTGTATTACCATAACAACAGTGACTACTGTATTACCATAACAACATTGACTACTGTATTACCATAACAACAGTGACTAGTGTATTACCATAACAACAGTGATTACTGTATTACCATAACAACAGTGACTACTGTATTACCATAACAACAGTGACTAGTGTATTACCATAACAACAGTGATTACTGTATTACCATAACAACATTGACTACTGTATTACCATAACAACATTGACTACTGTATTACCATAACAACATTGACTACTGTATTACCATAACAACATTGACTACTGTATTACCATAACAACATTGACTACTGTATTACCATAACAACAGTGACTACTGTATTACCATAACAACAGTGACTAGTGTATTACCATAACAACAGTGATTACTATATTACCATAACAACATTGACTACTGTATTACCATAACAACAGTGATTACTGTATTACCATAACAACATTGACTACTGTATTACCATAACAACAGTGACTACTGTATTACCATAACAACAGTGACTACTGTATTACCATAACAACAGTGACTAGTGTATTACCATAACAACAGTGATTACTGTATTACCATAACAACAGTGACTACTGTATTACCATAACAACAGTGACTACTGTATTACCATAACAACAGTGACTACTGTATTACCATAACAACAGTGACTACTGTATTACCATAACAACATTGACTACTGTATTACCATAACAACATTGACTACTGTATTACCATAACAACAGTGACTACTGTATTACCATAACAACAGTGACTACTGTATTACCATAACAACATTGACTACTGTATTACCATAACAACAGTGACTACTGTATTACCATAACAACAGTGACTACTGTATTACCATAACAACAGTGACTACTGTATTACCATAACAATAGTGACTACTGTATTACCATAACAACAGTGACTAGTGTATTACCATAACAACAGTGATTACTGTATTACCATAACAACAGTGATTACTGTATTACCATAACAACATTGACTACTGTATTACCATAACAACAGTGACTACTGTATTACCATAACAACAGTGACTACTGTATTACCATAACAACAGTGACTAGTGTATTACCATAACAACAGTGATTACTGTATTACCATAACAACAGTGACTACTGTATTACCATAACAACAGTGACTACTGTATTACCATAACAACAGTGACTACTGTATTACCATAACAACAGTGACTACTGTATTACCATAACAACATTGACTACTGTATTACCATAACAACATTGACTACTGTATTACCATAACAACAGTGACTACTGTATTACCATAACAACAGTGACTACTGTATTACCATAACAACAGTGACTAGTGTATTACCATAACAACAGTGATTACTGTATTACCATAACAACAGTGACTACTGTTTTACCATAACAACAGTGACTACTGTATTACCATAACAACAGTGACTACTGTATTACCATAACAACAGTGACTACTGTATTACCATAACAACAGTGACTAGTGTATTACCATAACAACAGTGACTACTGTATTACCATAACAACAGTGACTAGTGTATTACCATAACAACAGTGACTACTGTACAGTAGTTTTTATGTGTTCTTCAGTTTGGTTTGTTTAAGTCCACGTCTTACTGACAGTCAGGGTCATTTAAGATATACCAGGTATATATGGTGGAAGAAAGCTGGAGTACCTGGATAAAAATAAAATACCACCAGCCAAAAGCCTGTGTACCCAGCAACTAAAAGATTCGAACTCGTGACCCAGAGGTGGAGAACTTGTGGTAATACGTTGGGACATACAAACCACCCAGCCTTTGTGGCCCCTTCACATGTTCACACAGTTATAATCCGTTACCAGACATCATACCTATACTTACATACCTAGACCAGCCCTCGTCTACCACTACCCCGGTAGGATTTATCACTGTATCCTAATGCTGTATAACTTTTATTACAGCACTGAAACAGCCTGTACCAGAGAAAGAGATCTTCCCAAAATACATCCTTGATTTCGAGGCCAAAATGAAGAGCTACCATAAGATGCAGTTAAACCAACAACTGGTAAATAAAAATTCTTTATTCTGCGGTTAATTTGATTATGAGTTTAATAATAATGGTAATATAACGAGGGTATCGGCATTTATAGCTCTAATGGCAAAGCCTTTACGTCTAAGTTCAACCTTCTATACCTTACCTACAGCAGCCATTGCATACATGACAAAAAATCATTATTCTAGGAACGTATAATACATTTAAGTGTAAGCTTCGATTTTTACTGATGATTTAGTATTGGTTTTACATATGTATGTACAGATTAGATGAATGCATGTACTTATCATAATCAAACGTTATAATTATATTTATAGCCAGAAAATAAACAAGCAGATATATTTTAACAGGGAGGAGGTTTGAAGGGTAAACTTGGTGCAGGAGGAGCAGGTCGAACCAGCCTACAGAACATCGGCCTACAGCTCGGTCAACACGCTCTAAAGTCACCGCCGAAAGCTCTCAACAAATCCCTCAAGGTGCCAGGTGGCCGGAAACCCGGGTCTCGGAGGACTTCAGTATCCATCTCCGAAATGTCCTAACCTCAGATATATTCCAATCACCCCTGTAGACACATATAAACTGTTCTAATTCAAAGTCTGGCAGAGTGCATTATGAAAATTCGGGGGTGAACTGAGTTAAGTACAGTTCCAATCCTGGACATATTCTGAGGGCAGTGACTATAATAAACAATCATGAATATCTCAAAGTGCTGTAAAGTTTACCAAACTTACTGATGCTGATCTGAATACAGTACTACTTAACTTATGTACTTTGTGACGATGTCTTGATAATTAATATAAAACCTAAACTGTTTATTTCCAAGAAATGGTGTAAGTATCACAGAGTTATCTCCCTTGTTGGTAGATACTGATGAGCAAAAGTTACATGATTTTCTCAGAAGAAAAACAAGGTTACAATAATAAAACATAACGTAACATACAGCACCTACCACAAGGGCAGATAACTCTGTAATATGTAAATCAAGAATTGAAACAAACATAATTAAGTCAATTAAGATAATAATCATGAACAAGGATTAGCAAATTTACAAACTGTTTTCCAAAATCCAAGGTCTCTTTTTTCAATACAAAAGATTTGATTATCAGTATTTAATGAAAAAGCAATTATAGAGTTGTATCCCTTGATATGTTCAGGGATTAGTAAGAGGAAGCCTTTGTGTGTTAATTAATAGTGATGTTGATCTAGGTTTATTTATTAAATCTTAATTACAGTACGACTTGTTGTGTTAATATGTAAAACACCAGCATTAAGTTACTCTATTTGTATAAAATGGTGTAATATTGAGATAAAGATTGCAATATTTTTATAACATTCCGTCCAATAATGTGTCTATAATATTAATGAACTTCATAAGTTGTTTTTTTTTTTTTTCTTTTTTTTTTGTTATCTCTGGTCTTATGTCTACCGGTAATAGAAAACCAACATTTGTCATACTGGATTCTGCTGTCTTTCCTTGCCATACATAGTACATACTATGAAGCATGGCCTATTTTGTGAAACCTCCATGTTTGACTGGCCACCAGTTTCTATGAAACATATCCCCAAGTTTTTAAACTAGGGGAGGATAATCTAGTATTAGAAAATCTACTTAGGGTCTGGTCACCAGTCTATATTGTACTCATGCAATAATATGGAATTTGTGATCGATTTAAGATATTGAACAAATTTTCCGCAATCACAAATATTGTCATAGAATGACTAACAGGTAATGCAATATTGTACACTATCTTTCAGAGCAAAATGTCTGGCACAGAAAGTGGTAGATTACGATTACTTTCTATTATTTTCAGAACATTTGTAACTGTTTGTAATAGAAAAATTACATATTGAAAATAATAATTCATTGGAAAAATGGGATTGGTAGTCATGACGTGTATAAGCATGCATACTATTTGAAGAATTCAGATTCTTGATTCTTATTTTCACAAAATTCATAATCAAGGTAAGTTCGCGAAAAGTTTTTGTCCACAAATTAATATCTTCAACAATGCTTACACAATTAAATCAAAGGTATTTTCGTTCAAATTTTGAAATGAAAATCTTAATCTCCACCAAATGGTTTTGATTTGAAACATAAATCGCCAAATAGTAGCCACGATAGAACGTTGGTTCATTGTAATGTTAAACAAGGACGGGCCCCAAGTGCCTCTTGGTTCAGTGTGTCTGTGATATTTATAAAGTAACTTTTCCATACTTTGCCATAATTTATGCATATATTTAAATATGATGCTATAAATTGTTTTTGATATGTATAGTTTTGTATATATCCTTCGTCAATGATAATCTATTTTATGAATTGTGTGAAATTCCATATTGTTACTTGTATATTTTGATGAAAGTATTTGAAATCACTGATCTGCTGATATTACAATGTTGTAAAATAATAAAAACGGACACCATGTTTTTGACTTTTAGTTGTTTTCTAAATACGTTTTATCATGATTTGTTTGATTTTATGATATGATGAAGAATTAACAAACATGTCTATATACCCAGAGTCAATGAAGAATTAACAAAAATGTCTATATACCCAGAGTCAATGAGAACTGTCTAAAAAATGAAATTCCGACCAACTTTGAGAAACTGATAAATGTAAGGAATATTTTCATTTGATACCTCAATTTCAATTGTATGTAGTTGTCCCCTCTTTTCATGAAGATTGAGTAACTAAAGGTTAATCCCATCCTTGATACTCCAGGGGTTATTATCACTTACGTTATATCCACATCTGGACTATGTCATAGTAAAACTGGAGACACCTAAAGACACAGGAAATTCTCTGTGTAATCTTCAAAAGAAGTAAACAGGCCTGTGATTGCATGTTTTTTTGTTTCTCCTGAACTGCCTCAAGTTTTAGTATGAAATAGTCCAGGGGTGGATATAACATTTAGTGATAATAACCCCTGCAGTATCTAGGAAGGGTTAATCAATGCTGAGGTCATCTGTTGCTGATAATATCAAAATCAATACAGGTTCATAAATATTTAAATCTTCTTTATTTAAATATTCAATCTTCTTTGTTTAAAGATTTTAACAAAATACATAGTAAAATAGTTTAGAGTTCATTCACTCAACAATACACATATATAGATAATATGTACCTTTCAATTACAAAGTTGTAAACATTGCATAAAATAACAAGTGAATATAGCTCCCTGAGTATTACAGAGTAGGACTAGGATAAAACTGAATGTTTATAATAAATCACCAACATTTGTAAATCACATATTTCAATATAATCATAAAAAAATCATCAATATATGTTATTAACTTGTTGCATTGTATTGTTGTTAAAAAAAATTGGCACGATTTGATTAAAATATATATATATACAACAGTTCACAATTAAATATAGAATGGTAATGGCACCTTGAACTGATTAAGACAAGGGATTCTCTCCCCTTACAAGTAAAAATTCTATTTGTGACCATTGTAAAAACTTAGCAATTGAAATCCTAAATGTGAAGAGGACCAATTTGACACAATTTTAAAAATGTTGTATAACTATATTCACTTAAATATACAACAGCACTGTGAAGTGATACTCCAGATTGTCTCCCCTTACAAGTATAATATACAACAGCACTGTGAAGTGATACTCCAGATTGTCTCCCCTTACAAGTATAATATACAACAGCTCTGTGAAGTGATACTCCAGATTGTCTCCCCTTACAAGTATAATATACAACAGCTCTGTGAAGTGATACTCCAGATTGTCTCCCCTTACAAGTATAATATACAACAGCACTGTTAAGTGATACTCCAGATTGTCTCCCCTTACAAGTATAATATACAACAGCTCTGTGAAGTGATACTCCAGATTGTCTCCCCTTACAAGTATAATATACAACAGCACTGTTAAGTGATACTCCAGATTGTCTCCCCTTACAAGTATAATATACAACAGCACTGTGAAGTGATACTCCAGATTGTCTCCCCTTACAAGTATAATATACAACAGCACTGTTAAGTGATACTCCAGATTGTCTCCTCCCCTTACAAGTATAATATACAACAGCACTGTTAAGTGATACTCCAGATTGTCTCCCCTTACAAGTATAATATACAACAGCACTGTGAAGTGATACTCCAGATTGTCTCCCCTTACAAGTATAATATACAACAGCACTGTGAAGTGATACTCCAGATTGTCTCCCCTTACAAGCAAATTCATTTTCTTGTAAAAAGTAACATTTTGAACAAACCTGTGTAAATGTGTAACATGAAAACATAAGTTAGAACTTATAAGTTGCATGCAAGTGTATCAAAATAAAGTGTTTGTCAAGGAGTTAAAAATAATTCCATATTTACTGACAACTTCATGCTTAACATAAAATACAATACATGTACATGTATACATTCAAGTTATATGGCAAGTAATAGAATGAAGTGAAGTACTTAGAATGTTTAAAGTACACATATTTTCTTATTTTTTTAGCTTTAGTCATTAATCTTCTTAATTCATTTGATAATTTTTTTTTTTTTTTCAATTTTTAGCAAATGTAGCTAAACTTGATATTTTTCGGTGTCAATTCATCCATTCATAAGTTCTGTCTGTGAACAGCAGATGTATCAGTCTCTGGTTTAATCCTCAAATAGCCCAAACATTTGGTCAAGGGCCGATTCCAAAATTAGGTAAGCCTGAAAGAAAGTAATTATGTAAGTTTGGAAAGTTATATATTTCTTCTTAATTTGAGGTGAAGGAATAACGTCAAAAGATGATATCCCACGCTAACATCATTTAGTGGAAATATTACAAAGATTTACGTTCCATCACCACTGGAGACAAAAGTCCCGCGATAAATCAGGTATCAAATGGTACGTGCTCGAATTAATCCCATTTAATGGTTTTCTTGTGATTGGTATCACCAATAAATGCAGCACAAATTATTGACGTCACAACATTGCTTTACCCATATTTTTCTCTCATATTATTATAAGTACCGCTCACTATCTAATTTTCATACCATAAGGCTTGACAGAAACATTCCTCTCCCCTAAATACATTTTAGAGACAAATCAATGAAAGGTTAGAGAAATAATCACTAGATTCCATGTTTTTACCTGGAGGTGGAGGTCCTACCCTAGAGTTGACAGCACACTCCCCATACCCCTATCTATATTTGGTGACAATAATCACTAGATTCCATACTTTACCTGGAGGTGGATGCGTTCCTTGTAATGTCCTACCCTAGAGTTGACAGAACACTCCCCCTCCCCTATCTATATTTGGTGACAATAATTGCTAGATTCCA
Source organism: Argopecten irradians (assembly GCF_041381155.1). Classification (NCBI taxonomy): domain Eukaryota; kingdom Metazoa; phylum Mollusca; class Bivalvia; order Pectinida; family Pectinidae; genus Argopecten; species Argopecten irradians. Next base: position 11,770,559 of record NC_091146.1, on the reverse strand, counting down.
TACTTTACCTGGAGGTGGATGCGTTCCTTGTAATGTCCTACCCTAGAGTTGACAGAACACTCCCCATACCCCTATCTATATTTGGTGACAATAATTGCTAGATTCCATACTTTACCTGGAGGTGGATGCGTTCCTTGTAATGTCCTACCCTAGAGTTGACAGAAACACTCCCCCTCCCCTATCTATATTTGGTGACAATAATTGCTAGATTCCATACTTTACCGGGAGGTGGACGCGTTCCTTGTAATGTCCTACTCTAGAGTTGACAGAACACTCCCCATACCCCTATCTATATTTGGTGACAATAATCACTAGATTCCATACTTTACCTGGAGGTGGATGCGTTCCTTGTAATGTCCTACCCTAGAGTTGACAGAACACTCCCCATACCCCTATCTATATTTGGTGACAATAATTGCTAGATTCCATACTTTACCTGGAGGTGGACGCGTTCCTTGTAATGTCCTACCCTAGAGTTGACAAAACTCCCCATACCCCTATCTATATTTGGTGACAATAATTGCTAGATTCCATACTTTACCTGGAGGTGGACGCGTTCCTTGTAATGTCCTACCCTAGAGTTGACAGCACTCCCCATACCCCTATCTATATTTGGTGACAATAATTGCTAGATTCCATACTTTACCTGGAGTGGTTGGACACGTTCCTTGTACTGTACTACTTTACCTGGAGGTTTGTCTCTACCTAGTGTTGACAGCACTTCCAATACCACTTATCATATAAATTTGTGGTGGTGGTTGCGTTCACCTTGTTAATGTCAGAGTAAGCACTCCCCAACGACCCCTATCTATAGTTTTGGTGACAATACAATTTGCTTGATTCCATACTTTATAGGTGGACGGTTCAGTACCTTCCCTAGAGTTAGGAGTTTCACCATACCCCTATCTATATTTGGTGACTATATATGCTAGATTCTTTACTTTACCGGGAGGTGGATGCGTTCCTTGTAGAGTTGACAGCCTTCCCCTTAACCCTATCTATATTGCTGAACAATTAATTGCTTAGATTCCTACTTTTACATGGAGGTGGTTGCGTTCCTTGTGTAATGTCCTAACCTTTGAGTTGACAGAACACTCTCCACACCCCTATCTACCCCATAACTTTTACATGTGAGGGTGGACACGCGTCCTTGTAATGTCCTTCCTAGATTGACAAGAATACTCCCCATTTCCCCTATCTTATTTGGTGACATTATTGCTAGATTACACATACTTTACCTGGAGGTGGGACGAGTTCATTTTATTGTCCTACCTAGTGTTGACTTGAGGGGAAACAACTCCCTCATACCCATATTCTATATTTGGTGACAATAATTGCTACACTTTTCATGGAGATTCCATGCTCTTCCCAAGAGTTGACGAACTTTACTCTGGAGGTGGGAGGTGTTCACGTTCCTTGTAATGTACTAAGCCCTAGAGATGTGACAGCACACTACCCCATACCCTATCTATATTTGGTGACAATAATTGCTAGATTCCTATACTTTACCTGGAGGTGGATGCGTTTTGCGCCTTGTAATGTCCTACCCTAGAGTTGACAGAAACACTCCCCATACCCCCTATCTATAGTTGTGGTGACAATAATTGCTAAATTCACTATACTTGTACCTGGAGGTGGATTGCACGTTCCTTAATGTCCTAATGTCCTAGCCCTATCTATTTTGAGTTTCCATTTACTTTACTGGACAGCTAGTTACTCGCTACCTAGAGTACCCTCCCCATATCTATATTTGGTGACAATAATTGCTTAGATTCCATATCTTTACCTGGAGGTGGAATGCGTTTCCTTGTAAGTTGTCCTACAGGCCCTAGACAATAATTTGCTTGATTCCATACTTTACCTGGAGGTGGAACACTCCCCATACGCCATTCCCCTATCTATATTTGGTGTCAAAATAATCCACTAGATTCCATTACTTTAACCGGAGGTGGATGCGTTCCTTGTAATGTCATACCCTAGAGTTGACAGCAACTTCACATACCCCCATCTTTATTTGGTGACTTATTAATTGCTAGATTCACATATTTAACATGGAGGTGGTTGCAGTTCCTTGTATTGTCCTAACCTAGAGTTGGACAGCAATACCCTTACACCTAATCTTTATTTAGTGACTATTATTTGATGTATTCCCATTACTTTATCCTGGAGGTGGATTGCGTTTCCTTCGTATTGTCCATACCCACTTAGAGTTGTCAGAACACTCCTCCCTAACCCTATTTATTTATTGGGTGACATATATTCACTTAGATTCCATACTTTACCTGGTGGTGGATTACGGGTTTTTTCCTTGTAAATGTCCTAAACTTGAGTTGACAGAAACACTTCCCCATTACCCCTATCTTTATCTCATATTGGGTGACATTAATTTGCTAGATTCCATACGTTACCTGGAGGTTGGATGCGTTCCTTGTAATGTCCTCCCTCTAGAGTTGGACTGCACTCCCCACACACCTATATATATTTAGTGGACAATAATTGCTAGATTCAATACTTTTCCTTGAGTGTGGACGCGTTAATTGTAATTGTCCTCACCTAGAGGTGACAGAACTCCCCACACCCCCTATCTATAATTTGGAGGACTTTTAATTGCTAGCATTCACACTACTGTACCCTGGAGGTGGTGGCGTTCCTTGTAATGTACCTTACTGAGTTGACAGCACTCCCCATACCCCTATCTACTATTTGGTGACCAATAATTGCTATGATTCCATACTTTACCTGGTGGTGGATGCGTTCCTTGTAATGTCTACCCTAGAGTTGACAGCACTCCCCATACCCCTATCTATATTGGGTGACAATTAATTGCTTAGATTCACCTTTCTTTAACTGGAGGTGGGAAACGGTTTCCTTGTAATGTCATACCCTAGACTTGACAGCATACTCCCCATACCACTATCTATATTAGGTGACAATAATTGCTAGATTCCTTACCTTTTACCTGGAGTTGATTGCGTTCCTGTTTATGTCCTACCATACGAGTTGTCAACACTCCCATTACCCTATTGTATATTGGTGAAAATAATTGCTAGATTCCATCTTGTAACTGGTGGTGGACACGTTCCTTGTAGAGTTGACATGCACTCCACATACCCTTTCTATATTGCTGACAATATTGCTATTTTCCATACTTTACTGGAGGTGGGGGGACGCGTTCCTTGTAATGTCCTAACCCTAGTGTTGGACAGCTACTCCCCATTACCCCTATCTATATTTGGTGACAATGTATCACTAGTTTCCATACTTTACCTGGAGGGTGGGATCGTTCAGTGGGTAATGTCCCTTCCCAAGAGTTGACAGCACTCCCATACCCCTTCATATTTTTGGTGGACAATGAATTGCTAGATTCATACTTTACCTGGAGGTGATGCGTTCCTTGGAAAATCAATACACTAGAGTGGACAGCACTCCCCATACCCTATCTAATTTGGTGAACAATACATTGACTAAGAGTCCATTCATTTACATCGGAGGTGGATCCCGTTTCCTTGTAATGTACCTACCCTTGAGGTTGACAGTAACCCACACCCCTATATATTGGTGACAATACTTGCTAGTTTCCATACTTTACCTGGAGGTGGAGGACGAGTTCCGTGTAATGTATACCCTAGAGTTGACAGCACTCCACATAACCCTATCTATATTTGGTGACAATACATCACTTAGATTCCATTCTTTACCCTGGAGGTGGATGGCGTTCACTTTTTAATGTACTACACTATGAGTTGGACAGAAACACTCCCCCATACCCCTATCTATATTTGGTGGACAAATAATTTGCTAGATTCCATACTTTACCTGGTGGTGGATGCGTTACCTTGTAATGTCTACCACTTATGAGTTGACAGAACACTCCCCACACCCCTATCTTTATTTGGTGGACAAATAATTGACTTGATTCCATTAATTTACTTTGAGGTGGACGCTCGTTCTTTGTAATTTCCTTCCCTAGACGTTGACCAGGGAATACTCCCCACACCCCTATCTATATTTGGTGACTAATTAATTGCTTAGATTTTCCATTACTTTACCTGGAGTGGACGCGTTCCGTGTAAGGTCCTTACCTAGAGTTGATGAGAACACTCCCCACACCCCTATCCTATATTTGGTGCACAATAATACATAGATTCCACATACTTTACAATGGAGATGGATCGTTCCTTGGTAATGTCCTTCCAAGAGTTTACAGCATTCACCATACACCTATGTATATTTGCTGACAATAATTGCTTGGAATTCCTTACTTTACATGGAGGTGGATTGCCGTTCCTTGTTTTGTATGATCCTTCCCTAGAGTTGGACAGCACTTCCCCCTACCCCTATCTATATTTGGTGACATAATTGCTAGATTCATTATTACTTGGTGATGGATCGGCGTCACTTGTAATGTCTCCTCCTACACTAGAGTTGACAGCACTCCCCACCACCCAATCCATATTGGTGACAATAATTGCTAGATTCCAATACTTTACCTAGAGGGTAGACGCGTTCCTTGTAATGTCCTACCCTAGTGTTGACAGCGACTCCCCATACCCTATCTATATTTGGTGACATAATTGCTAGATTTCCATACTTTAACTGGTGGTGGTTGCGTCCATTATAATGTCCTAATCCTAGTGTTGACAACCACTTCCCCTTAACCCCCCTATCGATATTTCGGTGACATAATAAATTGATAGTTTCCATTACTTTACATTGGGGTGGGACACGTCCTTGTAGAAGTTGACAGGCACTCCCCCAATACCCCTATCTATATTTGCTGACATATTGCTAGATTCCATTACTTTACCTGGAGGTGGATGCGTTACTTGTATTGTCCCTAACCTATGATTTTGACGAAGAACACTCCCCACAACACCTATTTATATTTTGGTGACAATTACATTGATTCCTTTACTTTACCTGGAGGTGGACGGTTCCCTTGTAAGTCCTTCTAGAGTTGACAGGAATTACTCCCCATTCCCCTATCTATATTTGGTGTCAATAATTGCTAGATTCCATTACTTTACATGGTGGGTGGACGCGTTCCTTGTAATGCCTACTAGAGTGGACAGCACTTACCCCTTCTCCTCCCTTTCTATATTGGTGGACAATAATTGCTAGATTCCATACTTTAACCTGGAGGATGGACGCGTTCCTTGTAATGTCTTCCACTAGAGGTTTACAGCTATACCACATAACCCGATCTTATATTTGGTGACTATGTAATTGCTAGATTCCATACGTTACTGGGAAAAGGTTGGTATACGTTCATTGTAAATGTCCCTACCCTAGAGTTGACAGCAACTCCCCACACCCTATCTATTATTTAGTGGACAATTTAAATGATAGATTCCATACTTTACCTGGATGGTGGATGCGGTCCTTGTAAATGTCCTTTACCTAGAGTGACAGATAAACTCCATCCCCTATCTATATTTGGGTGACAATAATCAATAGATTCCTCTTTACTGGACGGGGGATGCGTTCCTTGTAATGCTCCTACACTAGAGTTGACCAGAAAAACCACTCACCATACCCCTATCTATATTTAGGTGACAATAATTGCTAGATTCATACTTTTAACTGGAGGGTTGGATGGCCGTTCCTTGTAATGTCCTTCCCTAGAGTTGACTGCCATCCCCATTACACCTATCTATATTTGGTGACAATAATTGCTTAATTCCATACTTTACCTTGAGGTGGAACGCGTTCCTTGTATGTCCTATAACCTATGAGTTGGACAGCCTCCCCATCCCCTCTATCTATATTTGGTGACAATAAATCATAGATTCCATAATTTACCTGGAGGCTGGATTGCGTTCATATGTATATGTCCTTTACCCTAAGCAGTTGGACAGCACTCTCCCCATTAACCCTTTTTATATTTGGTGTACTATAAATTGCTAGATTCCAATCCTTTACCTTGAGCGTGGTTGCGTTACTTTGTAACTGGTACCTACCATAGGAGTTGACAGCCACTCACCCATAACCCCTATCTTTATTTTGCTGACATTAATTGCTAGATTTCCTTTAATTTACCATGGACGGTGGAATAGCGTTCCTTGTAACGGTACTAACATAGAGTTGACAGCACCTCCCCATACCCTATCTATATGTGGTGACAATAATTGCTAGATTCCATACTTTACCTGGAGGTGGATGCGTTCCTTTTAATGTCCTACCCTAGAGTTGACAACACTCCCCATACCCCTATTTATATTTGGTGACAATAATTGCTAGATTCCATACTTTACCTGGAGGTGGACACGTTCCTTGTAGAGTTGACAGCACTCCCCATACCCCTATCTATATTTGCTGACAATAATTGCTAGATTCCATACTTTACCTGGAGGTGGACGCGTTCCTTGTAATGTCCTACCCTAGAGTTGACAGCACTCCCCATACCCCTATCTATATTTGGTGACAATAATTGCTAGATTCCATACTTTACCTGGAGGTGGATGGCTTCCCTTGTAATGTCCTATCCTAGGAGTTGTACAGCACTCCCCATACCCCTTCTTTATTTGGTGTCAATATCTGCAGATTCCATACTTTACTCTCGGAGCGGGATGCGTTCACTTGTATGTCCCTACCTTGATTTGACAGAACACTCCCCAGACCCCTATCTATATTTTGGTGAAAAAAATCACTCAGATTCAATTCTTTATCCTGGAGGTGATGCGTAATGCGTTCCTTGTAATGTCTACCTAGAGTGGAAAGCACTCCCCATACCCACATCTTATCTATATTTGCTGGATGCGTTCTTTAATAATGACAGCACTGCTAATTGATTCCCATTACTTTACCTGGAGGTGGACGCGTTCCATTGTAATGTCCTACCTAGAGTGACAGCACTCCCCATTACACCTAATCTTTATATTTGTTGACCCATTGACTTTCCTGGAGGTGGATACGTTCCATTGTAATGTCCTAATTAGGAGTTGACAGAACAATCCCCATACCCCATCCTAATTGGTGACATTAAATGGATTCCATACTTTACTGAGGGTGGATAGCAATGTCGTACCTGGAGTTGACGCACTCCCCGACCACCCCTATCTATATTTAGTGACAATAATTGCTAGATTCCATACTTTACTGGAGGTGGATGCGTTCCTTGTAATGTCCTACCCTAGAGTATGACAGCACTCCCCATACCCCTATTCTATATTTGGTGACAATAATTGCTAGATTCCATACTTTTACCTGTAGGTGGATGCGTTCCTTGTAATGTTCCTATCCTAGAGTGACAGCACTCCGGGACCGCCCATACACCCCCTATCTATATTTTGGTGACAATAAATTGCCAGATTCCATACTTTACCTGGAGGTGAATTGCGTTCCTTGTAATGTCCTAGCCCTAGGATTTGACAGAACACTCCCCATACCCCTATCTATATTTGGTGACAAATGAATCACTAGCTTCCATACTTTACCTGGAGGTGGATGCGTTCCTCCATGTAATGTCCTACCCTAGAGTTGGAACTGGACACTCCCAAACCCCTATCTATATTTGGTGTACAGATAATTGTGCTGATGATTCCATACTTTAACCCTGGAGGTGACAGATGCGTTCCTTGTGGATGCGTTCCTTGTAATGTCCTACCCTAGAGTTTGACAGCACTCCCCATACCCCTATCTATATTTGTTGACAATAATGCGCTAGATTCCATACTTTACCTGGAGGTGGATGCGTTCCTTGTAATGTCCTAACCCTAGAGTTGACAGCACTCCCCATACCCCTATCTATATTTGGTGACCGCATAATTGCTAGATTCCATACTTGTACCTGGAGGTGGATCGCGTTCCTTGTAATGGTCTACCCTAGAGTTGACAGAACACTCCCCAGTACCCCTATCTATATTTGGTGACATTAATTGCTAGATTCCATACTTTACCTGGAGGTGGATGCGTTCCTTGTAATGTCCTACCCTAGAGTTGACAGCACTCCCCATACCCCTATCTATATTTGAGGTGACAATAATTGCTAGATTCCATACTTTACCTGGAGGTGGATGCGTTCCTTGTAATGTCCTACCCTAGAGTTGACAGGCATCCCCATACCCCTATCTATATTTGGTGACAATATTTGCTAGATTCCATACTTTACCCTGGAGGTGGATGCGTTCCTTGTAATGTCCTACCCTAGAGTTGGACAGCACACTCCCCATACCCCTATCTATATTTGGTGACATTAATTGCTAGATTCCATACTTTACCTGGAGGTGGATGCGTTCCTTGTAATGTTTGACAGTACCCCTATACCCCATAGAGTTGACAGCACTCCCCATACCCCCATAACCCCCTATTTATATTTGGTGACAATAATTGCTAGATTCCATACTTTACCTGGAGGTGGATGCGTTCCTTGTAATGTCTACCCTAGAGTTGACAGCACTCCCCATACCCCTATCTATATTTGGTGACAATAATTGCTAGATTCCATACTTTACCTGGAGGTGGATGCGTTCCTTGTAATGTCCTACCTAGAGTTGACAGCACTCCCCACACCCTATCTATATTTAGTGACAATAATTGCTAGATTCCATACTTTACCTGGAGGTGGATGCGTTCCTTGTAATGTCCTACCCTAGAGTTGACAGCACTCTCCATACCCCTATCTATATTTGGTGACATTAATTGCTAGATTCCATACTTTACACTGGAGGTGGATGCGTTCCTTGTAATGTCCTACCCTAGAGTTGACAGCACTCCCCATACCCCTATCTATATTTGGTGACATTAATTGCTAGATTCCATACTTTACCTGGAGGTGGATGCGTTCCTTGTAATGTCCTACCTAGAGTTGACAGCACTCCCCCCATACCCCTATCTATATTTGGTGACAATTCCAACTTTTACCTTGGACTAGCACTCCCATACCCCTATCCATAATTGCTAGATTCCATACTTTACCTGGAGGTGGATGCGGTTCCTTGTAATGTCCTACCCTAGAGTTGACAGCACTCCCCACCCCTATCTATATTTAGTGACAATAAATTGCTAGATTCCATACTTTACCTGGGAGGTGGATGCGTTCCTTGTAATGTCCTACCCTAGAGTTGACAGCACTCCCCATACCCCTATCTATATTTGGTGACAATAATTGCTAGATTCCATACTTTACCTGGAGGTGGATGCGTTCCTTGTAATGTCCTACCCTAGATGTTGACAGCACTCCCCATACCCCTATCTATATTTGGTGACAATAATTGCTAGATTCCATACTTTACCTGGAGGTGGATGCGTTCCTTGTAATGTCCTACCCTAGAGTTGACAGCACTCCCCATACCCCTATCTATATTTGGTGACAATAATTGCTAGATTCCATACTTTACCTGGAGGTGGACGTCCTTGTAAGTTCCTTCCTTGTAATGTCCTATCTATATTTTGCTGACAATAGAGTTGACAGGAGGTGGACACAGCCACCCCATACCCCTATATATTTGTGACAATAATTGCTAGATTCCATACTTTACCTGGAGGTGGATGCGTTCCTTGTAATGTCCTACCTAGAGTTGACAGACACTCCCACCCCTATCTATATTGGTGACATTAATTGCTAGATTCCATACTTTACCTGGAGGTGGATGCGTTCCTTGTAATGTCCTACCCTAGAGTTGACAGCACTATATTTGGTGCCCCATACCCCTATCCCCATACCCTACTATATTTGGTGACAATAATTGCTAGATTCCATACTTTACCTGGAGGTGGATGCGTTCCTTGTAATGTCCTACCCTAGAGTTGACAGCACTCTCCATACCCCTATCTATATTTGGTGACAATAATTGCTAGATTCCATACTTTACCTGGAGGTGGATGCGTTCCTTGTAATGTCCTACCCTAGAGTTGACAGCACTCCCCATACCCCTATCTATATTGGTGACAATAATTGCTAGATTCCATACTTTACCTGGAGGTGGATGCGTTCCTTGTAATGTCCTACCCTAGAGTTGACAGCACTCCCCATACCCCTATCTATATTTGCTGACAATAATTGCTAGATTTCCATACTTTACCTGGAGGTGGATGCGTTCCTTGTAATGTCCTACCCTAGAGTTGACAGCACTACCCCATACCCCTATCTATATTTGGTGACAATAATTGCTAGATATCCATACTTTACCTGGAGGTGGATGCACGTTCCTTGTAATGTCCTAACCCTAGAGTTGACAGCACTCCCCATACCCCTATCTATATTTGGTGACAATAATTGCTAGATTCCATACTTTACCTGGAGGTGGATGCGTTCCTTGTAATGTCCTACCCTAGAGTTGACAGCACTCCCCATACCCCTATCTATATTTGGTGACAATAATTGCTAGATTCCATACTTTACCTGGAGGTGGATGCGTTCCTTGTAATGTCCTACCCTAGAGTTGACAGCACTCCCCATACCCCTATCTATATTTGGTGACAATAATTGCTAGATTCCATACTTTACCTGGAGGTGGATGCGTTCCTTGTAATGTCCTACCCTAGAGTTGACAGCACTCCCCATACCCCTATCTATATTTGGTGACAATAATTGCTAGATTCCATACTTTACCTGGAGGTGGATGCGTTCCTTGTAATGTCCTACCCTAGAGTTGACAGCACTCCCCATACCCCTATCTATATTTGGTGACAATAATTGCTAGATTCCATACTTTACCTGGAGGTGGATGCGTTCCTTGTAATGTCCTACCCTAGAGTTGACAGCACTCCCCATACCCCTATCTATATTTGGTGACAATAATTGCTAGATTCCATACTTTACCTGGAGGTGGACACGTTCCTTGTAGAGTTGACAGCACTCCCCATACCCCTATCTATATTTGCTGACAATAATTGCTAGATTCCATACTTTACCTGGAGGTGGATGCGTTCCTTGTAATGTCCTACCCTAGAGTTGACAGCACTCCCCATACCCCTATCTATATTTGGTGACAATAATTGCTAGATTCCATACTTTACCTGGAGGTGGATGCGTTCCTTGTAATGTCCTACCCTAGAGTTGACAGCACTCCCCATACCCCTATCTATATTTGGTGACAATAATTGCTAGATTCCATACTTTACCTGGAGGTGGATGCGTTCCTTGTAATGTCCTACCCTAGAGTTGACAGCACTCCCCATACCCCTATCTATATTTGGTGACAATAATCACTAGATTCCATACTTTACCTGGAGGTGGATGCGTTCCTTGTAATGTCCTACCCAAGAGTTGACAGAACACTCCCCATCACCTATCTATATTTGGTGACAATAATTGCTAGATTCCATACTTTACCTGGAGGTGGATGCGTTCCTTGTAATGTCCTACCCTAGAGTTGACAGCACTCCCCATACCCCTATCTATATTTGGTGACAATAATTGCTAGATTCCATACTTTACCTGAGGTGGATGCGTTCCTTGTAATGTCCTACCCTAGAGTTGACAGCACTCCCCCATACCCCTATCTATATTTGGTGACAATAATTGCTAGATTCCATACTTTACCTGGAGGTGGATGCGTTCCTTGTAATGTCCTACCCTAGAGTTGACAGAACACTCCCCATACCCCTATCTATATTTGGTGACAATAATTGCTAGATTCCATACTTTACCTGGAGGTGGATGCGTTCCTTGTAATGTCCTTACAGAACACTCTAGAGTTGACTAGATTCACTTTACCTTGAGGTGGATGCCCCATACCCCTATCCTATATTTGGTGACAATAATTGCTAGATTCCATACTTTACCTGGAGGTGGACTTCCTTGTAATGTCCTACCCTAGAGTTGACAGCACTCCCCATACCCCTATCTATATTTGGTGACAATAATTGCTAGATTCCATACTTTACCTGAGGTGGATGCGTTTCCTTGTAATGTCCTACCCTAGAGTTGACAGAACACTCCCCCCTCATCTATATTTGGTGACCCTATCTTTACCTAGGTGGATGCGTTCCTTGTAATGTCCTACACTTAGAGTTGACAAACAACTCCCCATACCCCTATATATTTGGTGACAATAATTGCTAGATTCCATACTTTACCTGGAGGTGGATGCGTTCCTTGTAATGTCCTACCCTAGAGTTGACAGCACTCCCCATACCCCTATCTATATTTGGTGACAATAATTGCTAGATTCCATACTTTACCTGGAGGTGGATGCGTTCCTTGTAATGTCCTACCCTAGAGTTGACAGAACACTCCCCATACCCCTATCTATATTTGGTGACAATAATTGCTAGATTCCATACTTTACCTGGAGGTGGATCGTTTCTTGTAATGTCCTACCTAGAGTTGACAGCACTCCCCATACCCCTATCTATATTTGGTGACAATAATCACACTAGATTCCATACTTTACCTGGAGGTGGATGCGTTCCTTGTAATGTTCCTACCCCTAGAGTTGACATAACACTCCCCCCATACCCCCCATCCCCTATCTATATTTGGTGACAATAATTGCTAGATTCCATACTTTACCTGGAGATGGATCGTTCCTTGTAATGTCCTACCCTAGAGTTGACAGAACACTCCCCCACTCCTATCTATATTTGATGACAATAATTGCTAGATTCCATACTTTACCTGGAGGTGGATGCGTTCCTTGTAATGTCCTACCCTAGAGTTGACAGAACACTCCCCATACCCCTATCTATATTTGGTGACAATAATTGCTAGATTCCATACTTTACCTGGAGGTGGATGCGTTCCTTGTAATGTCCTACCCTAGAGTTGACAGAACACTCCCCATACCCCTATCTATATTTGGTGACAATAATTGCTAGATTCCATACTTTACCTGGAGGTGGATGCGTTCCTTGTAATGTCCTACCCTAGAGTTGACAGAACACTCCCCATACCCCTATCTATATTTGGTGACAATAATTGCTAGATTCCATACTTTACCTGGAGGTGGACGCCTTCCTTGTAATGTCCTACTCTAGAGTTGACAGAACACTCCCCCTCCCCTATCTATATTTGGTGACAATAATTGCTAGATTCCATACTTTACCTGGAGGTGGACGCGTTCCTTGTAATGTCCTACCCTAGAGTTGACAGAACACTCCCCATACCCCTATCTATATTTGGTGACAATAATTGCTAGATTCCATACTTTACCTGGAGGTGGACGCGTTCCTTGTAATGTCCTACCCTAGAGTTGACAGAACACTCCCCATACCCCTATCTATATTTGGTGACAATAATTGCTAGATTCCATACTTTACCTGGAGGTGGACGCGTTCCTTGTAATGTCCTACCCTAGAGTTGACAGAACACTCCCCATACCCCTATCTATATTTGGTGACAATAATTGCTAGATTCCATACTTTACCTGGAGGTGGACGCGTTCCTTGTAATGTCCTACCCTAGAGTTGACAGCACTCCCCATACCCCTATCTATATTTGGTAACAATAATTGCTAGATTTCATACTTTACCTGGAGTTGGACACGTTCCTTGTACTTGTCTAGGTTAACCTTGGACACTTTAGAAGTCACTACAGGTATAAAACTCTCGGGTGCCTTCTCCCCAGGATCGGGGTTGGATTCAGGACTACAGGTTTTAGGACGTCCTTTCTGGGATGAGGATGACTTCAATCGTTCTTCCTTTGTTTGACCACCACCAGCAGCAGCTTTCTCAATCTGTAAAATACACAACAGTGTCATGATCGTAGATTCAATGATGTCATAGATGTGTGTGATGCGGTCAAGTGATGCCCATGAATCAGCATCTAGCAATCTACACTCGAAACCAACTATATTTACTTTATCATGAGTCAACTCAATGTATTTATTGTGCATTTTATATTTATGCCATTTCATTATTATATATTGTTATCTGTGAGAGCATATATTTGTAATATTTATAACAAAAGCTAGATTAAATGAGACTCTGAGCACAATTATATAATACATAGTATGTATGATTTATATAAAAAAAATTACTAGCAACAATGCAAAAAACAATGCAATTTAAAGTATCATGATTCTGTGTTTTATATACAAGAATATTAATGTACCTGTATTTCTTGAACATATATAGCTATCCCAAATTTCTCATACCAGAATGTATATATACATGTGTATATGAGCTATTAAATTATAAATTGTTATTTGTTAGCAATTTTAACAGCTGGAGACGCCGTTCAGGCACTAATGTCTGCAAGTCTATAGTGTGGTGTACAGTATGAACCTTTTAATACCTTCATCATGAAATGGGAAGTTAGTTGGTCGACTGTTAAAAGTGGCCATTTGAAATCCTTAGGCATTATACAGAGGAGTTTGCAAGGAAGATTTTGTTGTATATTGTCATATCGCATGGCCATGTCCATCACTTTAAATCCCGCCCGTCTTTGATACATGGAGACATTTATGTTACAGATATTACTTAATTGATCATATTTGGTTATAACAAATATATACATAACTAAATCCAGTTTTCTAATGCTGATACTTACATCTTTTTTCTTGGGCTTATTAGACAGACTTTTCTTTGCTGGCGCTTTTCTGGCTGTTGACAGAAGAAATTGATTCAACATGGTGTATGGTCCAAATGACTTAAAACTGCATTTAGTGAAGTCTGAATTTCAAAGTCACAGGGGCTTTTTTGCAAAACAAATGAAAAGATAAACAAATGCAGAACTAATATCCAAGGGTAAATGATAAACAATATACAGTGAAAAAAATCCTTAACACAACCATAAAAGAAGTGAAGCAGTGAGAGTATGACAATGTTTTTTTCTTGACATAGAAACAGTGACTTTGTCTGCATATAAAAAATTATGTTCTTAAATTGTCTGTAGAAAACGACCTGAGTTTCGCTCACAAAAACAATGACATCACAATCAATACCTTCCCACAAGGGAGATAACTCTGTAATTTGAGAATACAAAATTGAAACCAATCCAGAAAGGCAATGTTTGATACTGACCAGCTTTGTCAATAGCATCTTCTTCTTCATCCACTTTGAGAGGAAGTTTCAACATCAGGGCTGTCTTGAATGCCATATCCATAAACTTGTCTACTGCTCCTTGAAGGGTAATCAGTCTGGAAACAAGTGTTAATAATAGCAATTAGGTCAAGTTTACTGGAACTATCTCATATTTATCTCAAAAAAGATGTCTTAGAGGTCATAAAAAGTCATTCACTTTGGCTTTTGGCCCAGTAAGGTTTTCATAGCAAACAAAACCTAACTGGAGTTTGAATTGAACATGGCATTCTTTAGAACACTTTTAAGTTACAAAATTGGTGCTGTGACCAGGATTCAATGTTCCAACAGGCATCTATAGCCTTTTTAAGTTCAAATTGAGGGTGCAGTATGTCTGATTCATATTATACTAAATTGTACACAATATTGTAAAGTTTCAATGTTAGTCCTAAATATCATTACTCACCCGATTTTGTGCCTCTCCCAATGCTGATTGGTGACTGGTTTCGGCCAGGAGAAGAGGAGAGAAGAACACAGCTGATCATAGCTGGTGAGACAGTCATACTTGTGACAGGCTTCCTCCCAGCATTTATCCTCATCTTCTTCATTAGTCGGGTCCAAATTCATCAGTTTACCAAGAGCCTGGTATATAAAAGTCTATATCAAAGTACTGAAACCACTTAATTACTATAACACATGCATATAAGGGATATATTTTCTTGTGTTGATATAAAATTAATGAAAATGTTTTAACTCTTTCATTTTGATCGAGGGCATAATATAATACTTAGAAAATATTATCTTTATCATTATCAAAATACTGAAAGTACTGTAACATTACATTTTCTGCAATTTACGACAGGTACCTTTAATGATACGATAACAAACCACTTACTCAGTGTTTCTTTCAATATATGTTACCATGGTTATTAAGGGCCTTATACATAGGAGATAACATATACATGTAAATATCAAAGTTATGAAAGTATTGCAAAACTCAAAAAAGCTTAACCAAATCAAAGACAAAAAATGAAGGCAGTTTTTCAGAATTTGGAGAAGTCAAAATTATTCAAAGTAGACAAGGGCACATTACTTGATCCAAGATAATAATGTTCTTTCTGCAAACCTAAAATTTTAATCAATACATAACCTACTCACCTGTTTCACTGCTACAGTAGAACAGTCTTGGCGTTGGAACTCTCCTGGTAGGGAGGTTAGAATAGTACTATACAGTGATTCCATCTCCTTAGCTTTGCCAGAATGGTAAATCATCTGAAATAAAAGTAAGATAAAAATATATTGTGTTAAATACACCACTTCCTGAAAACTTCAAAAGTGGTGTTGAAAATAAATTTAAAAAAAATCAAGTTCGTTAAACCATCACCTCACAACTTTATAAAATAATAACACTGTATCACCATTGGAAAAAAAACAGTGAATGAGTATAACAAGAAAAAACAAAAGAAAGGAAATATAATAAATAACTGAAAGGAGTGGCAAGTCGAGGCAGCGATTGAGACTCCTAGTACAGTGGACCCACGATAATCCGGACGCCGATAGTCCGGAAAAAACTCACAATCCGGACGGAAATATCTGGAACTCTTCCGTAACGTTATTTATACTCACTAGTCTGGAAATTCGTATTCTGAATCCGAAAACTCCATTTTGGGAACGGGAATGTAATATTCGTTAATGTTAACAGTCGGGCAAGGATGGCTAAAGTCGGTAAAAATGGTGTGAATGTATCCAGTATAATTTCTTATGAAATGGAAAAATCAAATCTCTCGTCAAAATCTGTCTGCGTACGAAGAAATTAATTTAAAGTATGGAAATTCTAAAACGTCCTCCCGGCTCACTATGTCCGTGGTTACATTTCCACGCAGCCTCGCTTTCAATGCTTTCAACTTTTCTTTACTCTAATGGTCAGAACTGGGAAACTAAGCAGAACTTGACCGTCATATCAATATGTGAGAACTTTTGGAAGGCCAATGAACGCATTTAGACTGGTTTTCTTTGCCCGACTATTCACTTTAATGAATTTCCGCAATAATCCGGACAATTTGTTGTCGCCACATGCCGAGAAAATCCAAGGCCAGCTACAGTCATGTGTATAATACACACTATCACTTGACACTAAGTGTGTTGTCATAACAACAGCTGCCAGGTCATAGCCATGGGCGTTTACCTGAACACCTTTCACACGGGTACATGCATTCATGAAACGGTTCATTGGTTTTCTATAGGAGATCAAACTTCAGTGTTGTAATTGAGATACGCAATATCTTTTTAGCCACATGCTTTTAAACATGAAGTTTGAGCTTGGGTACGGGTACGTATGCTTTAGATACCTTACTTGTTTTGCATGCAGAATATATCGCTATTAGTATCGGATACAATAAAAGTGAGATAATACTAACAAAATTAATAAGAATTTTAAATGTATGTGAATCTATTCAAATTCATCGTCTGTGTCATAAGTTATAATGGCTACGGCACATGCCATTTACACATGTGTGACATTGTGCAGGAAGTTAGACGTGAACGGGTGCGTGGTTGTTACACACGTCTGTAAGTCAGAAAGCAAAGACTTGTGGAAATGGTCATTAAAAACACACATTATACAAAAAAACAAGTATATGAGTTCATAAAATGTTCACAACTATTTGTTAATATAGTTTTTTTTTATGCCAAGAACATAGCTATGATATTGATCCTTGGTTAGGCAATTTGCCGTACGACAGGTCAAGAGTGGAATACGTAGCTATATGCATACATAGTACACAATTAACGATGGCTTTAGGATTCAAATTTTGAAAAAGAAATATGTTTTATTTAATATTCTTAACATAATGATATAAAAATACCTATAAAACATAACGAACGAAGTATTAATGATAATACACGTATATTACATAAAAGCCTATCTTCGATTACATGGTCAAGGGGAGTAACTCGCAAGTGAAAATTTAATTGACTATAAGAACACGGAATTCGGCAGTCTGGAAAATTTGTAATCCAGACGGTTAGGCCGGGAATGAACGTGTCTGGATTATCAAGGGTCCACTGTATTTACTAGGACATACAACCAATAAGACTTAATACCACTAGAAAGCAATAGACATGTACTCTCCAACGGACTTACCCTGGGAAAGTGCTGTTTGAATCCCTCATCAAGAAATAAACACATTATTACACTAGATGTATATACCCCTGTAAACAACTCTCTGTAGATATTGTGAGTATTTGAGATTAGTGATCGAGACTCACCCCTGGAAAGTGGTGCTGGAAGTTCTCCTCTGCAGATACATGTTCCACCAGTGGGGACATCGGAGACATTGGCGTATTTACTACGTGTAGGATGTCCTCTACGATCTCTGTGGCTATAGTCACTGCTGTCTTGTGGTTCAATTGTCTCTGTAACAGTTATTATTGTTTTGTGTGTGTAATGGCCTAATCCATCAAACCTTTTACACAATAACAATACAATTAACCACTTTTCCTGAGTTCCTCAACTCTCTGAAGTTCCTGACGTTACATTCTGATCACATTTATTTTACAAAGTTCAGGTTGATAATGACATTAACGCACCAGCCCCCAACACACAACTTTTATTAAGTAAGAATGTTGGCACCGTGAAAGAGCATTGATTACTCAATATAGAATGTAAGAAATAATGACTTACACAAAGAACTAAGAAAATGATCAGTTAAATTTCCATTCATTTTCAAAATGATGCTTTAATAGCAATTTCATCATAAGTGATCTTACCTCTACTTTCTGTAGTTCCTGACTTGACACTCGGACCACACTGGTCACACTTTTAAGGTTGACTATGATATCAGCGCCACCACACAACAGCGGGCGTGTCTTCAGTTTCCAAGACTCAGAGAAAATTCCACCTATTCTGGCTTTAAATAGGATTGGAATTTTGAGAGTCTCTCCAGGGGCCATAACACCTACCAACAAATTGTTTTTATTGATTACATGTGTGCTAAAATATCAATCTGATTAAAACACAGATCCTTATTATCACTACGTTAGATAAGAGGATCTGAGAAAATCCCATTAGGGGTCATGTCCAGGTGACCTTTGTAAATTATGGCCAATCAAAGTCCTGCTGGCAAAATTTTGACAGTGAATTTCAGGGGACGAAATAGTTTGAAAATCTGTCAGAATTATTTCCGTGTACATAGTCATCTCGCCAAAAGAGCACAACAAAGCTAATCGTACATGTATTTTGGGGCGAACTGGCGTTGTCACGTGACAGAGCAACGTGCAAAAAGTGCATTTGATCTGAATTACACGTGGTATAAAGGTCATCCGAACATGACCCTTAAACGGATTTTCTCAGATCCTCTATTGAACGGAGTGGTTATAAGGATCTGTATTTCAATCAGATTGGCTAAAATACATTACAAAAACCAAAGCAGTTTTTCATTTTTTTTTTATGTTTGATAGTTTTGTACAGTGGCAATAGCTTAAGCATTAAAACTACACTAATATCATCCCTTCCTCAACAATTAAAAACTTTTCAGATCAATGTTAATTCTCATAATGCTGGTCATCTTATGTCGCCCGGTGTTACCTTGATATCACATATTAGTTGACTTTTACTATGCCAAAGGGTAGAACAGTTAAATTAACCTTTATTTATCTTCATTGTTCATTATCAACATTAATCTTGCATTCGTTTGGAGATGTAACTTCTAAGGCCATCAATATAGATGTTCCAACATCATTGCTATTAATATCAAACAAAGTTTTCTTGTTTTGGAAATTTTGGATTTTTTTACACATTTTGAACTGAAAATACAATGCTCTTTAGAGTTTTAAAAAAATATGATTTCAGTAATTTACAACCATACCTCCTTCAGTGAGAAAGTAAAATTTCGTGTCCTGGAAGGAAGGGAGATTTTCTAGACCTTTCTTCTCATTTTTCTGCAAAAACAAATTTAAAAAAAAAAAATGAATTTTTTTCACACTTCTCACGTACTATCTATCATTGAAATGCTTCAGACTTCTTTTACCATAAAATATTTGAGGTTTAATATCTCAATCAATGGTTATAATCCAGTTTAAGAAGCTGCAATTCAAAGAGTGTCCATGGACAAAACAATTGTCATATTTTGAGGCAGCTACTAGTCCAAACTTTTATGATCAAGACACGCAAATCACAACACAGTCACCAAATACCGTATTCGACCCTATAAGTGCCCATGTCCCTATAAGCACCCCTCACCTTTTTGAGTCCTCAATTTCAATTGTACAGGCATAAATAAAGACCAAAACTACACTCAACTGTATAGATTTGCAATAATTTTGTCTTAATAGCACCTATTCATTTTTTTCAATTTTTCAAGAGCCCTGGCCACTTATTGGATCGAATACGGTATTAATATAACACTAGAAACAGACAGATAGAGAACATTATAACAATTTATTATATGACTGGTGCTTTTGCTGTATTTTGATTGGTCAATACGTTTCTCAGAAATATTCATCAACTGCGATATTAACCCCAAAATCGGCAGCAAAAAGCACGTGAGGTTACTGGACTCAGTCCAGATACCTCTCGCGAGTCCAGTAACCTGTGTCAAAAATAAATCGAGGAAAACTCCCTTGAAATGTGACGTCATAATCACTTTTGACGGCAAGTCGTACCCAAATATAGCGTAACAGGAGTTTCCCTCATTCAATGACGTCGGGATAATCTATTGCGACGTCAATATTATAGTCAGCAACATATATGGCGGAAAGCAGCAAGTTTACTGCGATCAACGGTGACAACTTTATGGAAAACGTTCAAGAATGCCAGACGGGCTGCAGTTGATACAGTATTCCAATTCTACCAGTCTAAACCGTTAGCAAGAAGCATTTGGATATTTACCATATACTACATGTAATTGCTTTTGTAAACAGAAAGTTTGCAAATATCATCTTGTTTTTTTGTAGATTTTAAAGTCTTTTTGAAGAGCCGGGTTAATATCATGTAAGTGTCATATAATAAAACAGTTATCGACCTATTTTCAGGTGGATACGGTGAGTTATCAACCCTCGAAAATGATATAACCCTCGGCCTCCGGCCTCGGGATATATCACTTACTCGGGTTGATAACTCACCGTATCCACCTGAAAATAGGTCGATAATTGTATAATAATACATTGTATCTGAAGTACAATGGACTATTCAGGCACTAGTGAAATATGAAGAATAAAATTATTACCAAATTTGACCCAATCAGCGCAAAGGACAGTTTAAAAAAAGATAACTGAAGAGGGCGCTTAATTCAACCGAATTTGGACTAGTGTTTCACACCATCATTGCACAAAGTAGACCATTAATCATCAAAAAAGAAGGAAATCAAACAGAGAAATCTTCGAGATTTTCAGAATTTCAGTGTGTATTTAATAAGTCAGTGTAAGTGACATTCAGGCCTCACAAAGGGGAGGGGGCGCTTATTGGGTCGAATACAGTATATTGTCATGATTGGTTGGAATCAGCGTCCCGTGTTGGTTGCTAACTTACCGTCCATTCATAGTGGATGAGTGTACTCCCAATGTTGACGATCTCCAGATAACTCATGATGTTTTTTCCAACCAAACCCTCAAACAACACGGAGACGATTCCTGCTAGTTGTCCAGCCTGGTCAGGGTTAGGTCCTGCCCAATTGAACACACGATTGTCCATCATGACTGCTGGTCCCTCCAACTTCTGAACCGTCGGAACCTGTATTATACTGAAGCAAAGCGATAATTAATACAATAAACAATACATAAATAAAGATAATTAGTCAAATAAAGTAAATTAATTATTAATATTATATTTACTTCTCCCTGTATAGCAACAAAGAGTTGTCAATTAGGATCTTTAAAAGGCTCTATTTTGTTGTTTTTTATTTAGTTTTATTATCAGGAAATTGTATTTTGTTGTTTTTTTATTTAGTTTTATTATCAGGAAACTGTATTTTGTTGTTTTTTATTTAGTTTTATTATCAGGAAACTGTATTTTGTTGTTTTTTATTTAGTTTTATTATCAGGAAACTGTATTTTGTTTTTTTTTTTATTTTTTTATTATCAGGAAACTGTATTTTGTTGTTTTTTTTATTTAGTTTTATTATCAGGAAACTGTATTTTGTTGTTTTTTATTTAGTTTTATTATCAGGAAACTGTATTTTGTTGTTTTTTATTTAGTTTTATTATCAGGAAACTGTATTTTGTTGTTTTTTATTTAGTTTTATTATCAGGAAACTGTAATTTGTTGTTTTTATTTGGTATTTTGTTGTTTTTATTTGTTGGTTTTTTATTAATAAAATCATGACTAGTTATAATTTTGTCTGGCACTTTGATAGGTTCCATTTTCCTTATAACTGCCTACGTATTAACCAAAAACGAAAAGCACCATGAAAGGAGATCAATTAATTGTATGAATAAACATTTCACATTATTTACACATTTTTTTAAGAGGGTCATTTTGATATTTGTTCTATGAAATACCCTATAAATATCATCACCAAGAGGTTAGAAATATTTACTAATACCTGTTCTTGTTGTTGCCTACTCTCTTCTCTTTATCAGCTGGTCCTCCATGAGTAGTCTCCCCTGAGACGCTTGGTCCATCTCCACCACACAGCCCTGATGGTTCTCTCCCCAGCTTGTTACCAGTGATGCTTAGTTCCTCTATTAACTGTACAAACACACTTGTGAGTTAGTCATGCTATTGACATGAACCGTATGAAACTTTCTTTTGTGAAGAGAAGATAACTGTCTGGATTGTTTATATAATAACAATAATGTGTTTATAAATGAGGTATTTTATACAATTCTTCAATAGTTTTTTTCTTAATTGTATCTTTATCTTGGTTTGATCAATTTAAGTAATGAATATAAATTTCTCATGCTTATATGATGCAATCACTTTCCAGCATTACAAAATTATAAAAACAAAAAAAAAAGTGAAAGAAGATTTTAAAAATTCTATCCTTAAACACAGCAACACTTGTATTTTAGAAAATCAATGATTGATGACATTAAAGTAAATTTTTGAATATAGTCATGAACATACTGGGTGGTGGGGGTTGAGGATGTGTATGACATCAGACACAACAGATTCCTGTTCCTCCAAGTAATGGGTATAGTAGGCAGGGTAGCTTCGTATCTTTCCTCCTTCAAAATAGATAAAGAGACATTAAAGGTTAATATCAAAAAGTAATGAAAATACATTGTATAGAAATCTGCCTTTGAAATAAACAGAAATACACAAAAAAATGTAATAATTATAGCATCAATAAATAACATACATATGTATACAAACCTTTTTCTTTTTTGACAATATCGGGAACATCTACAAATTGCTCAGAGGCCATGAACTTCCCTTCATCTGATTGGTTCAGTGTGGTACTGCAAAAATTCAAAAAGGAAGGTTTAGGTTTTCTTCGTTTATACACTTAATATTGATTGAAAGAAATAGTACTCCTATATTATAAAGATACTTACTGTATCCGTGTCAGATTGCCTCCCCTTGGTATATAGATATTTACTGTATCCCTGTCAGATTGTCTCCTCTTGGTGATACTTCCTGTATCCCTGTCAGATTGTCTCCCCTTGCAGTTGGTATAGATATTTACTGTATCCCTGTAAGATTGTCTCCCCTAAGATTGTCTCCCCTTGGTATATAGATACTTCCTGTATCCCTGGCAGATTGTCTCCCCTTGCAGTTGGTATAGATATTTACTGTATCCCTGTAAGATTGTCTCCCCTTGGTATACAGATATTTACTGTATCCCTGTAGGATTGTCTCCCCTTGGTATACTGATACTTACTGTATCCCTGTAAGATTGTCTCCCCTTGGTATATAGATATTTACTGTATCCCTGTCAGATTGTCTCCCCTTGGTATATAGATATTTACTGTATCCCTGTCAGATTGTCTCCCATTGGTATGTAGATATTTACTGTATCCCTATCAGATTGTCTCCCCTTGGTATACAGATACTTACTGTAAGATATATCCCTGTTAGATTGACTCCCCTTGGTTTACAGATACTTACTGTATCCCTGTCAAATCATCTCCCCTTGGTACTCTCTGCCTCCAGAATCGACTGGCTTGCCTTTCCTCTCCTAGAAAATTGTGTTCAGATGTGATTTTTTAGTAAAAATATATCACAAAAAACCTTGAAAGTTGATGTCATACCAATTAACTACAAATTAAACTATTACATCAGCTCTACCACGAACATTCCTTAAGGAAACCTTATGAACTGAAAATTCTCAGAAGAAAGCATTACAAAAGTTAATTTATTTTTGTAACTCAATATTGCAATGGAGAAGTCATGTTGTAAAAAAATAGGGAAAACTAAAAAGCATGCACTGTTTTGAAGCAATTGCCTAATCAAGTTTTTTCAACTGTAATCAGAAAAACAAATTCTTTTTTATTATTAAGTTATATCTCTTCTTACCAAAACTGGAGTACACAGTTTCTAATGCTGCGTGTACGTGTTGTCTGTTCTGTATTGGCTTTGGGTAAAAATCGGACGTGTTCATCAGGAGGTCCTCCATGGGGCGGGAAACAGCACCTGAAGCCAAGTAAACAGTTCACAACCAGGTTCAAGTGTAAAAAAAAATTACATGGCCAGAATGGAGATCAAAACAACACCCTCAGTGCACTATGTGGATGGTGCCCTACATTGTTGTTGTACACAAGATTAGAATGATGGTACTCTGGAAATAATGTCTCAATAGCTACCCTGTCAATTTTTATCTATTTCTAAGTGTACATGACACATATATAACATCACTGTTTTTAATGTGGTAATAGTCAAGTTACAAGCCAACATATAAAAAGGTATTCAGAAAACAAAAACATTGGACACAAGGTAACAGTTATTGGTGAGAAGAAGCAAAACAGATATAGAGGAGCATTATCCATCCCCCCTCCCCTCTGTCCCCAACAACTTCTCCCTCACCCCCTCCCATACACCCACCAAAAGTACATGAAATAACCACTCACCAGAGAGGTGGTGCTGAAGATGTTTACAGTTAAAGTTCATGTAATGCCACTCACCAGAGAGGTGGTGCTGAAGGTGTTTACAGATAAAGTACATGTAATGACCACTCACCAGAGAGGTGGTGCTGAAGGTGTTTACAGATAAAGTACATGTAATAACCACTTACCAGAGAGGTGGTGCTGACAGTGTTTACAGATAAAGTACATGTAATAACCACTCACCAGAGAGGTGGTGCTGAAGGTGTTTACAGATAAAGTACATGTAATGACCACTTACCAGAGAGGTGGTGCTGAAGGTGTTTACAGATAAAGTACATGTAATAACTACTCACCAGAGAGGTGGTGCTGACAGTGTTTACAGATAAAGTACATGTAATAACCACTCACAAGAGAGGTGGTGCTGAAGGTGTTTACAGGTAAAGTACATGTAATAACCACTCACCAGAGAGGTGGTGCTGAAGATGTTTACAGACAAAGTACATGTAATAACCACTCACCAGAGAGGTGGTGCTGACAGTGTTTACAGATAAAGTACATGTAATGACCACTCACCAGAGAGGTGGTGCTGAAGGCGTTTACAGATAAAGTACATGTAATGACCACACTCACCAGAGAGATGGTGCTGAAGGCGTTTACAGATAAAGTACATGTAATAACCACTCACCAGTGAGGTGGTGCTGGAGGCGTTTACAGATAAAGTACATGTAATAACCACTCACCAGAGAGGTGGTGCTGAAGGCGTTTACAGATAAAGTACATGTAATAACCACTCACCAGAGAGGTGGTGCTGAAGGCGTTTACAGATAAAGTACATGTAATGACCACTTACCAGAGAGGTGGTGCTGACAGTGTTTACAGATAAAGTACATGTAATGACCACTTACCAGAGAGGTGGTGCTGACAGTGTTTACAGATAAAGTACATGTAATAACCACTCACAAGAGAGGTGGTGCTGAAGGTGTTTACAGGTAAAGTACATGTAATAACCACTCACAAGAGAGGTGGTGCTGAAGGTGTTTACAGGTAAAGTACATGTAATAACCACTCACCAGAGAGGTGGTGCTGAAGGTGTTTACAGGTAAAGTACATGTAATAACCACTCACCAGAGAGGTGGTGCTGAAGGTGTTTACAGGTAAAGTACATGTAATAACCACTTACCAGAGAGGTGGTGCTGAAGGTGTTTACAGATAAAGTACATGTAATGACCACTTACCAGAGAGGTGGTGCTGAAGGTGTTTACAGATAAAGTACATGTAATAACCACTCACCAGAGAGGTGGTGCTGAAGGTGTTTTACAGGTAAAGTACATGTAATAACCACTCACCAGAGAGGTGGTGCTGAAGGTGTTTACAGGTAAAGTACATGTAATAACCACTCACCAGAGAGGTGGTGCTGAAGGTGTTTACAGGTAAAGTACATGTAATAACCACTCACCAGAGAGGTGGTGCTGAAGGTGTTTACAGATAAAGTACATGTAATAACCACTCACCAGAGAGGTGGTGCTGAAGGTGTTTACAGGTAAAGTACATGTAATAACCACTCACCAGAGAGGTGGTGCTGAAGGTGTTTACAGATAAAGTACATATAATAACCACTCACCAGAGAGGTGGTGCTGAAGGTGTTTACAGATAAAGTACATGTAATAACCACTCACCAGAGAGGTGGTGCTGAAGGTGTTTACAGACAAAGTACATGTAATAACCACTCACCAGAGAGGTGGTGCTGAAGGTGTTTACAGATAAAGTACATGTAATAACCACTCACCAGAGAGGTGGTGCTGAAGCTGAAGGTGTTTACAGATAAAGTACATATAATAACCACTCACCAGAGAGGTGGTGCTGAAGGTGTTTACAGATAAAGTACATGTAATAACCACTCACCAGAGAGGTGGTGCTGAAGGTGTTTACAGATAAAGTACATGTAATAACCACTCACCAGAGAGGTGGTGCTGAAGGTGTTTACAGATAAAGTACATGTAATAACCACTCACCAGAGAGGTGGTGCTGAAGGTGTTTACAGATAAAGTACATGTAATAACCACTCACCAGAGAGGTGGTGCTGAAGGTGTTTACAGATAAAGTACATGTAATAACCACTCACCAGAGAGGTGGTGCTGAAGGTGTTTACAGATAAAGTACATGTAATAACCACTCACCAGAGAGGTGGTGCTGAAGGTGTTTACAGATAAAGTACATGTAATAACCACTCACCAGAGAGGTGGTGCTGAAGGTGTTTACAGATAAAGTACATGTAATAACCACTCACCAGAGAGGTGGTGCTGAAGGTGTTTACAGATAAAGTACATGTAATAACCACTCACCAGAGAGGTGGTGCTGAAGGTGTTTACAGATAAAGTACATGAAATAACCACTCACCAGAGAGGTGGTGCTGAAGGTGTTTACAGGTAAAGTACATGTAATGAACCACTCACCAGAGAGGTGGTGCTGAAGGGTTTACAGATAAAGTACATGTAATGACCACTCACCAGAGAGGTGGTGCTGAAGTGTGTTTACAGATAAAGTACATGTAATAACCACTCACCAGAGAGGTGGTGCTGAAGGTGTTTACAGATAAAGTACATGTAATAACCACTCACCAGAGAGGTGGTGCTGAAGGTGTTTACAGATAAAGTACATGTAAGATAAAAAGTACATGTAATAACCACTCACCAGAGAGGTGGTGCTGAAGGTGTTTACAGATAAAGTACATGTAATAACCACTCACCAGAGAGGTGGTGCTGAAGGTGTTTACAGATAAAGTACATGTAATAAACCACTCACCAGAGAGGTGGTGCTGAAGGTGTTTACAGATAAAGTACATGTAATAACCACTCACCAGAGAGGTGGTGCTGAAGGTGTTTACAGATAAAGTACATGTAATGACCACTCACCAGAGAGGTGGTGCTGAAGGTGTTTACAGATAAAGTACATGTAATAACCACTCACCAGAGAGGTGGTGCTGAAGGTGTTTACAGATAAAGTACATGTAATAACCACTCACCAGAGAGGTGGTGCTGAAGTGTTTACAGATAAAGTACATGTAATAACCACTCACCAGAGAGGTGGTGCTGAAGGTGTTTACAGATAAAGTACATGTAATAACCACTCACCAGAGAGGTGGTGCTGAAGGTGTTTACAGATAAAGTACATGTAATAACCACTCACCAGAGAGGTGGTGCTGAAGGTGTTTACAGATAAAGTACATGTAATAACCACTCACCAGAGAGGTGGTGCTGAAGGTGTTTACAGATAAAGTACATGTAATAACCACTCACCAGAGAGGTGGTGCTGAAGGTGTTTACAGATAAAGTACATGTAATAACCACTCACCAGAGAGGTGGTGCTGAAGGTGTTTACAGATAAAGTACATGTAATAACCACTCACCAGAGAGGTGGTGCTGAAGGCGTTTACAGATAAAGTACATGTAATAACCACTCACCAGAGAGGTGGTGCTGAAGGCGTTTACAGATAAAGTAATGTACGATAATAACCACTCACCAGAGAGGTGGTGCTGAAGGTGTTTACAGATAAAGTACATGTAATAACCACTCACCAGAGAGGTGGTGCTGAAGGTGTTTACAGATAAAGTACATGTAATAACCACTCACCAGAGAGGTGGTGCTGAAGGTGTTTACAGATAAAGTACATGTAATGACCACTCACCAGAGAGGTGGTGCTGACAGTGTTTACAGATAAAGTACATGTAATAACCACTCACCAGAGAGGTGGTGCTGAAGGTGTTTACAGGTAAAGTACATGTAATAACCACTCACCAGAGAGGTGGTGCTGAAGGTGTTTACAGATAAAGTACATGTAATAACCACTCACCAGAGAGGTGGTGCTGAAGGTGTTTACAGATAAAGTACATGTAATAACCACTCACCAGAGAGGTGGTGCTGAAGGTGTTTACAGATAAAGTACATGTAATGACCACTCACCAGAGAGGTGGTGCTGAAGGTGTTTACAGATAAAGTACATGTAATAACCACTCACCAGAGAGGTGGTGCTGAAGGGTGTTTACAGATAAAGTACATGTAATAACCACTCACCAGAGAGGTGGTGCTGAAGGTGTTTAAAAGATAAAGTACATGTAATAACCACTCACCAGAGAGATGGTGCTGAAGGTGTTTACAGATAAAGTACATGTAATAACCACTCACCAGAGAGGTGGTGCTGACAGTGTTTACAGATAAAGTACATGTAATGACCACTTACCAGAGAGGTGGTGCTGACAGTGTTTACAGATAAAGTACATGTAATAACCACTCACCAGAGAGGTGGTGCTGAAGGTGTTTACAGATAAAGTACATGTAATAACCACTCACCAGAGAGGTGGTGCTGAAGGTGTTTACAGATAAAGTACATGTAATAACCACTCACCAGAGAGGTGGTGCTGAAGGTGTTTACAGATAAAGTACATGTAATAACCACTCACCAGAGAGGTGGTGCTGAAGGTGTTTACAGATAAAGTACATGTAATGACCACTCACCAGAGAGGTGGTGCTGAAGGTGTTTACAGATAAAGTACATGTAATAACCACTCACCAGAGAGGTGGTGCTGAAGGTGTTTACAGATAAAGTACATGT
The DNA here is from genome assembly GCF_041381155.1 of Argopecten irradians. Taxonomy (NCBI): domain Eukaryota; kingdom Metazoa; phylum Mollusca; class Bivalvia; order Pectinida; family Pectinidae; genus Argopecten; species Argopecten irradians. The sequence continues at coordinate 11,741,065 of NC_091146.1, read as the reverse complement.
AATAACCACTCACCAGAGAGGTGGTGCTGAAGGTGTTTACAGATAAAGTACATGTAATAACCACTCACCAGAGAGGTGGTGCTGAAGGTGTTTACAGATAAAGTACATGTAATGACCACTCACCTGAGAGGTGGTGCTGAAGGTGTTTACAGATAAAGTACATGTAATGACCACTCACCAGAGAGGTGGTGCTGAAGGTGTTTACAGATAAAGTACATGTAATGACCACTCACCAGAGAGGTGGTGCTGAAGGTGTTTACAGATAAAGTACATGTAATGACCACTCACCAGAGAGGTGGTGCTGAAGGTGTTTACAGATAAAGTACATGTAATGACCACTCACCAGAGAGGTGGTGCTGAAGGTGTTTAAGATAAAGTACATTAATAACCACTCACCAGAGAGGTGGTGCTGAAGGTTTTACAGTAAAACATGTAATAACCACTCACCAGAGAGGTGGTGCTGAAGGTGTTTACAGATAAGGTACATGTAATAACCACTCACCAGAGAGGTGGTGCTGAAGGTGTTTACAGATAAAGTACATGTAATAACCACTCACCAGAGAGGTGGTGCTGAAGGCGTTTCCAGTCCTTTAGATGGTATCTCCATGTCTTTAGTGGGCTACAAAAGTCATCCACAAGGGGCTTTCTCGTCTTTTTCTTGCATTCTTTTTCTGTGAACAAATGCTGGAAACAGCAAACAAGAAGAGGTATAATTATGTGGATCAAAGACAAATAACGGGTAACTATAAATTTTTCAATTCATGATTTTTGTATAAATCATTATTGCATAAATTTCATTATAATCTGCTAATTATTGACAATAATACATAATCATATTTGTTTTAAAAACATGAAATTTATATTCAAGAAATCTTAAAGATTGTTAATGTTATTAGATATGAAAACGACCATAAGTGGAATAAATTATTTAGCAGTAGTTCTAACAACAGATCATAACTCTAACAACAGATCATAGTCCTAACAACAGATCATAGTCCTAACAACAGATCATAGTCCTAACAACAGATCATAGTCCTAACAACAGATCATAGTCCTAACAACAGATCATAGTCCTAACAACAGATCATAGTTCTAACAACAGATCATAGTCCTAACAACAGATCATAGTCCTAACAACAGATCATAGTCCTAACAACAGATCATAGTCCTAACAACAGATCATAGTCCTAACAACAGATCATAAACACTAACAACAGATCATAGTCACCTTACATTGGTTTCCTAACAACAGATCATAGTCCTAACAACAGATCATAGTCCTAACAACAGATATAAACACCTTAATTGGTTTTATTGTTAAATCTTAACCCACCTGAAACTGTCCTTTCTGTAGCACCATAGTTTTGAAATCTTAACCCACCTGAAACTGTCCTTTCTGTAGTACCATAGTTTTGAAATCTTAACCCACCTGAAACTGTCCTTTCTGTAGTACCATAGTTTTGAAATCTTAACCCACCTGAAACTGTCCTTTCTGTAGTACCATAGTTTTGAAATCTTAACCCACCTGAAACTGTCCTTTCTGTATTACCATAGTTTTGAAACTTAACCCACCTGAAACTGTCCTTTCTGTAGTACCATAGTTTTGAAATCTTAACCCACCTGAAACTGTCCTTTCTGTAGAACCATAGTTTTGAAATCTTAACCCACCTGAAACTGTCCTTTCTGTAGTACCATAGTTTTTGAAAGCTTAATCCCACCTGAAACTGTCCTTTCTGTAGTACCATAGTTTTGAAATCTTAACCCACCTGAAACTGTCCTTTCTGTAGTAACCATAGTTTTGAAATCTTAACCCACCTGAAACTGTCCTTTCTGTAGTACCATAGTTTTGAAATCTTAACCCACCTGAAACGCCTTGTCCTTTCTGTAGTAACCCTAGTTGTTTTGAAATCTTAACCCACCTGAAACTGTCCTTTCTGTAGTACCATAGTTTTGAAATCTTAACCCACCTGAAACTGTCCTTTCTGTAGCACCATAGTTTTGAAATCTTAACCCACCTGAAACTGTCCTTTCTGTAGTGCCATAGTTTTGAAATCTTAAGTTACCTGAAACTGTCCTTTCTGTAGTGCCATAGTTTTGAAATCTTCCAGTCCTCCTAGAATACTGTGAGAGATGAACATCCCCTTGTCATCAAACCTTGGGCCAGCATAGCCTGATGGAATTATGTAGTTGATTAACGAAGACTTAATTCTATTGTACAGTTAGGCTCTATCCTCGTCAACTCATTGAACATTTATGCACGGATTATGATTAATTTGTAATTACTAATTAGTAAATATATGATTGGTTTAATATGATGGTCAATTACAGAAGATCACATCAAATCATCAGAGTTTTGTTTTATCAACACATAAATATAAAAAAATATAATACATTGTGTAGATATAATATCATTAATATGTGTACTTACTTATATCCCGACTGTAATGAATTTCAGCAGAAGGAGAGGCAGGTTTGAGAACCATGTATGTTTTCCTGAAACACAAAGTATTGTTGAATCTATGATGAAGGGGAACAACTCTTATAACTCAGTAAGTGATGACTATAAAACACAAAGGAATGTTACAACATACAGTTACAAATAGGTTTTGACCTTTTGGAAGAGACAATACCAAAGAAGATGCAATTATTTCATGAAAGGTTATATGTTTTAATAAGATTGAAATGTTAATTAGTCACATTTAAGGCAATTAAGATTCAAACTTTTTAATTGATGCAATATTTTATCTCCCTTTTTTAGCATTTGTCATTAATTTTTTAAACAAAATCATAAAAAATGTTGATTTGTGAGCATCAATATAACCATTATATATTTGCATATTACAGAGCTATCTGCCCTTTTGAGTAGGTATTGATTGTAATATTATGTGTTTGCGAGCGTAAGTTAACCTCATACTTTTCTCAAAAACAATGTGAATTACACCCACAAAAAAATGAGGTCACAATCGATATACAGTGGAACTTGGTTGATCAATACGAACTCGGATAATTCGACGACCCGGCTTAATAATATGAAGTACTTTGCTGGTCCCAGCCGAATTCCCTCTTTATCTTTGTTTAAAGAACTCGGATAATTCAAATTAGGAAAACTCGAAGAACTCGGATAATAGAAGTAAATTTTGGGTCCGAATTACAAAAATCATACATAAAATGTTCTTATAACTCGAAATGAGATGTTTTGGACAACACGTTCGCCGAAAATGCCCATAAATCTGATGTAGAACAGCATTTCAAAATATATATCTCGTTTTATTGTTATAATTTTGCAACTACAATCGGCGATTTTGACATCTCTCTTGTTCACAACATTTTACAACATGGAACCGGTCTATATATACCAAGAAATGAGATCGTCATTAGATATGAGAACTCGCTTAATTCGAACACCCGGATAACTCGAAGTTTTATCTCGGTCCCTTTGAGTTTTTATTAACCGAGTTCCACTGTACCTACCTGCAAGGGAACTTATACTTGAACTAACTCTGTAATATGCCAAGACGAAATAGTCTTGAGTTATGTTTTACCAAAGTCTGGATAACCAAATCCTGCTGTTAGGTGAATTTCTGTTTATACTTACCCAGGAATTTCCTGTTTTAATTTACGAACTACAATATCTTTCTCTGGGGCATGCGCAAAACAGCTGGCGATGCTTTTCTGTGATGCTTGGAGATTGTGAAGCCTCAGCTTCAGGGGAAGAAAAAGGATTGAGTCATTAAACATGTGAAGTCGTGCAGGCCTACCAACATATGTCATCACAATCCAGACCATCGAAATCGGACCATCAAAATTGGACCATCTCATCGAAATCGAACCATTGAAATCGGAATAAAGATGGGATAAACATTTAACCAATACCCAGGGTGTTTAGAAAATTTAAGCAAATAAGGGATGCATAATAGAAACAAATTTGGACAAGCCTTTCATATAATCATAGAAAATGTATTGTAAGGTGAATGGTGACAGAAACATAAATGTATACATGCTGTACATTAAAATCATGAATATTAATTATGTACCAATTATGCAAGCAAAAAAAAATTTGAGCAGAAAATTACTACAAATTAGCGCCATCCCCTCTTTTTGTTCTAAACCACTGGCGCTGATGCTCATTTGATCAATTGAAACTAATTTGTATTTTCTTCATTTTTACCTGGGCACCCACTGAAAAAGCAGCTTGCAAGACACACTCACCATCAGCAGATTCCGTGGATCAATCACCATCTGCTGAAGTTCTTTATCCCAAATCTTTGGCTGAACTTGCTTTTTCTTCTCTGTTAGTTAATAACATGGGCATTAAATTAAGATACTACATAATATGAGAGTTTCGAGATCCTTTAAGAACATGGGTAAAGTATGATTTACCGTTAATTAGCCCCACCCTCTGATGTCACGAAAATCATGTTAAAAGATGATGTTACAATCACTCGAAGGTGGGACAGTAAATAGTACCAATGTCGTTTTGGATCTCAAATCCGCCATACTAATATACCTTGTCCTAAGTGTGGTGTCAATAAAACAGAGAAAACAGGAATTGAATTTATAAATGGTACAATCAAGGGGTTTCGTCATTGTATCCACACTGAAAGTAACCCCTAGAGTATCGAGTATGGATCTATACTGGCAGCTCTCATACTATGCATATTAGAGAAATGGTTGTTATTTATTTGTAACAGTATATATTAAGCTACCACCTTTTTTTCCCTAGATCATCTTGAAAATGCCTCTTTTGTTCAGTTAAGAAGAAATAAAAACAAAGGATGAGTAGATCTTTTTCCACGCAGGAAGCTAGGTCTTAATTTTATCTATTATGTTTGCAAAAACTATAGTATTTTGATCTTGTGACAGCAAGTTGAGCCTAAAATTAATATTATTGCTATTTGCTATATTGAAGAAATATCAAAATTCTATGATGAGTGCAACTTTCTCGGTGGTGACATCATGCATGTAGATTCTAGTAAAATCTAAATTTTAACATATAATAACAATAATGAGCATACATGTGTAGAAGAACAGGGAAAATACACATTCCTGTCGAGTGCCCAGACCAGGAACCGAACCCGGGTCTCCGGCGTGGAAATCTACGGCTCTACCGACTGAGCCAAAGAAGCATGCTCCGTCAGTTGAGTGACAGAGACCGTATTTAACACTATGTACAAGTCACACCGACCCGCTCCTTTTACACTACTCCCCCTGTTTTTCTTGAGATTTCCTAAATCTCAACCCGAGACTCTTTAACCACCTACCATGGGTTATTTAGTTGGGCGCCAATGTAGAAGAACAGGGAAAATACACATTCCTGTCGAGTGCCCAGACCAGGAACCGAACCCGGGTCTCCGGCGTGGAAATCTACGGCTCTACCGACTGAGCCAAAGAAGCATGCTCCGTCAGTTGAGTGACAGAGACCGTATTTAACACTATGTACAAGTCACACCGACCCGCTCCTTTTACACATGTACATGTACATGTATGCTAAAAGATTTATTGAAGTCTTTAAACTGACGTACACTGTATTTTGAAAAACGATCTAATTCCAAAGAAAGTATATATATAGATCTAATATAGATTTAACGTAACAAATAAAAATACTTTACCTGCGCATGCTGAGTCTTTTGCCTGGCTTGTACTTGAAATCCGCTTTGAAACTTTGCCTGAAGGTTGTGGCATCAGACTTTTCTTGTTCTTAAACGCACCCTTTTTTGTACTTTTGTTTCCAATGCTAGTCTTACTCTCCATTTCGTTTTGTAAATCGATCTTTTAGTTTGAGTTAAATCTCTGTCATCGTGGAGGCAGATGCAGCATCTCCCATAATTCACGTATCCAATAAACACAATGAACACAATCGACGATTGTCATTGTTTGTTGTACACAGAAATTGATGATGTCACAATGAATATTATATCTTTCATTTATTAAAAGAAAAAATGATAATCACGTTTGCCTTAGTGATTTGAAAATCAAACTATTTGAGTATTTCTCACCCTCCAAGATAAGAAGTTTCTTCATTCGTTTAGAACCGAAATTTCGGGAAAATGCGTACCTCCTTACATCGGTTGCTATGGTAATTACCACGCTCCGTTTCGTAACATTTCTTGTATAAACATGTGACATCTTACATAATTATCACTTAGGAGCTAAATAACTTGAAAAAGGACAAGAAATTATTCTCTGTTCAAGAATAATTGAGAAAACGTGGTTTCCTTTTCAAAAATCCCGCTACACAACTAGATTTTAATAGTTTCCGGTCATGCTAGAGTTACTTCCCCTGACACAGAATCAACATCCGTTATGGCAGAAAATCTGTAATGACTTTCATCCGGTTATAAAAATAACTTTATATCGAAAATGATAGCTTTATCTATACTTAGAAAGTAACAAATATTGAAACAGAAAATTGATGTTGGTAAAAAGCAACCATCGTTACTAAAGTAATTAAAAGAAGTCGTCTTTGAACAAGGAAAAACTGATAGACACGTTTATCATTGGCCTTTTTTGCAACTGATTTTCAATGAATGGAATTTTTAGAAATATTTTGATGCGCGAGTTGGTTGTTTAAGCCTATGTTTATTATATTTTGAGTATTTTTTTAACTCTAGAACTTGTATTGATTGCGTTTTCGTGCTGTGTACTAACATTCATTCTTGTGCGAATGGATAAAGTCCGAGGACTTACCGAATGACGGTGCAGACGACACGAAAGCCAACAGGTTGCTGTGATGAAACAATTTTTGTAGACTTATCAAAGGTTTGTATCACCCTACTTTTCCTGCCTTTTTTATAAATCGTTTTAAAATCAGGTTAATTTTTTTTTAAATACTCTGTTTCTTTCTCTTCCTTTTTTTTCAATAATCAGCTCTTATAACATGTAGATCTATTAGTCTACAGTACTTAACATGTCAAAAATGTCAAAATGTACATGTATGTACCTGTATGTATAATATTGATGTAGATTACATGTTAATTTTTTATGTTTGTATAATTTTGGTAATTTTTGTATGTTCTGACAGGTGGTAGTCCATCTCAATAACTTTTGTTTTCTTTTGCTCACTTTTAAGCTAATTACGATACAAGTGAAATAGAATAGCCCGAGACATTCTTTTTCTGGTAGAAGTGAGCAGAAAACCTCTTACATTATTGTATGTCAATGTGTTACCCTGGTGAATACTAGTCTGCTAAACCTGCCTATATTATTAGACTTTTTTATTTTTTTTATTTTTTTTATTTTGCCTAATATACATTAGAATGATATATAGAACTTCTCTTTACTTAGCTCGATCAGTTGAGTGTCAGACTAGTAACCCAGAGGTCCCAAGTTCGAATCCTGGCGGAGGCAGTGATTATGTTTGTATCAAATCATGTGCTCTGTTACATAATGTACATTGGTGCCGATCGATGTAGGGACTCGGGGAAATACTCAGCCATGCCCCACAGGTATCGCTGTTAACCCCTGGAAACTCGAGGACAAGTTCTGTCCTTGAGGGGGGATTATGTAACCCTGGTGAATACTAGCCGCAATCTACTGCTCGGCTAGAGAGAATTAATCTTTAGCTCAATCAGTTGAGCGTCAGACTAGTTACCTAGAAGTCCTGAGTTTGAATCCTGGCAAAGGCAGTGATTATGTTTGTATCAAATTATGTGCTCTGTTACATATGAACCACGAGGTCACACAATGTAGGCTGCATTTATATTGTAGCTGGTTTTAATACCCAATTATGGTTTCAAATTACAGAGGTAAATATAGTTTATAGACAACATTTGTATGTGTCGTAACTGACCAACATCTTACCACTTAGCCATTAGTTTACTAGAGTGATCAAACTTAATCGAAGTTTTAAAATCATTTGATTTTACAACTAAAACAACATTTACCAAAACAGCTGTGATCAGGATTTGCATATATCATAAAGTTATATTTTTGGTAAAAGATAGGGTTGATAGAGGTTTTTAATAATATGGAAAACATTTCTTTTTATAAAGGCTTAGGCTACCTACTGTATATTGATACTGTCACATTCTGGAGTCAGGAATAGAGAATTTTGGGTCTGGAAATTGAAAAAAAAAACAAAAAAAAACAGAACTGCATGATTTATCACTCATCATGCATATGTGAATGATACAGATAATGTAACACTGATCATGACAGTTCATTAGTACTGTAGGTAAGTTCACATGCACTGTTAGAACTACATCATGACATTTACACATGTACCTTACATTGTAGGACACTGATAAGGCTACCAGGTATCGTCATGTACATGTACCTATAACTTGTCAGTGATTTTTTCATATGATCATCTCAGGGGCATGTACCTTTTAAATTGGGAAAATACTACATTTTTCCTTCTTTGAAATGCATATACGTGTATTTAACAGAAGCTTTTCTTTAATTGGTAAAATATTTACATAAAATTGGGAAAATACAGCTAAATTTCTGCAGGGGAAGGGGCTGAATTTCGGCCCCAAATGCACCCCAAAAAAATCACTGCTTGTACAACAGCATATTTAATTCAGTTTCAAAATTGTTGATTTTCTTAAGTTTGTTAGTGGAATAGTTATAATATAATATAGAATACCGTTTTTCAGATCTATGGTTTAATTTTTTTTAAAAATTCAAGGGAAAGAAATAAATAATGACACAAAGACTTGACAGCATATATATGTCATTGTAGTTAAAATTGTACTTGTACTAGAAATCTGTGGGGTTTTTTTTTCAATTTACATACATTTATCCCTAAATAGTTAAAATTGAACTCAGAAATCTGTTTGTATCAATATTCCTAGAATAATGATAAGCATTTATTATTGTCATGACTTGTTAAATTATTCATATGCAGATTTTATGTATTTTAAAATCAATACATAACAACATGTTATTAAAATATTAGAGGTTTACATTGTAGCATCAGTGAGTTGGATCACGATGTATTGTAGTGCTTAGTGTTGTATCACTTTATCTCCCTCAGACCTTGATCACTTGATCTGAGCATGCATCTGTCATGTACATTTGTTTGAAAATTGGTGTGTATAGCAAAGTTGAGATATAGATTTCTACAATGAAAATCATATTTCCATTGTAATTAAGTCTTCTCAAAGAGTGGAAGCAGCATTAACTGTAGATTGACAGAATTCAATGAAATCATTCACTGATATATTAAAATTCACCAATACTTTTCACGGTGTTGAACATTGACGGTTGTGTAGATAATATCAAAGGTCAAAGGTGAAATGTTTGCTGAAGCTCCTTCAGTATTGATAAAAATGTAGGTTACCGGGTACACTATAGAATGAAGATAACTGACCAATGGAAAATTTTACCTAACACCTCTACTGACCAAGATAGCTCATGATGACTGAATTTTTAATACACAGATTTCGCTAGAATATTTGTAGTAACTGATTTTTTTTGCCTTGAAAAAAAGGCTTTAAACTTTATGTGAATTGCTCGTTAGCATTCAAGGATTATAGACAAGTATCCAACGAGGTCTGCAAAACTACAATATTCAAAGGTAAAGTACCAGTAGTTTTATACATGTAATTGTACATTTGTGTAAATAATCCAAATTCCAAAAAGGTGTCCTCCAGAGGCAGACATCGTGAAAGTTGGAAAAAAAGGCCGGACATTTGGACCGGCAAGGACTGTGAGTAAGCCGGATCGAACAAGACTTTGCCGGACCGAACATTAATGTGAATTTTTTAAGTAAACTTAACTTTCTGCTATAAGATTCCAGGCAGCTGTTTTCATGATTATCTAATTTATCTTATGCAGTTTACATATTTGCTAGGTTCAGCACCTGCAAAATACTTCACAGACACCATTTCTACTGACTAATCCAGTACTCAATAATTGCCGGACGGTCGGTCCTGACCAGATTTTAAAATAGGCGGTTCGAGCCAAATTTTGCCGGACATGTCCATCGGGCCGGCAAATTTAGCGATGTCTGCAGAGGGTGCATGTTCACCATGAATTTTAGTATCATTTTACTTAGCTGGCTTTCAAGTCATGTGTGTTAAGGATCTGAAGGATGGTCAAGACACTGAAAATTTGCAAAAGTGGTGAAATTCTTATTGATTGAAAAATGTAAAGCATTTATAACAAATATGTATTTTGTACTAATTATATAATGATAAGTCATCAAAACCAGGTATGAAATCTGCCTAAATACTGTTAATTGTTATGGTAAATGTGTAATGGAAGGGACATACCCAAACCTGAAGTTTTAGTTTTTATAATTCTACTTAGTTGATACCATGGTTAGCTTATTGTGGTGCATTTATTATTTATTTTCACGGAAGCTTCTGGTTGTCTAGCATCATAAAAAATTAGGTTAAAACTTAAAAGGTGGATAATGTGTCACTCAACTCAATGTTGAGAAACGTCTTGAACACAGGACCCGAGCTGGATGTTCTAATGATTGTGCCATACCTTGTTGCATCATCATTACCAGAATCATTGAAAAAGTAGTATCTTTTATTTGGTCCCTTTTGGACCCAAAATCTGTCAACATTTTTTCAAACATGCTCTCAGCAGTAAAATTGTTGCATTTCAAATTCTGTGTAGATATGATTTGTAGGATCAATATTTATGTACATGTACAAGGTAGCTGTTACTATAGTTGTGATAGCAATCATCTTATAATGCCAGATTTATGCTAATTAATATGAAAAATTAAAAATAAACTTCATATTCTGATAAAGATGTGCATGTATCTTAATACTGTATATCATGGATGCGTGTTATAAATATTTCATATACATTGACTTAAACTGTTAACCACAGTTTACACTGAATTTAAATTTTGAATTGACTGTTACAGATGGAGTGGCCTCTACAATATCTCATGGTGGATGATTTGAACTTATGGCTAACCTGTGGGTTTGTTATATTTAACCCACTCTTCTGGAATACTGTGAGTTTTGTTAATATTCTTCTTAAAAAAGAATATTGTAAGCTTGCATTTTGTGTCTAAAAGATTTCTTTAATGCTGTAATTTACAATTTTACTACATTGTAAACCTCAAGTATTGCACCTTTGATATGGTAACATATTCTTTAATTCAGTGTGTTAAGAAATTTCTCCAAAAAAAAAGAAGAATAAAAGTAAAGAATTAGAAATGTAAAAATCTACCAGGTATTCATGACTTAAAGCCACACTATACCTAACTATCAACAAAAAGTCAAGTAAGATTTGACCCCGATATTGTTAGTATTTGTAGATGTAGTTGAAATTAAGTGTAATGAAGAATATTTACAATGATTTCTTAATAACTTTGGTACAGCAGTTGTTAAAAGTTGATACTTGTAAACATGCCTTCATTTTAAACTGGTCATCATAGAAGTTATGATTATTGCCGAACGAAAGTCAGAAAGTCTATGACCCGTTCTCGGAAGAGTTTGGACAGACGTTACGTTGAAACTGTAGTCACATGACGTTCTCGGCAACGACGTTACAATGAATGTCGGCTAACTTCTGCTTGTTTGACTAAATGGGACCCACCTAGGGATGTTCAATATTTATTTGACTTAGATTTAGTCAGGACTGTTTCTGCATTATTTACAACAGGATTTTTTTCAATATTTTTCTAAATCATGAAAAAAATCAGACTGATACAGATATTGGGACTTTAAGTAAAAGCTAAAAACAATGAACTTTAAAAAGAAGACACCATAGAAAAATGAGATTGTTAAAATACATCAACATTGGAAGGTAACTTGAGCAATGAACATCTCATGTTTTCACATTTTCTGTTACTTGTACACTGAAGATTTCATTTTTCACATTTTCTGTAAGATCTCATATTTGCACATTTTCTATAAGATCTCATGTTTAACATTTTCTGTTTTAAGGTTGCTCGATGGCAGTACAGGACACGGAAAATGAGTAAGGCCCTCGGAGGGAAGAAACAAGGAACCATTGTAATGGGTCTGATGATCCTATCCCTGGGTTTATTTAGAGACTGGATGTAAGTCTAAAAAGCTAACAGTTGTCTCCCTATATATTGAGTCTTTGTCTTACTGGAGTGCACATATTTGATACTGGGTACAATACCACCAGGACTTCAAAAATCATTTTTTATAGAATTTGGCTATTTCTTTCAAAAAGCAATCCTGTACAAGGTTAAAGATAAATAAAAATACAATCTAACAGAACCACACAAAAAATATGAACGTGTGGGAGTTGAATTTAATATCTAAAAAAAATACAAAAAAAATACGAAAATTTGAACAAAAATTGTTACACATGGATTGATGTTATCTTCATACCCTTAAACTATTAGTGTTGAAATCAATAAAACCATGTCACTTCACTGTTTTTAAGAGATAGACATGTTGATGTTGAAAACCAATAATGGTTTTTTCTGAAACATAAATATTTATGACCATATAGGCACATTAAAGTATGTTTTGTTCATAACTGGCTGTGTCCACAGGCAGGAAGAATAATATTTTATGTGTTGTCATCTTCTTGTCTTGTTCTTCATTACTTTAATATCCATAAATATAAGGTGTAGTAGTATCAAACATATTAAAACACTTCCCATTAATATTGATAAACAATTGTCTCATATAACCTGTTTTGATTGATCCTGTAAGATACCGTGTCCTATGGTTATGAACAAAAATCATTCACCGAACTGCAACAAATTTGTGGAAAAGCAAGAAATCCCTTCTTTAGTTAGAATACTCAGTTTTGATAAATTGATGACATATACAACCACATTCCCAGCTGGTCCACCTGTGTTCATGACAGTTACTACACTGCCGGTGTCCAGGCGGAGTTAGCGGTGGTTATGAACGAAAATTAGAGGATAAGTTGGCAATATTTGTTTGAAACTATGACAACTGTCAATGATTTCTTAAAATGTGATTTACAAATGAGATATAGTTTAATATAGTTTAATTTGAAGATGAAGATTATCACAACAATTGGACATACATTTTGTAGTAACAGTAAAGCCCATTTTACCAATGAGCTCTGTGCGATGTTTACTGTGTCCCATGTTTATGAACAAAAAAAAAATTGCATACCGTTTTTTATATTTTGCAATTTGCAATTTTCGATGTTTTTGCTAGACATTTAGTTTTATTCATTTGGCAATAAGGTTTAAACACATTTTCATGTCTGTGAACATGTTATTATATACTTTACATGAAATAGTTTCGTTCATAAACTGGACACTTACACACGACCCTGGTTGTTGGGGATGACACAAGTGTCCTAAGTTATGTACAAAAGTTTTACGCATATACATGATTGAAGTGAAATTATTATTTTACCATAACATAAACACAATTAATTATGAGGTTCTTTTATGTATTTAGAATTAAAAAATACAACCAGTTTGTTCGTACACAAATGTACAAATGTAGTTTAATCCTGCTGTCCATATTCATAGAATTATATAAGAGTTGTATACTGCCCTCTGGTTAATGATGTGGAATTCATGTCAGTTGATTGTCATCAAAACAAAGTTCAAATAACATGATGTCATGATTTAATAAGATTTACTTAACCTGAAGTTATTTATGTAAAAATAATTGTTGAATTTTTAAGACATATTAAGTTTTGACAAAGAATTGGTTTACATTTTGCAGCTCTATGATCAACTCCACTCAGCTGGCACGTGCGCAATCTAAGCTGCAGTGATCTGACACTTTCTTCAAATTATATTTTATGATTAAGTTCTTAAACAATTTCATGTTTCAAGACTTAAGTATTTTTCAAAACTGTATTTTTTTTAATCAGACTGTTTTAATCCTTGACATAAATGCATGGATAGTAGCCTACAGAATGAAAATAATGCATAGAAATTGTTCCATTAAAACTATTTTAAACAAATTCCATGAAATTTTACTACATAATGTAAAGCTCCAGTGTTTTTTATCCTCTTGTGATATGGTACATATTAAAAAGGTACTCGTTACACCAGTTAACAATGTAGAAGTTTTGCAAAAATTACACAAAGAATCTCCTGAAGAAATATTTCTGCCGTGGTAATGATCAAAGTGATGTCCTTGTTATGAACAAGAAATCATTATATTTTTCTCTTTGTTCAAGTAATTTGAACATTGATTGTCTTTAAATGCTAGTAATATTACAACCATCTATTCTTAATCATAGCAATGCAAGATTGAATAAGTAGATCTTTTGTTGAACTCTGATACTTGAAGTGTCAATTTCTGTAAATTGAGTCTTGGTCTTACTGGATGTAAATCTATAAACCTAACAGTTGTCTCCCTTTTTATAGTAAGTCTTGGTCTTACTGGATGTAAAGCTATAAACCTAACAGTTGTCTCCCTTTGTAGTGAGTCTTGGTCTTACTGGATGTAAAGCTATAAACCTAACAGTTGTCTCCCTTTATAGTAAGTCTTGGTCTTACTGGATGTAAAGCTATAAACCTAACAGTTGTCTCCCTTTATAGTAAGTCTTGGTCTTACTGGATGTAAATCTATAAACCTAACAGTTGTCTCCCTTTGTAGTGAGTCTTGGTCTTACTGGATGTAAATCTATAAACCTAACAGTTGCCTCCCTTTAAAGTAAGTCTTGGTCTTACTGGTTGTAAATCTATAAACCTAACAGTTGTCTCCCTTAATAGGGTGTCTTGGTCTCACTGGATGTAAATCCATAAAGCCAACAATTGCCTCCATTTATAGTGAGTCCTGGTCTAACTATAAGTAAATGTATAAACCTAACAGTTGTCTCCCTTAATACAGTGTCTTGGTCTCACTGGATGAAAATCTGTAAAGCCAACAATTGCCTCCCTTTATAGTGAGTCTTGGTCTTACTGGATATAAGTCTACAAACCTTACAGTTGTCTCCCTTTATATTGAGTTTTTTTCATACTTGATGTAAGTCTATAAAGCTAATAGTTGTCTCCCTTTATAGTGAGTCTTGGTGTTACAGGATGTAAACCTATACAGATTACAGTTGTCTCCCTTTATAGTGAGTCTCGTTTTACTGGATGTAAGTCTATAAATTAAACATAACAGTTGTCTCCATTTATTGTGAGTCTTGGTCTCACTGGATGTAAGTCTATAAAGCTAACAGTTGTCTCCCTTTAAAGTGAGTCTTGGTCTCACTGGATGTAAATCTATAAAGCTAATAGTTGTCTCCCTTTAAAGTGTCTCCCTGGATGTAAATCTATAAAGCTAACAGTTGTCTTCCTTTATAGTGAGTCTTGGTCTTACTGGATGTAAATCTATAAAGCTAACAGTTGTCTCTCTTTGTAGTGAGTCTTGGTCTTACTGGATGTAAGTCTATATAGCTTACAGTTGTCTCCCTTGTAGTGAGTCTTTGTCTAACTCTTACTGGATGTAAGTCTATATAGCTTACAGTTGTCTCCCATTATAGTAAGCTTTGATCTTATTTGATGTAAGTCTATAAACCTATCAGTTGTCTCCCTTTATAGTAAGTAGTGATTCTTTGTCTTTAATACTGGATGTTAATCTATAAACCTAACAGTTGTCTCCCTTTATCTCTAGTGATAATATAATTGTCTCTATTTCAGGTTTAAGTTGATGCTTGACAGTCAGCCTAAATGGCCTGCTCTGTATGAGAACTGGATTCTCTGGTCGGGATACGCCTCCATTTGGATCGGAGCAACTCTTGTATTCTCTAGTTTTTATAGCCTTGGCTTCTACGGAACATTCCTTGGTATGTTGAGTGCTAATCCTGAATAGGCTTACAGATTTGTAGGGATTAAGGACTTTCCAAAGCACCATGCAAGTGATCTTTTTAAATTTTTTGATGAAAGTCCTTATTAATGCCTTAACGCAATATAAGGCCAATGGAGCCTGTACTTTTTAATTAAGGTTAGTACACTAGACAGATACTGTACCATATTGAGTTATCTTCACTGGACGTTGGCAATCTACATAAATCAGAATAGTTACATTATATAATATTACCTCAGATATTTACTTTAGAGAGCCGAATACAAAAACATCACATGCATAAGCATCATCAATAAATATTTAGATGTAGACTTTTTTTTCAATGTTTCTTGCATGTCTTCTGATCCAGGTGATTATTTTGGGATACTGATGAACGAGAGAGTCACAGGTTTCCCCTTCAACGTGTTAGAAAATCCAATGTATGTGGGATCAACTCTAAATTTTCTAGGGGCAGCTCTGGTGTAAGTATAATCCTAGTCCCTCTTTTTCTTTTTTTATATTTGATATATTTGGTTGTTGGTTTTATTTCATAAATGTTTAAACTGGACAATGCTGTTTTTTCTTGTACTTGATGAGTTTGAGGGCTCATGGTTATATATTTATATTTCCATTGCACTTCCACTATGTAAGCTAATACCAAGCGCAGTTGACAGTCATATAGACTATGAACATCAATTGCTTATCATGACATCATTATCATTGTGCCAGCGATCACGGAAAATGGCTGTTCACATAGCTGTTCCATATCTTTGACAATAACGAATGATTAATTCTTTATAGATGCAAAATCCCATGGTATTTCAACATAGAATTGTTACTATATAGCGCGCTTCATGGAATTTGCCTCTGTCCAGTTGGCTTTCATATTGGCAATGAATGCCAACTGAAAGACGTTTAATGCTTAATATTTACATTTCCGTTTTCACTTTCCTATATAACCTAACTAACCGGGCAATCGTTTACACTTGCGTAAACGCAGAAGGGCTGCTGCACAAAAACACAAACGGAAACACTGACTTCTGCCCTTATGTGAATGCGCATCCGGTTAGGCCAAAATATATGCAATGACAAAGGTTCCATATCAACATCAGTTTGAATGCAATGGAAAGCATTGTGTTAATATTAAAAAATAAAAAAAATGAAAACATATGAAATAAATGGATTAAAAACGATAAGATTATTCTGGAACTATATTTTATTTACTCTCAGAACTTGACACATTTTCCCGCCAAATTGGAGTCAGCTGTTTCGTGGTTCCATCAATTACTCAGCTGTTCCATCAATCGTATTACGTTGAAAAATGAAGGTTTATTTCACCGGAACACTAAATATAAATGAAATGGTCAGTCGAAATGTAAATATAAGGAATGTTTTTAATTTTTTGTTGTTTACTGGTGTGTAAACTGCATTTTTTGTACAGATATTTCAACATGACGCGCTGATGCGCGTCATTTAAAATATCTGTACAAAAAATGCATTTTACACACCAGTAAACAACAAAAATTAAAAATCATTCCTTAAATAGATTACTATGTAGGAACTAATACAACTAAAGCTGTCATTGATATAAATGTTCAGTATTGATATATCGAAACGAGAATATCACAATGTATCAGTATATATTGAAACAATGGTATTGTTGAGAAAAAGTTAAAATCTGGAATGGTCATTTTGTGGTCAAATTGTGTGAAAATGATCAGGAACCTTACAATATATATACTGTTGGTATACTGTAAAAAATAGTACGAAATTTGTCAATACTTGAAATTTGTATTTAAGCATCATATTTACAACCATATTTTAATTGAAATTGTTTTTATTCACAGAAAAGCCAGCCAGACAGGTGTAGTGGTGACGGTGTTAGTAGCCATAGTTTACAAAGTTGCCTTAATGTATGAAGGGTAAGTAACAGGCTAAATTAATTCTCACAGTCGACCCGATAAGTGTTATCCCTCTTTTTGAAGCCTCAATATCACTTACCACAAATAAAATGCAGACTGAATATTTGATTTCTTGTGCGAATTGATTTATTTGTGCATTTCTTGTGCGAATTGATTTATTTGTGCAGCTATGTCATGAAATTAAGTTCTATTAAGTACCCCTTCCTTTTTTTTAATTTTAAGCCTGGTCACTTATTGGGTCTAATACAGAAATGTAAATGATCATGTTAAAGTAATCTGAAGAAAATTCACATGGAAGTTTATCTTCACTAATAAAGATTGACTTTCAGTCTAATTTTGAATCAGTAACAGTCAGCCTTAGCGGGTCAAGACAACTACCTTTTCAAAGTACATAGGGGAGGGTGATTCATTCATTACAGTGTACTTAAAATACAGATCCTTATAACCTCTCCGTTAAATATAGGATCTGATAATATCCCATAGGGGGTCACGTCCAGATAACCTTTATACCAGGTGGTATTCATACCCAATCCATTTTCTACACCTTGCTACATCAATTGAAAACGATATTTTGTCCCAGTGTACATATACAATTAGCTTTGTTGTGCTCCTTGGGCAAGATGACTACGTAAACCAATAATTCTGACAGTTTCTCTAACTATTTCGTCCCCTGAAATTCACTGTCAAAATTTTGCAAGTAGCAATTTGATTGGCTATTTTCAAAGGTCACCTGGACATGACCCCTAATGGGATTTTCTCAGATCCTCTTATCTAACGTAATGCTATTAAGGATCTGTATTTTAATCAGATTGGTGTACAAATTGAGTTAAATAGACAAAATACTTGATGAATTCTCAAGAAGATTGGGAGCCTATAAAACCACCAAAGATTTGGCACTGGTCCACAGACTTGTTCTGAAATGGATATTGTCCAAATTACTTGTAAAAAAAATTATTCTTAGAAATCAAGTTTGTGAGTAACTAATTAAATATTGCAAAGAATTCTTTGTTCAAAGAAAAAAAAATGATGTTAATATTTGATTTTGTTGAATTACAGGCCTTTCACAGCATATATCTACAGTCAAAGAAGAAAGATACCATGATCACTCCTGTCTAGAACTCTTAATTATTAATTCCAATGTGACTTAAAAATCACTTAGTCCCATATTACATTCACTCAGATGTTGTGATATATTTATTTTTTCAAATAAAAATTCATTAGAATTGTCCATTGTCTATTGTCTGTCTGTCCATCTTAGGGTGATGAGGTGGTGTAGTGATTAAAGATGCTCCACTGCTGACAAATGGTATTTTTTTCACTATCAAAAACAGGATCAGACGATTTGGTATTTTTCTTCAGTTACAAAAGTTACTTACTTTACACCATTATCACCATTGGAAAGTTTGAGCTTCTAATTTTACTTCAAGATAAAAATATCAGAAATAATTAATTGCATCCCGAAAAAATTCCGTGGCACTATGTTATATATAGAATGAAGTTCTGATGCTCATGCACCAAAAACAAATATAGTTATTTTTTATTATTTTTTGTGTTTATTAGACATATATACACGATCAAACACCAATTTTGGTTCAAATGATGAGTATCATTTATGGCCTGTCGGCGGTGGAGCATCTTTAAGTCGTTCGGCTCTCACCAAGCTGACCGGGGTTTGATACCCAGCATGGATGTGAAAAGGTTAGGGGTCATCTGCCTGATCATGTGGGTTTTCTCCGGGTAATCTGGTTTCCTCACACTTTAATACCCATCAAATTTGATTTGCATAAGTTGTATTAATTCTTTCGCAGTCGGTGTAAAAAAAAGGTACAAGTTGATACTTTTTTTTTAATTGTTCATTGTCAATTTTTTTCGCTATGTTTAAATTTCTTAAAATCCAAGAAGCACTAAGACCCAGATGATATTGCATCTGAAGCATGCTGGGATAAAAGCTACCATTTCGCGGTCAAAAATGTTCTTGATTTTTCAAGAAAATTCAATTTTAGCAAATCAAAACGATTTGGCTTGAAGTACACATGTATGTATGTATTTCAACTGATTCTTAATATTCCATGGATCAAAATTTGGCGACCAAGGCAATGGCCCAGGAAGTGGAAAAAATAGCCCACATGAACAGTGGCAGATCCAGATGTGCAGGAGGGGCACAATCTGAGAAAAAAATTCTCGATTTGATTTTTTTAACATTTGATACTATTGATAATTATGCTATAATTCTCAGCATAATGTCTTTATACTGCTTGTAAAAAGTGACAAAAAATGTTTGAGAGATATTTATTCATTTTTACAATTTTACATGAACACTGTATATCATATTTTTGAAAAATATAAGATAAAAAATTCCTTCTATCAAAATGAAATCTCAATGGCATTGGCAGTATATAACTTAGTGAAGTAAAGTAGCCAAGGACACACTTAGTGCTTTATTAAACTATATTGACAAGAAACCTCTATCAACATACAAATTAATATCCTGACGTCATGCATGTAAAATCAATTGTTATTTAAAAAACAACAATTATCACAACTTACAAGACTGGAATTGCGAAAGACTTTTAAACTACATATTAATTAATTATATTCTAATTAATTATTTGAGTCCTCCATCTTATAATTAAAAAAAAACAACCCAGTTGTTCATATTAAAAAGTGGCCCAATCAAGGGATATAACGGTCATCTGACTCTTGGCAATAGTCGTATAGGAAATTAATCTTCGATTTGGAATCAACCAGAAACACTTTGTAAAGAAAATGTCAGGATAATTTTTGGACATGTTTCAACCAAATCCCACTTGTGGTACTTAAGAAAAAAGTTCAAAATTTGTTTTTAAGAGTACGGCTGTGGCGGGCATCTTGAATTTCGTATCAACCCGAAAATTAACAACACTTGTTCGGGACTATGCCAGGATTATCTTGAATCGAAGCAGTAGAACTTGAGAAGAAGTTCAAATTTTGTTTTCAAGATGGCGGCAATCATGGATATCGGATAGGCCCGAAAATCAAGCAAGTTACAGCCAAATTAAAATCGCACAAGTAGATCAAAATGTGTTTTGCAGATGGCGGCTGCGGCGGCCATCTTGTATATGCGATCGACTCGAAAAATAACACTTGCTCGGAACAATTTCAGGAATATTTCAGGCATGTTTCAGCCAAACCGCTCTGGTAGAACTGCAGGTAGGGTGTTAGAATTGTACCTGCTGATACATCATCATAAAAGGCGACTACATTTAGGACCTTATCTTTTCTCTTCTACAACCAGGGGGATAGAACCCAGAGCAAACCTCACATCATCCTCGATACTCCAGGGGTTCCGATCACATACGATCTCTACACCCCTGGACTTTCTCATCGTAAAACTGGAGGCAACTGGAAAGAACAGGTAATTTAGTCCTTTGATGTACATCAAAAGAACCGTATAACGGCACACTGTGGTTGACTGTGTGGCTTTGAAGTTGGGCGTCGCTCTCTCTGTAGTCTTCAAAGGAAATCTTTGCAGGCCTGTGATTGGTCAGATATTTTCTTCTGAACTGCCTTCAGTTTTACTATGAGATAGTCCAGGGGTGTAGAGATCGTATGTGATCGGAACCCCTGGAGTATCGAGGATGACCTCACATGGACGAGCGTGATAAATTGCTTGGTGTCTTCGGCGGCATTTGTCAGTGATATAGCACTATAAAAAGGGTAATAGTTCCACTATACAAGATGACACAACACGAACATACCGCAGTCTCCCAAAACACACACCTTTCACTTGCTATACATCGTATACATAAGAGGCCGTCCTTGATAACATGGCCCTAGCTGTTAAATCAAACAAACAAAAACCTTTTGTTGAATGCTCGCCTCAGTGAGGTAGTCTCTAGATCTGGGTTCTGTCCCCTGGCCGATCACACCAAAGTTCATTAAATTGGTAGTTTCTGCTCTTGTTTAGCGTTCAGCATTAAGGGAGACGGACGATTTTATCGCCCGTTGTCAGTATAACGTTGATACGCAAGTGGCGCCCCCCTGATGTGTCTGCCGAAGAGGACTGGAAGGTTGTCAATCAAATAGTTGTTCCACCAAGGTATAGGCAAGATATTATAAAAATTATCTCAGTTACTATGCAGCACATTAATTTCTGTTCAGAATTGTTTTTGTAAGTTTAGATTTTAATCTGAAAATTCTGTATCACATGTTTTGAAAGTGTTCCATTTTTGGAAGCGTTCCAATTCGGGTAGCGTCACGTTAGCACTATAAAAAGGGCAACAGTTCCACTATGCAAGGAGACAACACAAACATACCGCAGTCTCACAAAACACGCATCTCGCAATATATTTGTACTTTACATACACACTACACAACGCATGCATGCGGAGGCCGTCCTTACATAACCATGGCTGTTAATAGGAGTCAAATAAATAAACAATAATCAAAATGCGAAAAGTTTGCGCACTGCGGACGACAACGGACGAAACATGATGAATATATATAGGTCATCTTAAATACTAAACTAACACCACTGCTACTATCCCATTAGGCACTACTGCAGTAAACACACTTTTATACATTAACAATCTACTAAAAATATTAAACCAACACCAACACCATCATCACATTAGCTACTACTGTAGTAAAACATATGACTTAGCGTTATACTTTTATACATTAACAATCTACTAAAATATTGAAACAACACCATCATCACATCATACAGTTGTTTCATGCCTTCTCAGTCAACAATCAAAACTCTTTTCCCGAGGTGTTTGGATCAACCCGATGAACTGTTTCCCAAGGTCAGGGGCAGAGGGAAACAGTTTATAGGATTGGTCCCAACACCAAGGGGAAAGAGTTTTGTCTGTTGACTGAAAAGACATGAAACAAGTGCATACTATTGCAGTAAATCATAGACTTACAGGAATTTACAAATAGTGTACATTACCAACATACTACAGACCATAAGGTTGATGTGAATCTATTATTACATTTAATAACTACTACTTTCATATTATAAAAATAAAACTTAATAACATGATCACATCGTTTATTGTTACTACTCCAGAATGTCTTGAAATTTATAATATGATGTTAAGTGTACAGCACATTATATTAAGTGTCTCTGATGACAGATTTACACTGCGGTATTTATTCCTCAAACAGAACATTTTGAACCTGCATCCTCCTTGGGTGTTTCCTGGCAAATTCTGTCACAATGTCTGCAAACCTTACATTTTGGGTGATCGGGTAGTGTAGTGGTTAAGCCACTCGCCTTTCACCTAGCCGGCCGGGGTTCGATCCCCGGCACGGACGTGAAAAGGTTAGGGGTCACCTGCCCGATCACGTGGGTTTTTTCCGGGCACTCCGGTTTCCTCCCACACTAAGATCCCTCGCGCGCTTACATCCGGGCCATCGAGAGTGATTTACATAAGTTATATAACTTGTTTCGTAATCGATGTAAAATAAATAAAATTTATATTATATAAACCTTACATTCACTGTCCTATAGATAAACAGGCCGCGGTCGTACCGGATGTTAGTTACTAGACTATTACGTACGGTGCATTCGAATGGCGCGCTGTTGTTAATGTAAAAAAAATACTATACCCTACAACACTTAAGGAATAGATGTTTATTTTGTTGAGGTTATGAGGGTATAATGATAATGCAGCACGTGTAAATTATGTAACCCGGCGAAGCCGGGTTACATAAAATTTACACGGGCTCCATTATCATTATACCCTCATAACCTCAACAAAATAAACATCTATTCCTTATATTTACAGTTTTTCAAGTAATGATCATAAAATAAAATTTACACACATGCAAACTTATAGCATATATCAAAAAGGGAATTATTCCACTATACGACATCAGTTAACACCACGTATACAATTTCACCCTCATTGTACCTTTAACCTATTTTAGCTGTTTCTATTCGTTATTGTAAACAAACATTCCTGTAGGTGTGTTATGTATACATCATAAATTACCCGGTACATGTTTTAGCACTTGTTTCGATATAAATTCAAAATCCAGTTGAATACCCAACTATGAACATATTAATTAAATTGACTGATTCCGACTCGGTACTTAATGATAACATACCCTTACAGTCGTTCCGTGCACAGTTGTATATTTTTTACTTTACATACATCCCTGACTTTTGTATCTCTCTATTATGACTTCATCCCTGGTCTGTATTCGTGCCTGATACAACCTAGATAACTTACATCCCTGACTGTACCCGTTACTATAACAACATATATTAACTTACATCTCTGACTGTACACGTTCTATACATAACCATATATAACGTGCTATACCAACAAGTTATCCCTGACTGTACCCGTACTATACAACATATATAACTTACATCCATGACTTTTTCGTGCTACCCGTACTTTACAACATGTATAACTTTACATCCCTGACTGTACCCGTACTATACAAACATATATAACTTACATCCCTGACTGTATTCCGTGCTATACAACCATATTTTATAACTTACATCCCTGACTGTACCCGTACTATACAACAATATATAACTTACATCTCTGACTGTACCCGTACTATACAAACATATATAACTTACATCCCTGACTGTACCCGTACTATACACTATACATCTATGACTGTATCAATACAATTAAATATAACTTACATCCCTGACTGTACCCGTACACTAAATACAAACACTGTACCCGTACTATAAACTTACATCTACTGACTGTACCCGTGCTATACAACAAATATAACTTTACATCCTCTGACTGTACCCGTACTATACAACACTGTATTACTTACATCCCTGACTGTACCCGTACTATACAACACATAAAATTACTTACATCCCTGACTGTACCAGTTATCTATATACAACATATATAAACTTACATCCCTGTTGTACCCGTACTATACAACATATATAACTTACGATCATCCTGACTGTACCCGTACTATACAACATATATAACTTACAACCCTGACTGTACCCGTACTATACAACATATATAACTTACATCCCTGACTGTACCCGTACTATAACATATATAACTTACATCCCAGTACGTGCTACAACATATATAACTTACATCCCTGTACTGTACCCGTGCTATTACATCCCCTGACTGTACCCGTACATATAACTTACATCCCCTGACTGTACCCGTACTATGCCAACATATATAACTTACATCCCTGACTGTACCCGTACTATACAACATATATAACTTACATCCCTGACTGTACCCGTGCTATACAACATATATAACTTACATCCCTGACTGTACCCGTACTATACAACATATATAACTTACATCTCCTGACTGTACCCGTACTATACAACATCTATAACTTACATCCCTGACTGTACCCGTGCTATACAACAAATATAACTTACATCCCTGACTGTACCCGTACTATACAACAAATATAACATACATCCCTGACTGTACCCGTACTATACAACACATATAAACTTACATCCCTGACTGTACCCGTACTATACAACATATATAACTTACATCCCTGACTGTACCCGTACTATACACACATATATAACTTACATCCCTGACTGTACCCGTGCTATACAAAACATATATAACTTACATCCCTGACTGTACCCGTACTATACAACACATATAACTTACATCCCTGACTGTACCGTGCTATACAACAACTATATAACTACATCCCTGACTGTACCCGTGCTATACAACAAATATAACTTACATCCGCTGACTGTACCCGTACTATACAACACATATAACTTACATCCCTGACTGTACCCGTACTATACAACATATATAACTTACATCCCTGACTGTACCCGTACTATACAACATATATAACTTACATCCCTGACTGTACCCGTACTATACAACATATATAACTTACATCCCTGACTGTACCCGTACTATACAACATATATAACTTACATCCCTGACTGTACCCGTACTATACAACATGTATAACTTACATCCCTGACTGTACCCGTACTATACAACATGTATAACAAACACATATACTTACATCCCTGACTGTTACCCGTACTATACAACATATATAACTTACATCCCTGACTGTACCCGTGCTATACAACATATATAACTTACATCCCTGACTGTACCCGTGCTATACAACACATATAACTTACATCCCTGACTGTACCCGTACTATACAACATATATAACTTACATCTCTGACTGTACCCGTACTATACAACATATATAACTTACATCCCTGACTGTACCCCGTACTATACAACACATATAACTTACATTCTCTGACTGTACCCGTACTATACAACACCTATATAACTTACATCCCTGACTGTACCCGTAAATACTATACAACATATATAACTTACATCCCTGACTGTACCCGTGCTATACAACATATATAACTTACATCCCTGACTGTACCCGTACTATACAACATATATAACTTACATCCCTGACTGTACCCGTACTATACAACATATATAACTTACATCCCTGACTGTACCCGTACTATACAACATATATAACTTACATCCCTGACTGTACCCGTACTATACAACATATATAACTTACATCTCTGACTGTACCCGTACTATACAACACATATAACTTACATCCCTGACTGTACCCGTACTATACAACACATATAACTTACATCCCTGACTGTACCCGTACTATACAACATATATAACTTACATCCCTGACTGTACCCGTACTATACAACACATATAACTTACATCCCTGACTGTACCCGTACTATACAACATATATAACTTACATCCCTGACTGTACCCGTACTATACAACACATATAACTTACATTCTGTACTGTATACACCCGTACTCCCCTGACTGTACCCGTACTATACAACACATATAACTTACATCCCTGACTGTACCCGTGCTATACAACATATATAACTTACATCTCTGACTGTACCCGTACTATACAACACATATAACTTACATCCCTGACTGTACCCGTGCTATACAACACATATATAACTTACATCCCTGACTGTACCCGTACTATACTAATAATACACATATACACTTACATCCCTCTCTGTACATCCGTACTATACAACATATATAACTTACATCTCTGACTGTACCCTGTGTCTATTACAACACATATTAATATAACTTACATCCCTGACTGTACCCGTGACTATACAACACATATACTAACTTTACATCTCTGATGTACCCGTACTATACAACTGTATAACATTACATCCCTGACGTACCCGACTGAACTATACAACATAGTATAACTTACATCCCTGACTGTACCCGTACTATACAACAAATATAACTTACATCCCTGACTGTACCCGTACTATACAACATATATAACTTACATCCCTGACTGTACCCGTACTATACAACATATATAACTTACATCCCTGACTGTACCCGTACTATACAACATATATAACTTACATCTCTGACTGTACCCGTACTATCAACAAATATAACTTACATCCCTGACTGTACCCGTGCACTATACAACATATATAAAATTAACATCTCTGACTGTACCCGTACTATAAAACACATATATAACTTACATCCCTGACTGTACCCGTACTATACAACACATATAACTTACATCTCTGACTGTACCCGTGCTATACAACAAATATAACTTACATCCCTGACTGTACCCGTACTATACAACACATATATAACTTACATCCTGTGACTGTACCCGTGCTATACAACAAATATAACTTACATCCCTGACTGTACCCGTACTATACAACACATATAACTTACATCTCTGACTGTACCCGTGCTATACAACAATATAACTTACATCCCTGACTGTACCCGTACTATACAACATATATAACTTACATCTCTGACTGTACCCGTACTATACAACATATATAACTTACATCCCTGACTGTACCCGTGCTATACAACATATATAACTTACATCCCTGACTGTACCCGTACTATACAACATGTATAACTTACATCCCTGACTGTACCCGTACTATACAACACATATAACTTACATCCCTGACTGTACCCGTACTATACAACATATATAACTTACATCCCTGACTGTACCCGTACTATACAACATATATAACTTACATCCCTGACTGTACCCGTACCCGCAACATATAAACTTACAACACTATACATACATATAACTTACATCCCTGACTGTACCCGTACTATACAACACACTGTATACATATAACTTACATCCCTGACTGTACCCGTACTATACAACATATATAACTTACATCCCTGACTGTACCCGTACTATACAACACATATAACTTACATCCCTGACTGTACCCGTACTATACAACATATATAACTTACATCCCTGACTGTACCCGTGCTATACAACATATATAACTTACATCCCTGACTGTACCCGTACTATACAACATATATAACTTACATCTCTGACTGTACCCGTACTATACAACATATATAACTTACATCCCTGACTGTACCCGTACTATACAACATATATAACTTACATCCCTGACTGTACCCGTACTATACAACACATATAACTTACATCTCTGACTGTACCCGTACTATACAACACATATAACTTACATCCCTGACTGTACCCGTACTATACAACATGTATAACTTACATCCCTGACTGTACCCGTACTATACAACATATATAACTTACATCCCTGACTGTACCCGTACTATACAACACATATAACTTACATCCCTGACTGTTACCCGTGCTATACAACATATATAACTTACATCCCTGACTGTACCCGTACTATACAACACATGTATAACTTACATCCCTGACTGTACCCGTACTATACAACACATATAACTTACATCCCTGACTGTACCCGTACTATACAACACATATAACTTACATCCCTGACTGTACCCGTACTATACAACACATATAACTTACATCCCTGACTGTACCCGTACTATACAACACATATAAACTTACATCCCTGACTGTACCCGTACTATACAACACATATATGTACCATTACATCCCTGACTGTACCCGTACTATACAACATATATAACTTACATCTCTGACTGTACCCGTACTATACAACACATATAACTTACATCCCTGACTGTACCCGTACTATACAACATATATAACTTACATCCCTGACTGTACCCGTACTATACAACATAAATTACATACATCCCTGACTGTACCAGTGCTATACAACACATATAAAATTACATCCCTGACTGTACCCATACTATACAACATATATAACTTACATCCCTGACTGTACCCGTACTATACAACATATATAACTTACATCCTGACTGTAACCGTACTATACAACACATATAACTTACATCCCTGACTGTACCCGTATATACAACACATATAACTTACATCCCTGACTGTACCCGTACTATACAACATATATAACTTACATCCCTGACTGTACCCGTACTATACAACATATATAACTTACATCCCTGACTGTACCCGTACTATACAACACATATAACTTACATCCCTGACTGTACCCGTGACTATACAACATATATAACTTACATCCCTGACTGTACCCGTACTATACAACACATATAACTTACATCTCTGACTGTACCCGTACTATACAACATATATAACTTACATCCCTGACTGTACCCGTACTATACAACACATATAACTTACATCTCTGACTGTACCCGTACTATACAACACATATAACTTACATCCCTGACTGTACCCGTACTATACAACATATATAACTTACATCCCTGACTGTACCCGTACTATACAACATATATAACTTACATCCCTGACTGTACCCGTACTATACAACATATATAACTTACATCCCTGACTGTACCCGTACTATACAACATAAATAACTTACATCCCTGACTGTACCCGTACTATACAACACATATAACTTACATCCCTGACTGTACCCGTACTATACAACATATATAACTTACATCCCTGACTGTACCCGTACTATACAACATATATAACTTACATCCCTGACTGTACCCGTGCTATACAACATATATAACTTACATCCCTGACTGTACCCGTACTATACAACATGTATAACTTACATCCCTGACTGTACCCGTACTATACAACATATATAACTTACATCCCTGACTGTACCCGTGTACTATACAACATGATATAACTTACATCCCTGACTGTACCCGTACTATACAACATATATAACTTACATCCCTGACTGTACCCGTACTATACAACACATATAACTTACATCCCTGACTGTACCCGTACTATACAACACATATAACTTACATCCCTGACTGTACCCGTACTATACAACATATATAACTTACATCCCTGACTGTACCCGTACTATACAACATATATAACTTACATCTCTGACTGTACCCGTGCTATACAACATATATAACTTACATCCCTGACTGTACCCGTACTATACAACACATATAACTTACATCCCTGACTGTACCCGTACTATACAACATGTATATAACTTACATCCCTGACTGTACCCGTACTATACAACATATATAACTTACATCCCTGACTGTACCCGTGCTATACAACACATATAACTTACATCCCTGACTGTACCCGTACTATACAACACATATAACTTACATCCCTGACTGTACCCCGTGCTATACAACATATATAACTTACATCCCTGACTGTACCCGTACTATACAACACATATAACTTACATCATCCGACTGAACTGTACCCGCGCCTATATACAACATATATAACTTACATCCCTGACTGTACCCGTACTACTATACAACACATATAACTTACAATCCCTGACTGTACCCGTGCTATACAACATATATAACTTACATCCCTGACTGTACCCGTACTATACAACATGTATAACTTACATCCCTGACTGTACCCGTACTATACAACATATAATAACTTACATCCTGACTGTACCCGTACTATACAACATATATATAACTTACATCCCTGACTGTACCAGTACTATACAACATATATAACTTACATCCCCTGACTGTACCCGTACTATACAACATGTATAACTTACATCCCTGACTGTACCCGTACTATACAACACATATAAACTTACATCCCTGACTGTACCCGTACTATACAACATATATAACTTACATCCCTGACTGTACCCGTGCTATACAACATAATATAACTTACATCCCTGACTGTACCCGTACTATACATCCGACAACATGTATAACTTACATCCCTGACTGTACCCGTACTATACAACATATATAACTTACATCCCTGACTGTACCCGTACTATACAACATATATAACTTACATCCCTGACTGTACCCGTACTATACAACATATATAACTTACATCCCTGACTGTACCCGTACTATACAACATATATAACTTACATCCCTGACTGTACCCGTACTATACAACATATATAACTTACATCCCTGACTGTACCCGTACTATACAACATATATAACTTACATCCCTGACTGTACCCGTACTATACAACATATATAACTTACATCCCTGACTGTACCCGTACTATACAACATATATAACTTACATCCCTGACTGTACCCGTACTTTACAACATATATAACTTACATCCCTGACTGTACCCGTACTATACAACATATATAACTTACATCCCTGACTGTACCCGTACTATACAACACTGTATATAAACTTACATCCCTGACTGTACCCGTACTATACAACATATATAACTTACATCCCTGACTGTACCCGTACTATACAACATATATAACTTACATCCATGACTTTACCCGTACTTTACAACATGTATAACTTACATCCCTGACTGTACCCGTACTATACAACACATATAACTTACATCCCTGACTGTACCCGTACTATACAACACATATAACTTACATCCCTGACTGTACCCGTACTATACAACACATATAACTTACATCCCTGACTGTACCCGTACTATACAACACATATAACTTACATCCCTGACTGTACCCGTACTATACAACACATATAACTACATCCCTGACCTGTACCCGTACTATACAACACATATAAACTTACATCCCTGACTGTACCCGTACTATACAACACATATAACTTACATCCCTGACTGTACCCGTGCTATACAACGTATATAACTTACATGCCTGACTGTACCCGTACTATACAACACATATAACTTACATGCCTGACTGTACCCGTACTATACAACATGTATAACTTACATCCCTGACTGTACCCGTACTATACACCATCGATAACTTACATCCCTGACTGTACCCGTATCATCAAACATTATATAACTTACATCACTGAGTTTCCCCGTCCATAAATATCAGAGACTATAAAAAAATTACAAACAAATATATCTTTCACACAAACAAAGAATTTTTTTCACACACAAATGGTAAACAAAAATCACACATAAATATATTCTTTCAAACACAAACCATTTTTTTTTCACACACAAATATAACCAAAAATCACACACATATATTTTTCACACACACAAATCACACACATATATTTTTCACACACACAAATTAAAAATATTGAACACATATAACGATATACAACATTTTTCTTTGCACAAATGTATTTACTTATTGAATTTTGCAACG
The DNA here is from genome assembly GCF_041381155.1 of Argopecten irradians. Taxonomy (NCBI): domain Eukaryota; kingdom Metazoa; phylum Mollusca; class Bivalvia; order Pectinida; family Pectinidae; genus Argopecten; species Argopecten irradians. Next base: position 11,708,885 of record NC_091146.1, on the reverse strand, counting down.
TTCGGCACGCCATAGTTGATAAGACTTTCTAAACCAAGTTCTTCACAAGTTTATCTCCCCTTGTTTGAAACTTAGGGTCTATTCAAATCTGTGATTGTGATCTCACCGTTGGTAGCACTGATGAAATATCAAGCTGGGGACATTTCAAAGAAAGGAATCAATGTAATTTATTTACAAGAAATACCTTATTGTGTGGCATTGGCATTATTTTTGCAAGTCATTAGTCGCTCATTGGAGATCACCGATAATTAATGACAGAATTGTCTAATACCGTGCATTGGAAGCTATAGTTCGATAACTGTAGATGAGGCATATTGCATTCAGATATTGTATGTTCAATTTCAGAAAGAACTTTCCGCCTCCTGGATTGGAACCAAACTGGTTTTTGTACAAGTGACGTTTTGTTGTTTTAGTTTAAGTTTTTCGCTTGTCGACACATATGTTACTTTAATTTGATAGATTGATGTATCAATAACCAATTTACGTACACATCGACGGCAGCAAACATCACTAGATCCTTCTGAAGAGATTGTAGCTTGGAGGATTTTTTCAATTAAAACGAAATATTCTGTCATTTCACATTTGTCACTCTTTAACATTTTCAATTTTCTCACCACATAATTCTCCACATAATACACAAGTTGATTGCTTTGTTGATGGCCTTAAAACAATGGACACTCTATCATCTATGAGTAGTGCAGTTAGACTGGTAACAAGATTAGATTACATCCAAGGAACAGTTTATGTATTGTATTATTTAATTATTATTGTAGAGGTCAAAGATATTATTGTGTTTTCATAAAGAATAAAAATGTATTGATAGAGGAAAAAAATAAGGAATCAAAAGTTGGGAATGTGGTTATTTCAACCCCGCAAATATTAAGAAAATTAAATTAAGATGTTTGCTAAGAATGATTTAATTCGGCTTCACGAAAAGCTCATTTGGTGGCAAATATCCACAATTTGGAACTAAATATGGATATATTTACGTATTTTTCAAATTGCCATTATTGTATGGATTTTTGGATCATGTTTTTTTAATTGAGAATTTTCCCTTTTCCCCAATAGAAAGCTATGGGATAATACATAATTTTCAGGAATGTATCTGTGTGTCAAAGTTCAAATTCATTTCTTTAAATATAAATCGTTTATTGTATTATCGTTTAAAATTTTCTTTTAATAGGATAACATATATCCAGAAAATGCATTTTTTGTTGTTCAGATTCATAGACTTTTTCATCACTTATGCAAAATCTGAAATACAGCAGTTTTCAGTACATAATGAATTATTTAAAAATCTGCTTTACCAAAATTTAATACATTTTCAATATGTACTCCACATATAAAAAGAAATTTGTTAGTGGAATTACTTGTTTTACCTAAAATACTTGTTCAAGAATTATGTAAATTATTGATTTGGATATGGGTCAAGGGAGTAATATCAACGGTTGTTTTCCATACAGTACAACACTGACATGACCGACCAACTTTGAAGGTTTCTGTTTATTTGTACCATGTGGATGCATGGTCTAATATGCAATGATACTAGACAAACATGCCATGTTTGAAGAATCTTATCAAAATCTATTTTTGTTACGGTAAACTATTAGTGTTTTCTGTATGTAAAGAGGGCTTAAATGTTAAAATTGCTATGTTCCAGAACAAATTTTAACTTTTTGAATGCTCAATGATTTTCGTTCAATAAATTAATTCTCTCCATTTTAGCTTATATTTACTACAATAAATTTTAACTTCCACATACAATTAAATTAAATAAATTTGTATCCACCAGTATCGCAAATGAGGCAGACTTCAATCTTTAAAAATTTGTCATTTGTGTGCATTTTCCTATTTTCATTTTTTTTTCCTGTTGGTATTTTATTTTGTTGCTCAATGGACTGAACTATGAGACAGATTAGCTTTGACCTACCAGTTTGTGGTCAGTAACTTGAGGGAGTGGGGGGAGAGGTATGGGTGGGGGTGGGCGTTACACCATACCATCAGATAACACTATGGCTAGCCAGTGTTAATGAGGGACCTAAAGCGAGACTAATTCTCCTACTAAGTTTGTGGTTTCACACCCAGCCAAACCTGGTATAACAAATTACAAACCTCATCCGAATTTGACCAGTCTGTAGAATCAGACGTGTAGAAGAGACAAAAACAATCAAGCCAAATTTAAGTGATTTTTTTCTCTCAATATTCTAGAGAGTGGTGGCCAGCTACACAAACATGTATACAGGTCATTTTTACGTTGTACAGCACGTGTACAGTCAGGGATGTATGTTATATACGTTGTATTAGGTGACGGGTAAAGTCATGGTTGTAAGTCATATAGGTTGTATAGCACGGGTACAGTCAGGGATGTAAGTTATCGATGTTGTATAGTACAGGTACCGTCAGGGATGTAAGTTATATATGTTGTATAGCACGGGTACAGTCAGGGTGTAAGTTATATACGTTGTATAATACGGGTACAGTCAGGGATGTAAGTTATATAACGTTGTATAGCACGGGTACAGACAGGGATGTAAGTTATATTTGTTGAATAGTACGGGTACAGTCAGGGATGTAAGTTATTTATAGTTCGGATGTATAGCACGGGTACAGACAGGGATGTAAGTTATATTGTTGATAGTACGGGTACAGTCAGGGATGTAAGTTATATTTGTTGAATAGTACGGGTACAGTCAGGGATGTAAGTTATATATGTTGTATAGCACGGGTACAGTCAGGGATGTAAGTTATATGTGTTGTATAGTACGGGTACAGTCAGGGATGTAAGTTATATATGTTGTATAGTACGGGTACAGTCAGGGATGTAAGTTATATGTGTTGTATAGTACGGGTACAGTCAGGGATGTAAGTTATATATGTTGTATAGCACGGGTACAGTCAGGGATGTAAGTTATATATGTTGTATAGCACGGGTACAGTCAGGGATGTAAGTTATATATGTTGTATAGCACGGGTACAGTCAGGGATGTAAGTTATATATGTTGTATAGTACGGGTACAGTCAGGGATGTAAGTTATATTTGTTGTATAGTACGGGTACAGTCAGGGATGTAAGTTATATATGTTGTATAGTACGGGTACAGTCAGGGATGTAAGTTATATATGTTGTATAGCACGGGTACAGTCAGGGATGTAAGTTATATTTGTTGTATAGTACGGGTACAGTCAGGGATGTAAGTTATATATGTTGTATAGTACGGGTACAGTCAGGGATGTAAGTTATATATGTTGTATAGCACGGGTACAGTCAGGGATGTAAGTTATATATGTTGTATAGTACGGGTACAGTCAGGGATGTAAGTTATATATGTTGTATAGTACGGGTACAGTCAGGGATGTTAGTTATATAGGTTGTATAGCACGGGACTGACAGGATTAAGATATTTGTTGATAATAGTACGGGTACAGTCAGGGATGTAAGTTATATATGTTGTATAGCACGGGTACAGTCAGGGATGTAAGTTATATATGTTGTATAGCACGGGTACAGTCAGGGATGTAAGTTATCGATGTTGTATAGTACGGGTACAGTCAGGGATGTAAGTTATATATGTTGTATAGCACGGGTACAGTCAGGGATGTAAGTTATATATGTTGTATAGTACGGGTACAGTCAGGGATGTAAGTTATATATGTTGTATAGCACGGGTACAGTCAGGGATGTAAGTTATATGTGTTGTATAGTACGGGTACAGTCAGGGATGTAAGTTATATTTGTTGTATAGCACGGGTACAGTCAGGGATGTAAGTTATATGTGTTGTATAGTACGGGTACAGTCAGGGATGTAAGTTATATGTGTTGTATAGTACGGGTACAGTCAGGGATGTAAGTTATATATGTTGTATAGCACGGGTACAGTCAGGGATGTAAGTTATATATGTTGTATAGCACGGGTACAGTCAGGGATGTAAGTTATATATGTTGTTGATAGCACGGGTACAGTCAGGGATGTAAGTATATATGTTGTATAGCACGGGTACAGTCAGGGATGTAAGTTATATATGTTGTACAGCACGGGTACAGTCAGGGATGTAAGTTATATATGTTGTATAGTAACGGGTACAGTCAGGGATGTAAGTTATATATGTTGTATAGTACGGGTACAGTCAGGGATGTAAGTTATATATGTTGTATAGTACGGGTACAGTCAGGGATGTAAGTTATATTACGTTGTATAGCACGGGGGTACAGTCAGGGATGTAAGTTAGTATATTTGTTGAATAGCACGGGTACAGACAGGGATATAAGTTATATTTGTTGAATAGTACGGGTACAGTCAGGGATGTAAGTTATATTTCTTGAATAGTACGGGTACAGTCAGGGATGTTAGTTATATAGGTTGTAGTATAGCACGGGTACAGTCAGGGATGTAAGTTATATATGTTGAATAGTACGGGTACAGTCAGGGATGTAAGTTATATATGTTGTATAGTACGGTACAGTCAGGGATGTAAGTTTATATGTTGTATAGCACGGGTACAGTCAGGGATGTAAGTTATATACGTTGTATAGCACGGGTACAGTCAGGGATGAAAGTTATACATTGTTGTATAGCACGGGTACAGTCAGGGATGAAAGTTATATATGTTGTATAGTACGGGTACAGTTAGGGATGTAAGTTATATATGTTGTATAGCACGGGTACAGTCAGGGATGTAAGTTATATATGTTGTATAGTACGGGTACAGTCAGGGATGTAAGTTATATATGTTGTATAGTACGGGTACAGTCAGGGATGTAAGTTATATATGTTGTATAGTACGGGTACAGTCAGGGATGTAAGTTATATATGTGTTGTATAGCACGGGTACAGTCAGGGATGTAAGTTATATATGTTGTATAGTACGGGTACAGTCAGGGATGTAAGTTATATATGTTGTATAGTACGGGTACAGTCAGGGATGTAAGTTATATATGTTGTATAGCACGGGTACAGTCAGGGATGTAAGTTATATATGTTGTATAGCACGGGTACAGTCAGGGATGTAAGTTATATACATTGTACAGCACGGGTACAGACAGGGATATAAGTTATATATGTTGTATAGTACGGGTACAGTCAGGGATGTAAGTTATATACGTTGGATAGTACGGGTACAGTCAGGGATGTAAGTTATGTATGTTGTATAGTACGGGTACAGTCAGGGATGTAAGTTATATATGTTGTATAGTACGGGTACAGTCAGGGATGTAAGTTATATATGTTGTATAGCACGGGTACAGTCAGGGATGTAAGTTATATGTATATGTTGTACAGTAAGGGATGTAAGTTATATACGGGTACAGTACAGACAGGGATGTAAGTTATATATGTTGTATAGTACGGGTACAGTCAGGGATGTAAGTTATATACGTTGTATAGTACGGGTACAGTCAGGGATGTAAGTTATATACATTGTATAGCACGGGTACAGTCAGGGATGTAAGTTATATATGTTGTATAGTACGGGTACAGTCAGGGATGTAAGTTATATACGTTGTATAGCACGGGTACAGTCAGGGATGTAAGTTTTCGATGTTGTATAGTACGGGCACAGTCAGGGATGTAAGTTATATACGTTGTATAGCACGGGTACAGTCAGGGATGTAAGTTTTCGACGTTGTATAATACGGGTACAGTCAGAGATGTAAGTTATATATGCTGTACATGCTATATGTGACGGGTACAGTCAGGGATATCAGTTGTATTATAATGTTTTATGTGACGGATACAGCCGGCATTTTTTTGTATATTCTATAACATTATTATATGTATGGAGTTTTCCTGCGACTGAGTAGAAGTCTACCAAGTAGAAGAATCTAATCATTTTTGTTATCGTACATGTAGACTAGAACTTTTATGTCAGATTCGCGTGAAACTAGATGAAAAAAATAAGTGTTAGGCATTTTATTACATTCTACAATAGCTATCCCCTTTCTAGAAGCTCTATTTTAAAACAGGATCGACGGTGCAGGCGTATTAGAGACGGATAATAAATCAAATACATTATGTGCGTTGTTATTCCGAGGTTCGAACGGACCGAATCATTTATAAATAACAGGCTATATATACATCCGGTACGATTACAGCCTTCCGGTACGTACGTGGACGGGTACAGTCAGGGATGTAGCTGACAGCCCCTGTTGAAAGAAGTCGCAGATAACTAATGCTTCTCTCACCCTCACAACTTGTGTACCGGAAAGGATGAAGGTTTTTCTGGTTTTTCAATGTTCATCCACAAGATGACCGAGCACTGGAATGCTGATAGATTTCTAATGTTCTGGGGACAATGCTGTACACTGTCTATGTCATCTCTGCAAGACTCATAAGATATGCCTTTACCAATGTTACATTCTTCTGGGCCGTGTACTCCGTGGTTTTAAGTGAGACTAAAATCCATATTTAGAATATTAGACCAAGCTCCGTTTAGTTCTCAATATCCTAACGGTAATTGCAATTTGCTTCTTAAATTCACGATCGTCTACTAGTCACATTACTTTCATGTATTTATGGCGTGGAAGTAAGTTTCTCCCATACTTCACTAGGGGACGGGTATATCTCAAACTGATGAAAGATTTGGTTTGTTGACAACCCGAGACTTGCTGAGGGTTGACCGCCAAAATCTTTCACGAGGGCTGAGATATCCTTGTCCACTTGACACAATCTGATTAAAATACAGATCCTTTTTTATCACTACGTTAGATAAGAGGATCTGAGTAAATCCCATTAGAGGTCATGTCCAGGTGACCTTTGTAAATGGCCAATCAAATTGCTGCTGGCAAAATTTTGACAGTGAATTTCAGGGGACGAAATAGTTTGAAAATCTGTCAGAATTATTTCCGTGTAGGTAGTCATCTCGCCCAAAGAGCACAATAAAGCTAATCGTATTTGTATGTTGGGGCGAAATGGCGTTGTCAATTGACAGAGCAACGTGCAGAAAATGCATTTGATCTGAATTACACGTGGTATATAGGTCATCCGAACATGACCCTTAATCGGATTTTCTCAGATCCTATATTGAACGGAGTGGTTATAAGGATCTGTATTTCAATCAGATTGCATTTGACATATCCAGTTTTTATTCCTTTTCTCTCATCTCAAACTTAATAGAAAAGCTATGAAATTCAATGCTTTCCAGCTTTTCCATTGCGTCATTAACACAGGAACGACCTCATCGACATTGCATGCCGGGATTACGCCGCATGTTGTGATGACGTCACGTAAATATTTAGCGCGCCTGAGCTGTCTTACATCCCCTGTGTAAGGAAGTATTGGAGTAAGATACCATTCCCTCCCTCGGGTCGAGATTTCCGTATCTCACGCTCATAAGGACGAAAGAGTGGAGAAAAGGCAATGCACACGCTCTAGCCAATGGCTTGACATCACCATCACATGAAGCGACCATATTGTCGATGACGGAATTATTTTCGATGCATTATGACGTTCCCTGTGATGACGCTATTAATGGTTTCTAATCACCTGACATGTCACCAGTTACGTACGTGAAAAACAATAAAAAATGGGTATGTCACGTTGACTAAGATACAAAATGTATATCATTCTTTGTGAAAGATTTTGACCGTCAACCCTTGGCAAGCACTGATTGACCAGCCAAAATCATTCCAGAGAGCTGATATATATGCCTGTCCACCTGACGGATTCATGAACGATTCTATAATTCTATCATAAGTCATACCTTTACCGGGTAGGTGACAAGAAAGCTCGCACAAGCAAGATAATGACTTGACATCATCAATACATGCGTCCACCATCGGCGGTGCTTTGCAAGGGATTCTAAACAAGTACTACTTCATCATATTGTATTAAAGTATGGGAGGACATAATCAAGCATGGATGTGTCAACTGGGCAGAGATATCTCAATACTCGTGAAAAGTTGGGGCTGGCCAACACTCATCAATCTTACACTATGGTTCACAGAACCATGTAAGATTGTAGAAGTAAGTGCTGGGTAGTGAAGTGTCGTATGTTTCTACAGTAGGGAGCAATGATGTATAAATTACGATTCAAAAGCAGACGATAATACAAAAACTACTTTCTAAATGTTATTATTACATCTAAAATCGATATTCCTGAAATATCTCCATGTAGAGATATTAGACAATTACAATGTTCATAGCGTTATATTTCCTCATTTGTTCAGGACTGACACTACATAACCTTACTAACCGAAAAGGGAATTTATGAGATCAAAATCGTCCTATAACTCCCGTTGGTCAAGTGATATGTTTAACATGTATATTGTGACGTCGTTTCGACCGACGTTATGACGTAAAGACACAATGCAGAGAAGAGAGTCCACTGATGTGCCGTAATTTACATACAGATACCTTTATTTTTCATTTATTTTCAGAATACAAGACTTACCTTACATAGGTTGAAAAAATGTTTTGGGGGTAAAAGGATATTTCTTAAAATCAAAACGGTCTAATGCATATTTGTATCGTTACAAATTTAGTTGACTTATTTCAAAATATGAAGAATACTCAAATCCTAATCTTTATTTCAATTAATAGCGGTTAGTAAGATAAGTCTCGGTGTAAATTCACATAACAATACATGTACAGAAATTTGACTTCGAATTGAATATAACTTGGACGATAACGTAATGTAAAGATTGTTTTTATGTGAACGTTAAAGGTCATATAAAGATATTTGTATAAAATATCAGTTTTGAAAACAAAAGATTAGAAAGTGTTACAAGAAAGAATAACAGAAATGAAAAACCAGCAGCTAAATTCAAAACACAATTTATTTGTATATACAATATTATACAGAGATGGTTTACAATATCTAAAGTACTTGGTTGTGATACAAGAGTAATACGATAATTTCAAGTGTTACTTATCTGTATGTGAAGATCCTGGTATAATCCTTAATCCTTCCAGGTTCCTAAGTAACAATATTCACAACTCCACGAGGAAAATGAATGTCCACAGATAATATATAAAGTTCCAGGTAATACATTTTTGTATGAATAAATCCACACAATGCGTTGTAATAATCCACAGATAAAGTCACGATAGCTCTCTCAATAGAATCTAATGTGGCGTTGTACAATTCTTGATATGTCTAATAACAGGTCTCATTATAGTTCTGATTAGCCTTAAACAGCTAGATTATATATAGCTAAACCCTAATTCAAGAATATTGGAGAACCTTGTACTTCTAGAAATATCTAACTAAAACAGTAAACAAATAAACACACAGAACTTTCTGGAAATAGACCATTCTAGATCCCTTCTTAAAATCAACATGTTTACAAACATTTATGTTTACACGTGATAATATTCTAGAATGTTCTATAACCTAAATTAATGATATGAACTTTATATGATGTATAGATAATATAGCTATATGAGTTATCTCCCTTATCTTGTAACTACATGTATTTAGTGTCATACATAACAAAAGAAAGTAATAAAAACCTCTCACAAACACACGATTGTATCATAACACAAATAACAATTTTTCTACAATATTCATATTAGATAAGTTATGATCAAGATTTCACGTAATACAATCAATATATAGATTATTTATAGATTATAGATTATATAGATTATATAGAAGTATTTTTGTCAGTATTTAAAGTTGTCCCTAATAAACAATGCTGTTAATCACCTTTTGAAAATCCGAGTCTTGGGTATGTAGTATCCTAACAAATGTTGTGTTATGTTCGTCCTGGTACTGGGGGTACACACTTACAGCATCCCTCAATAGATAAAACTAGAGTCCTGTGTATGAAGTATCCTAAAAAATGTGTTTTATGTTCGTCCTGGTACTGGGGGTACACACTTACAACATCCCTCCATAGAGAAAACCAGAGTCTTGTGTATGCACAGTGTAGTATCCTAATAAATGTAGTGTTATGTTCGTCCTGGTACTGGGGGTACACACTTACAGCATCCCTCCATAGAGAAAACCCGAGTCCTGTGTATGTAGTATCCTAATAAATGTAGTGTTATGTTCGTCCTAGTACTGGGGGTACACACTTACAACACCCCTCCATAGAGAAAACCCGAGTCTTGTGTATGTAGTATCCTAATAAATGTTGTGTTATGTTAGTCCTGGTACTGGGAGTACACACTTACAGCATCCCTCCATAGAGAAAACCAGAGTCTTGTGTATGTAGTATCCTAATAAATGTTGTGTTATGTTCGTCCTGGTACTGGGGGTACACACTTACAACACCCCTCCATAGAGAAAACCCGAGTCTTGTGTATGTAGTATCCTAATAAATGTAGTGTTATGTTCGTCCTGGTACTGGGGGTACACACTTAAAACATCCCTGCATAGAGAAAACCCGAGTCTTGTGTATGCACAGTGTAGTATCCTAATAAATGTAGTGTTATGTTCGTCCTAGTACTGGGGGTACACACTTACAACATCCCCCATAGAGAAAACCCGAGTCCTGTGTATGTAGTATCCTAATAAATGTTGTGTTATGTTCGTCCTGGTACTGGGGGTACACACTTACAACATCCCCCATAGAGAAAACCCGAGTCTTGTGTATGTAGTATCCTAATAAATGTTGTGTTATGTTCGTCCTGGTACTGGGGGTACACACTTAAAACATCCCTGCATAGAGAAAACCCGAGTCTTGTGTATGCACAGTGTAGTATCCTAATAAATGTAGTGTTATGTTCGTCCTAGTACTGGGGGTACACACTTACAACATCCCCCATAGAGAAAACCCGAGTCCTGTGTATGTAGTATCCTAATAAATGTTGTGTTATGTTAGTCCTGGTACTGGGGGTACACACTTACAGCATCTCTCCATAGAGAAAACTAGAGTCCTGTGTATGAAGTATCCTAAAAAATGTTGTGTTATGTTCGTCCTAGTACTGGGGGTACACACCTACAACATCCCTCCATAGATAAAACCCGGGTCCTGTGTATGTAGTATCTTAAAAAAATGTTGTGTTATGTTCGTCATGGTACTGGGGGTACACACTTACAGCATCCCTCCATAGAGAAGTTGCATATGCCATATCTCTCGCCGCATACCCCTGTTCCTTCATCGTACACGGCAGTGCGCATGTCTTTCTCACAGCTACACACGCTGCCATCACATTCGGGTAATGTGCTGTAAGACGAAATTGTCATTTTTAGAATTTATCGAAAAAATGCATTTGTAATACATCCATCCAATGATGTAAATGTAGCCGGCCCACACACTCGATATAAATGTTAGGCAACGACTTGTAATGTAGTAGGCATAAAGACTATACATATATGGTTTGGGCCCTTTTTCACCCCCTAATCCGTCAAATTTTCAAACTGGTTATTTAGTTTTTAACTTGTTGGATTTGACATATTTAGTACATCCCTACTTAAATTGTACTAATAGTTTTCTAATTTTGCAGCTTCGGTTGCTATGGTAGCAACTCGAAAAATGCATCAATTATTAAAATGTGGAAATTTTGACATAGTAGAACAAACTTCATATTTGTCCTAAAGATTTAGTGGACGTGCATACATATTCTCAGTAAATATGAGTTTGTTCAAGGATGATCTCTATAGTGTCATAAACTAAACCTTGACCAAAAGTGTCAAAAATTCCACATTTTTATAATTTATGCATATTTTGAATGGATGCCATGGCAACTACAGCTGCAAAATTAGAAAACAGTCATTATAGATGAATCAGTGATGCACTTAATATTTAAATTATAATCACTAAATAACAGTTTTAATAGAAAGCAGTTAACAGAAAATGTTATGGCTTCCGTTAATCAAAGGTTATAACTCCGCCAAATAGGGTCTGATGAAAGTGCCCATCGAACCTGGTCAAGTTCCTCAGACATTTAACCATGTTATTAATTTTCGAGAAAAACCGGAAATATTTGCGAGAGTTATTAAGCGCAAACAGCCGAAAATGACGTTTTTTGTTAATCAAAGGGCCATAACTCCGCCAAACAGGGTCCTATGAATGTGCCGATCGTACTTGGCCAAGTCCGCGAGAAACTTTACCATGTTGACAAGTTTCGAGAAAACTCGGTAATATTTAGAGATATTTATTTTGTGGAGTCGCAAAAGTTATAAGCTGACCGTCTTATTACCACATTGGGCGACATTGGGCGTCGCTCTCTCTGTAGGAAGTCTTTTTAGGCCTCTATCCGATTAAAATACAGATCCTTGTTATCGCTTCGTTGGGTAAGATGATCTGATACAGATCCTTGTTATCGCTTCGTTGGGTAAGATGATCTGACAACATCCCATTATAGGTCACATTCTGGTGACCTTTGGACATGGCCAATCAAATTGCTGCTGCCAGAATCTTGACTGTGCGATGTTGTCAGATCCTCGATTGAACGGAGTGATTCTAAGGATGTGGATTTTAATCAGATTGTTGAGGCCTGTGATTGGTCAGTTTTTTTTATCATGAGCTGCCTTCAGTACGATATAGTTCAGGATTGGATATAACGTCGTTGATAGTAACTTCTGGAGTATCGAGTATGCCCTTGAAGTTAAGTTATAGGCCTATGTGTAAAAAAATTTGACATTCTATTTTTCTTCAGAAGTGTATTGAAAACATCTGATTTAATGAAATATGCTGTAAATATAATTCAAATGCAAAACAGACAAAACATTAATGATACTTTATAGGCATTTGAAAAACAAAAACAAAAACAAAACAGAATGCATGCACTGTAATAGTTCTAGTTTCTAGCCTTATGCATGTTTATATGAAATCATATAATTATGGAGAAATCGATTTAAAATTATTACCATTACCATCAAAATGTCAAATGTCATAACTTGGCTTCTTGGTTGAACCGTGTGCAATCTTTTTATTACTCTTTAGACGTCAATATCAAGATTGTTGGCAGTACTGCCAAAATTCATTTGAGCCTTTATTTGAAATTGTAAAATTAAAACCAATAAATCGTTAATTTGGTGAAGAAAACATGTATATTTAAAGATCTTCTTGATTCTTGAGTATGAAAACTGAGGCACAAATAACTTAAATATAAAGCTTAGACTTGACGGCGTAGCCATGTCAGAAGACTATAGATAGCAGTTCACAGTTAGACCGAATGGCCATGGTGAGATTTTTTTTATTAAGCAGAAAATCCCTGTTTTATTATATGCGTAAACATTTAAAAATGTATATGTCCTAAAATTGGTGAATTAAATCTAGAGACTTACATGTAGGCTTCATATTTGCAAATTCAACAAAATGGGTTCGAGATTAATGGTTTAGAGGATATCCGATTGTGCGTCTAAGACGGAGAGACTCACTACTATAGCAGCAGAAATTGATAGCCGCGGTACGAGGTAAGATTACTCAAAAGTTTAATTGTATACCTAAGTCGAAATAGGCTCAGTTCCGCTATCACGACAGTGATGCTTGGTTTAAACTGTGTTCAAAAAAACAATTCTCCTAGAGGAGGGTAATTTTGGGTTAAAAATCCCAATGTTTTGCAATTTAAAAAAAATGGTTACCATGGTTTTTACAGACTCCCAAACCAAAAAAAACAGACCTGTCCAAAAATGAACTCTGTATACCAATTGGAAAAGTTGTGTAGATTAAAAATATATATACTTTTATACAGGTGTTATTTAAATGTTAAAAAGCTGTGTGTAGAGCCTGCACTTTATTTTGCTGATTTTTTTCAAATCTACTGTACACTGCTACCATAACACCACCTCAACACTAACTAATACAAAAGTGAACATTTTTTTTATTTTAATGACATTGAAACTTAATAAGTTAGTGTTCTGGAATAGCGACACCAATTTAGCAACATCCCGATTATCAAATATACAGAATCTCCATAGTCATACCGATAGATGTTTCTTATAACTATAAGTTCGTTATGTGTTCTTACCTGCAGGCATCAAACTGAAAATACTGTTGGTAACCTTTGAATTTGGCTAGTGTTCTATTCTTTCCTCCACATAATATTTGTCCAGTAATGATCTTTGTTTTTTTGGAGCTAGAACAGATATCATACAGTAAACTGAATTTACAGTAAGTATGAAGTAGTATCTGTGCTATGAATACCTTTATAATATAGAATTTATAACGTGATTTTACTTTACGATTTACTGTTACTAAACTTACGTTTTACAACAGCCGTGGTTCGTGGCTCGTTCTCGTTTTAACAGACACATTTTTGTATTCCCGGCTTGTATTAGGGATGTACAGTCATCTCGGATATACTCGGCAGTGAAGGGTACAGATCGGACGAGATTATTCTCGTGCCATTCCTGTTGTGCTATGTCACGGAAAAACCCGGGGAATCTCTCTAACAGACTGAAATAGCAGAAACAATCTTCTTAATGTACCGTACAAATTAGCAGGAGAAATTTAACACTAATGAAGAGAAATTCTTTTTGGTGTGAAAACATAAAAATCGCGAAATTAACCACTCACGAAAATATTCATGTTTACAGTAAGCTCTTGTAGAATATTTAACTATTGTCCACTGAGGTGAAAAACATGCAACGTTTCTTGCAACAATAAATATTTTATAAGCACCTTCTAGATAATGGGTTTTGCTGTCGGAGACACGCCATGTACTTTAATAGTTAAATCAATTTCAATTCTAAAAGTAAGGGCTTAAAGTTTTGTCTTTGTAGTATTACATCTTATAGAAACTTAAGACATAATCTAGTGAGTTTGAATACATCAATAACGTTTTGTAACGTTTAAAATTGTTGCAATTACGTTTTATGGTGCCTAATGTGCTTTAAACGTTATCTAATGTGTCGATATCGAAATACCTTAACGACGTGTGTGAAGTACCATTTTACCGTCTCTTAGTTCCACCTTCCGGTGATTGTGACGTCATATTTTGACGTAATAGCACAATAACCCTAATGTGGGACTAATCGACTGTAAAATGAATTCCACGCGCTTCGTTTAGAGATATGGAAACTTTCGTTATAAATCATCCTAAGTCATGATTGACATGTAACCCGATAATTGATGTGCTGTCCCATTGCCATCAGTAGTATTGACATAGATATACAATAAACTGATTGTTCCTTACTCGCATTCCTCTTCAATGTTCATCATTTCGTTCTGCCTGGTATACATCATGGTTACGAGGGATAGAATCGGCACGGATAAGACAAAATGAGTGGCCATCTGCAATAGTTCAGAAAAAAAAACGAAAATTTACACGAATTTCAGATAAGTCCTTTAAAAAGTTTGAATTCATAATTGTAAACGATTCATGGTTTATGTTAATGTAATCATTCTTCTGAACTCTGGATTACTAGTCTGACGCCCAACCTATCGTGCTAAAGAGAAGTGTTATTTAGCCGAGCGGTATATTGCAGCTAGTTTTAACCAAGGTTAGTTACAAATGTACATACTCCCCCTCTAGGAATGAACTAATCCTCAAATTCCCAGGGGTCACAACGATTTATTCGCAGGTACAGTTGAGTATAATTCCCGAGTCCCAACATGGGCGCCAATGTAACAGGGTGTATGATTTGTAATATATTGATCACTGCCTCTAACAGGGGTTGGAGTCTGGACCTCTGGATTATAGCCTGATCTCTCTAGCCGAGCGGTATATAGCTGCTAATATTGACCAGGTTACCTCATTATTTGACACTTAAATTCTGCTAATATTATTTTTGTACATAAAAGCGAAAATTTCTAGAAATAATAATATGTTACTCTTATTGATAACCATGACACAAGCAAATTATTTTTGACAATAGGAGCAAATGTGCTCACATTTTATCCAAACACTTTCATTGATATTCATATGTTACCTTACGTGACCAAGTCTGAACAATAGCGATCCAAAGACTAACGCGTTATTGGGGATTTTACAAACTGTGTAAAGTAAGTAACCTGACAACCCTATCCATCAAATTGTCGACAAATAAATGGCCCTTTCTACTCTACGCATGCCTCCTCATGGTGCAATGAAATGCATTAAAACTTGTCAGATACAAGATGTCGTTTGGAAGGAGTTGTTGGAACAAGAAATCAGACAGAGAGACGGATTCTTGTATATCTGAATAAAAACTTACCATGGCTATAAACCATCTGGTACTAGACGATTTTTGCGATGTTTCTCCCATTTTATCGTCGAATACAGAATCTGTGAAAAATAACAGTAATTGATTACGTTTTATAGAGTCGATGTCACTATTTTCTTATCCATCAGGGTATGACAATGACATAATATATTGTGAGAATCTACTACACGGATTCACAGTTTGCATCTGTTTTCCAAACTAACAATATTGGTAAAATCGAACATTAGCCAACCCGCAATTTCAAAATATAGCTGGAGAGTTGTAGATTAACTAATGTTTTTCGTTTTAATTTATAATACTCATTGTGGTGAGAAATTTTTCAAAAATTCTTTTTTTTAAATTTTAAATCTGACAATTTTGTTCAACAAGAACATTCATGAATAAAATGAATAACCATTTTACTAAAGTGTTTATATAAAAGCATATGTTAGCGTTTTTCGTGCTAGAAAAGCTAGGCTTAAATATGATTTTGTTAATTGTATTAACTTTATGTCGTTTTTATTACCATTTATATAATTGCATTAACCTGCTCAAGGTCGCTTTGGCGCTAAAAATTTGATGGTGTTACATCTACAGTGTGGTAATGATGTACCACCAATACTTATGAAAACGTATGTTTGCATTGATAACAACTTACCTTTGTAACAGCGTACGTCTTTACCTGTGTGTGCGCTTTCTTCCAAACACAGATCTCCGTCTGTAGTCGGTGCAAACCTGCACAATTTAAATACTCTGTGGAACAAAACAAACAAAAAATGGCCTTTACTAGTATTTTAGATTTAAAAAGTTGTTTTGGTACAATAACACGTTTAATGATACGATGAATGCGGATGTCCTGGTAGAAAATATGTTAGACTGCGAGTATCACATTTAGGATGTATACATGGTTCAGTGAACACGCATTATATTACTATTTAAAGCGCTGTACACCTTTACACATAATACCCCGGTAGTATCCCATTGCTATACAACATTGCTATACAAAAAGTCGGTTTGCTTGTAAACGAACTGTTATAGAACCGTAGTTATTTCAATTTAAAACATGATTATCTTATATCAAATACTAATTTTTACCAATAACTAACCCATGAACGTATGTAGTGTACTTTATCAAAAACCAATATCTTTAAAGAAGTCACAACACCTAGAAAAAGTGTAAGCATAAAGCTACGAAGTATGCAAATATAAGTGAGGTTCTGCTTGGTTGATGTTGTGATAACACTTTTGTCTATACGGTACTATAGCACAGAGACATTGCGTGCAGTGCAGTGACCTGTTTAACGTCAGAATCCTTCTCAGTTTAGGTAATGTACCTTTCAAGACCTTGAAGCAGCCGATATGATAAATTCCATAAATTGTTTTTTGTCGTAACGATTCATTTTTACTATTGAATACATAGGCGTTGACGCACGCTTCGAATTTTTTAACTACCACTTATCTTCCGGATTCATCGACCAATCGTAGGGGTTCTTTGACAGAAAAGGACCGTTCACTAATGTATATACCCGGAAGTGATGGCATGGTGCAGTATGTCCCATATATCTGTTATAGCCTAGTGGACAGGGAATGGACTATAGAGCGTCCGCCCAACCAGGCCATAATGGGTTATATCACTCTCACATATGTAAAACACTTGTCTTTTTATTCCTTACATGAGGATATAATATTGATTGAGACCCTGCGTCACGTTAATTTTCCAGCGAAACCTAGAATACCTTCAATGATTGCATCCGTATAATAAACGTAAAATCAAGCTAAAAGGTATATAAACAGAATGATATGAATAATTTGACATTTGATAGAATTCCAGATGATTCAGTTTCAGAAGCATGTTTGTCATATTGATTCAAAGCACGTGTTAGGTAACTTTATAACTACAGTTAATCCATACCCCTAGAATTGTAGTTATTTTATCAGGAGCTGAATTGGCATGAAAAATAAAAATGCTCGCGGACACATATATATATTCGTCAACATTAAAAAATGCTCGGAATTAAGTTGGTATGATTTTTCAACTCACTTCAAGAAGAAAAAGACATTACCAAATGAATTGTTTCTTAGATCAAAAGTTGTCGGTTATTTTCTGTAGTTTTACAACATGTAAACAGTATCCCGAAAGCTCAACAAATAAGGGAGATATTGCGATTTTTTTTCAACACCGACACGAAAATGCGTAGTAGGGAGTTAAGGGGTTATGCAGATAGAACAGGACATATTGCCACAGTGACGACATAATCTGCTTAAGGATGTATTCTGCTGAGGGGTCAACAATTTCTTGTAAATGCATTTTTTTTTCTTATGACTCTTTTTGAAAGAGGGGTTATTGACAAACAAAAAAATGCAATAAAAACATATGTTGGTGTGTTTTTTTCTCTCTGTACCTTCTTGAAAATGCCTACTTATTTAAAAAAAAAAATCATGAATTTTCCATGAAAATTTCAATTATGAACAATAACTATTAAAATAAAAAAAATATAAGTATCAGGTTAATTTTCTTCTTTTTCAAATTGATTCATGACTATGTCATTGACAGAGTTTGAGCAAAAAAAGTTTCATGTTTGTCTTTCTTCTAGTGTTACAAGTGCACTGACTCTATATTTTTCTCCTAATGACGGTTGAAAGAACTCGACCGACATTGTTTACATTTCCGGTCATTGCGCCGATATACGATATGTCGTAAAATGATACTAATTCTTCACTAAAACTAACAATAAACACTTGTGACTTGATGGAAACATCATATTTAGTTTATTCTTTAACAGTTAACACCTGAATAACCAAAAATATTTTGAAAATAGTTTACGTCATAGTGATGTTGCTAAAGAGTTACGTCCCTTTACACGGATCATTTCACGTCAAAATCCTCACCAGAAAACAACCTTAACGTTAATTGTTAAACCTTACCACATAATTAATAGTATATTATCAGTAGCGTGTTCTGGAACCCCGAACTTCAAAATGTCTTTACAAATATCAGCATTTAAGATAATTGTATTTGAAAAAAAACAGTATTTATTCATCAGACTTTCACGGCTGACAAAACAAACTAATATATGACATAAATCAATACTGTTTTCTTAAACATATTTTTATATATTTTCAGATATTGCTACGAATATAAATTACCAAAATGCAAATTCATAATAAACGCTAAATTATTCAAGACGCTATTTGTATATATGCATCTTTATCGACCTTTGCACGCAACCAATAGCAGATATTTATATAGTATACTATCTATGTCTGCCAATAGAAAGTGGTTTACATAGCCCTCTCTTATACTCTGTAGTGGCTTTATTTTGTTGTGGTTTGGTCTCCTTTTCTTACTGAAAATCGTATATGAATGTCTTCTTATTATTCATAATAATGAAACGATATTCAGCAAAATTTGCAGCAAGAAAATTCACCAACAATTTTACTTTGACATGATAATTTGCTTTAAAAAATAACGTGTTTCTCACTAACTCCCGTTCCAACTAATAGAGCATGGTGGATTTTATGGACCTGCAATTAACAAAGGTTTGAAAATGATCGGCCTGAAGCATCTGTCATTATAGAAATTCGGTTTGTTAGGCAGACGACAGCTGTCTGAAGTAATCAGCCCTTGGTATGAATACATGATAGAGTCTTCATATAGTATGCAACGAAACTCTTTGAAGTAGTGTTATCCTAAAGCATAAAACTTACTAACTTTAGAAAACCTAATATATTGTATATTTTATATTTATCCTTACCACGTGTTGGGTAAGGTGTAACTATGTAGTTCAACATGTAATTAAGTAAATCTGAAGCCAATTAATATTCAAAATACAGTGTTCTTGAATCAGACATTTTTGGACAACTTGCGGTTTGTGACTTTGGTGAAGAGCTACTAGGTTGTTCGTATAGATTATCTTTATATTTCTACAGTGGTCAAATATACCAAAATACTGTCATCAAATAATGTCTTTCTAAAACAATTCTCATCAATGAAAATAGTTCCTGAGTCTGTTTCCTATTTTTAAAGATCGGCATTTATGTCATTTAAAATATAGTGCATAGCACAACTAAGAATGAAAGTAGTAGATAGAGAAGTTTTTGTTCAGTTTTACGCTCACCTGGCCCAAAGGGCCGGTGAGCTTATGTCATGGCGCGGCGTCCGTCATCCGTCGTCCGTCCGTCCGTCCGTCAACATTTCTTTAAAGCGCTACTAGTCATAGAGTTCCGCATGGATTCTAACCAAATTTGGCCAGAAACATCCTTGTGGGAAGGAAATCAGTGTTTGTTTAAATTTTGGCTATTATCCCCTGAGGGCAGGAGGGGCAGGGCGGGGCCCAATAGGGGAAATAGAAGTAAATCCTTTTAATCGCTACTACTCATAGAGTTCTGCATGGATTCTAATCAAATTTGGCCATATACATCGTTGGGTGAAGGGGAATAGAGTTTGTGTATATTTTGGCTCTGATCCCCCAGAGGTAGGAGAGGCGGAGCCCTATAGGGGAAACAGGGGTAAATCTTTAAAATGCTACTAGTCATAAAGTTCTGCATGGATTCTAAGGAAATTTGGCCAGAAACACCGTGGGGGGAAGGGGAACAGAGTTTGTATAAATGTTGGCTCTGACCCCCTGGGGCAGGAGGGGCGGTGCCCTATAGGAGAAATAGAGGTAAATCCTTTAAATCGCTACTAGTCATGGAGTTCCGCATGGATTCTAACCAATTTTAGCCAGAAACACCATTGGGGAAAGGGAAATAGAGTTTGTATAAATTTTGCCTCTGTCCCCTGGGGGCAAGAGGGGCGGAGCCCAATATGGGAAATAGAGGTAAATCCTTTAAATCGCTACTAGTCATAGAGTTCTGCATGGATTCTAAGGAAATTTGACCAGAAAGATCGTTGGGGGAAGGGGAACAGAGTTTGTATAAATTTGTCTCTTAGCCCCTGGGTTAGGAGGTGCGAGGCCTATAAGGGAAATAGAGGAAAATCCTTTAAATCACTACTAGTCATAGTGTTCTGCATGGATTCTGAGGAACTTTGGCCAGAAACATCGTTGGGGGAAGAGAAATAGTGTTTGTATAAATTTTGGCTCTCACCCCCTGGAGGAAAAAGAGTATGATCCAACAGGTATTCCGAGGTAAATTTTTAAATTTACTAAGAAATGAAACAATGATGCCGCATTCAGAACATTACAAACCAGATGAGCGATATAGTCCCCCCTCGGCCTCTTGTTCTTAATATTCGTAGATTTATCCTGCAACCAGGATATTAATTATTTATAGATCAAATGATTAACGTCGAATACACCTGATATCAAGACTCGCCACTTTTTTCACCCTTACAAATAAAGATACTGTTTATTTGTTATGATACTGGCAATGTATTTTAATATGTTAACAAGACCATTAACAATGTTCTTTAAAACCTTAACAGGTTTTTGACAACATCATGATTTGTTGCAAAGCTATTACACTATACAAATCTGCCAAAAAGTAAGAAAAAGAGACAAACACAAAAACTTAAGTTACAAATAATGTATGCACCAGGAAGTGTGTGGTGTTTAGTTTTAGCTCTATTTATTTTATTACATTATAAAAAATCTCAAAGTTTTGTAGGATGTTTTTACCTTTGCTAAAGACGCGCAAACGCTCACATATTGATCACAGTCAACAATTCCACGGATGGCTGAATGAAACGTGACAATCTTAGATATGCATCAATGACCATGGTCCTATAACTATCCATAAACACCATTTCCTTGAGATAACATCAAACGTCTTATCATCAGGAGATCAGATATGATTTATGATTATAGCCAGAAGATTTTTCGTCATACTAATTCGTTCTTCTTCGCCGTGAAAGTCATTGATACGTGATGAAACCGTTACGTTCATTCACCAACGTGTTAAGGGAAGGGAGCATAAACAAAATACGTGAAGTGTTGCCCATAACAACGCTACATAAACTGGTTACGTATAGATTATTGTCTGCACTTCGTCAATGATAGTAGCAGGATGACGATATTCCAAATGTAAGCGGTGCAGCTTCAAACACAATTTCGGAAAAGAGTATGAACAACATTACATTCAAAATGATGTCTTCTCTCTGGATGGTAACTCTTCTTTGTCCAGGTATGTAAAGGTCGCACATATAATCTCTTAAAAGCAGATACACTTATTACATGTTTTTCAGTGAAATGTACCTGGTGTGTTCTCCATTTGTCCACTTTTTAGAGAACAAAGAAAAGTGTTTGTATAGGAGAACAATGGAAAACTAATTATAGTCAGTTCCATATTAATTTTTACCTGTGCTTACCTGTGTTCGTTTACCTGAGCTTCCTATAGTGTGTCAAAAGTCTTGGAAATAGAGAGATATCAATATATACAGTACAGAACTATATATATTTTATGCATTTTGACAAACAAATGTGCATTATATTTAATATGTTACATCTTTATGAATTTCACTACTGATAAAAGAATAAAGAACAAAATTGCATCCAAGTTTTAGGAGAAGTGTCACAAGAAGAGCAAACTGTTTTTACACTCTGTTTCAATTTCAAGAATTAGTAAAAAAAAAAAAAAAATACGTAATATTAAGATACTTTTGACACGTTACTGCTTATAATCTGTAAGCTACAAAATATTTCACAAGAGTAATACACACATTCCACTGTCAACAACATTATGCAAGTTGTTATTAGGAGAACCCAATCAAGACAACTATGCTTGTAATTTGTACTTATGTAGCTATATAGAGAATATGTCACAATAAACATGTAAATATACATGTATCTAATTAATTATATCATATACAGTTGTATACCATATACATTGTATATCAAACTTTACTGATGTCCCGACATTCCAATTCTACAGTAACAAGAAAGTCAATCATACATGTACTGTATATATTTGTATGTTAGACATTGAGAAAATCCAGCTATTTGTCATCAAGGATGATATTTTCGCAATGTTTTTGGAAACATCCATGACGGTCGCTGAAATATCCTTCATGAAATAATTAAGTATAAAATATTAATAAATTAAATATACTTTTTATTCAGTATGTAATATTTAGATTAATTGAGATGTCTTTTGTTTACAGTAACCTGCAAAATTGAGTAAATCTGCATAATCTGATATTACATGTATTATATATATATCAATACGCATCACTTTTATCACATAAAAAAACTCAGCATTTCTACATAAAAGAGACTTCTGAAAACTGCAAATTATTTGAGAGAATGGGAATGTTATTGAACATTATGTTATAACTGAAGAACAATGAGAAATTGTTCAAAGTTTTGCTGATTTTGATATTTCGTTAACTTATATATATAATAAACCTCCGGATTGTTCGAACATACAATTTTCGCGGTAATGTTTTAGCTAATGATAGTTCGGACGATGACTTTTTATATATTCTATTTCAGGTAGTTCGCAGAACGTAAAAGTTAGGATTTTTGTTACCATACAAGGAGAAATCTCAATATGAAGTTCAGGATTAGAAAAAATAAGACGTAAACAATAACGAGAATCAAGGAAGATATAAAATGAGACACAACCAGTCAAAAAATACCATTCCTTTCTTGACCTTGAATTGTCAGTTAGAGTTCATGTTATGCATAGGGATTGACATTCTCACAAAATGTATTTCGAAGTTACAGAAGGTTGGAATATAAATACCTTAGCTTCAAACCAGTTGATCTTGGAATGGCTGAACCAGAAACAGTCATCCCCATTGGAGAGCCATTTTTGGGTTGGACAGAATGCTTCAGAACCTGAAACGTAATATAATTGTTACATGTTACTATCCTTATAGACATGTAATGTCAATGTCATACTGTTACGAATTGTAGTGTAGCATGGAGGACTGCATTATATCAACGATAACGAGATACCTTCTCGTTCAAGGCTACAGAGACCAACCGACAACTTAATTTTACATAAAACACATTGTTTTGTGAGACGGCGGTATATTTGTGCTACTTGTTTGTATCGTTGTTTTGTGAGACGGCGGTATATTTGTGTTACATGTTTGTATTGTTGTTTTGTGAGACGGCAGTATATTTGTGTTACTTGTTTGTATCGTTGTTTTGTGTGACTGTGGTATATTTGTGTTACATGTTTGTATCATTGTTTTGTGAGACGGCGGTATATTTGTGTTACATGTTTGTATTGTTGTTTTGTGAGACGGCGGTATATTTGTGTTACTTGTTTGTATCGTTGTTTTGTGTGACTGTGGTATATTTGTGCTACATGTTTGTATCGTTGTTTTGTGAGACAGAGGTATATTTGTGTTACATGTTTGTATCATTGTTTTGTGAGACGGCGGTATATTTGTGTTACATGTTTGTATTGTTGTTTTGTGTGACTGTGGTATATTTGTGTTACATGTTTGTATCTTTGTTTTGTGAGACTGCGGTTTATTTGTGTTACATGTTTGTATCATTGTGTTATGAGACGGCGGTATATTTGTGCTACATGTTTGTATTGCTGTTTTGTGAGACTGCGGTTTATTTGTGTTACATGTTTGTATCATTGTTTTGTGAGACTGCGGTTAATTTGTGTTACATGTTTGTATCATTGTTTTGTGTGACTGCGGTTTATTTGTGTTACATGCTTGTGTCGTTGTTTTGTGAGACGGTGGTATATTTGTGTTACATGTTTGTATCGTTGTTTTGTGAGACGGCGGTATATTTGTGTTACATGTTTGTATCGTTGTTTTGTGAGACGGCGGTATATTTGTGTTACATGTTTGTATCGTTGTTTTGTGAGACGGCGGTATATTTGTGTTACATGTTTGTATTGTTTTTTGTGAGACGGCGGTATATTTGTGTTACATGTTTGTATCATTGTTTTGTGAGACTGCGGTTTATTTGTGTTACATGTTTGTATTGTTGCTTTGTGAGACAGAGGTATATTTGTGTTACATGTTTGTATCGTTGTTTTGTGAGACGGCGGTATATTTGTGTTACATGTTTGTATTGTTGCTTTGTGAGACAGAGGTATATTTGTGTTACATGTTTGTATCGTTGTTTTGTGAGACGACGGTATAATTGTGTTACATGTTTGTATCATTGTGTTGTGAGACGGGGGTATATTTGTGTTACATGTTTGTATTGTTGTTTTGTGAGACTGCGGTTTATTTGTGCTACATGTTTGTATTGTTGTTTTGTGAGACGACGGTATAATTGTGTTACATGTTTGTATCATTGTGTTGTGAGACGGTGGTATATTTGTGTTACATGTTTGTATTGTTGTTTTGTGAGACTGCGGTTTATTTGTGCTATATGTTTGTATTGTTGTTTTGTGAGACAGAGGTATATTTGTGTTACATGTTTGTATCGTTTTTTGTGAGACGGCGGTGTATTTGTGGTACACGTTTGTATCGTTGTTTTATTAGACGGCGGTATATTTGTGTTACACGTTTGTGTCGTTGTGTTGTGAGACTGTGGTTTATTTGTGTTACATGTTTGTTTCATTGTGTTGTGAGACTGTGGCATATCTGTGTTACCTGTTTGTATCGTTGTTTTGTGAGACTGTGGTATATTTGTGTTACCTGTTTGTATCATTGCAATAGTGGTAAATCTTGCACATTGTATTATAATTATTGGTTCTTTGTTTCTTACTTATTCTGGTTTTCTGATTGGACATTTCTTTTTAATACCACTATATTTACATTTTCACTGCAGCCCTACTATGTAACCTTACCAAGCGCTGTTTGCATTCAACATAGAGCTGCCATCCGCTTATTATTACATCATTATCCGAGTGGGGTCAAAATTGTCGCGCCAGTGATCATGGATGATGATAGGTCTTTTTCGATTTATTCATCATAGATGCCAAATATTTCGGGATTCCATCATTAAATTTTTATCAAATGTAAATATCAACATTAAACGTCTTTCAGAGGGCATGCATAGCGAATATTAGCTACCAGGAAATCATCAACAAATCAACCAAAAAATCACCAACCAACCAACCAACAAATTATCAACCAATCATCAAACAAATCATCAACCAATCAAGCAATAAATCATCAACCAATTAATAATCAACCAATCAATAATCAACCAATCAACAAATAAATCATCAACCAACCAACCAACAAATCATCAACCAATCAATTAACATATTTCTGGAAAATTGTACAATGTAGTGCACTGATTTCTTTCATCACTGATTATTATATATTTTTTTAATTCCTGTGGAACAGCAAAACATAAAGTGATAGAGAATTCAACATTAAATATTTTTTAAACGATGGGTTGCAATGATCTTTATCAAATCATTTATAGTTTCCATTGAAATTGTCTTTAATTCAAAGGCTTCATCAGGCCAGATCTAAATGTCTTGTTGCATAATATATAATTAGTTTGAATAAGTTTGTTAGTTATCATTGATTTACTAAATTAAGAGATCCAAGAGAGATCTTGGCGCTCACCAAAGAATGATCTACGTCTGACAATGGAAAGATGATCTTTTTTCTGGCTTTTCAAACTTTTACTACATATTACTTCTATGAAATTATAAAAATCCTTTCAGTACTTTAATATAAAGAAACACACACACACTCACACACGTTTCTTCACACAATCAAAAAAATTTCAGTACTTTCTGAGATATATAACAGTAACAAACGTCAATAATCAAAATCCAAGATGGCTACCTGGTGGCCATCTTTTTGACTGATCAGTCCTTAAAATGCAATATGCACAACTAGGTCCCTAAGGAAACGTAATATTGTTTATATTAAATTTGAGAATGATCCCTTCAGGACTTTCTGAGAAATAGCGATTTACAAACTTTAACTATATAACCAAGACGCCCATGGGCCTTAACGGTCACCTGAGTTCGGAACCAGACTGAAACAAAGACCAAAATAAACACTATATATTGGTCCATCATCTCTTAAGATTATTGGTTTCATCAAATCTGTGAATTCCAAAGAAATTTAAGCCATCTTTTACCCCTTTGGCCCCGCCCCTCTGGTCCCTTGGGGTCAGTTAGGACCAAGATTTTAAAATGCTATCTCAAGCTAATAATTCTAACCCAGTTTTGACCCCAGAATAGAAAACCCAAGTTTGACATTTTCTATGAAAACTAAGCAAATAATGCTCATAAATGTGTTTTCCTATATAAACTAAGTAAAATTTGACCCCTCCCCAGAGGAAAAATTAGAGATCTCAAGGCCATAAAATTCACAATTCTTGTAGGAGGGCATTAAAACCTTTTAAGCTATGAAGAGTATCTGGTTCCATTCAAATCTGTGAATTCAAAAGAAGAATTTTGAAATTTTAGCCATTTTGTGACCACCCTTTTGGACCCACCCCTAAAAACAAGGGCCCTTTGGGGTCAGTCATGGAAAATTTGTTAATAGGATTAAATGGCAATTCACTTAGGGTGATAATTCTGACAACGTTTGCCTATTACAAATGACAAAATAATGCTGAAAAACTGTGTTTTCCATATATAAACTATAGTAAAACTTAATCCCCTCCCCAGGCGAAAACCCCAGAGAGACCCCAGGGTCATATAATTAACAATTTTTGTAGAGGCCTTGAGACCTTTCTATCCATGAAAAGTATTCGATTTTACCACATTCTGTGAGTGGAGAATTTTTTTTGTGTCCTAAATTTTATCCAATTTTTACTACAACTTTGGTCCCTCCCACAGCTCCCTTGGGGATGGGGGTCAATAAATTCACATTTTTGATTGATAGCCTTATGCCTTATAGATCCTTAGATGTCTGCAAAATTTCATTGAAATTGCTTTTAGCGGTTTTGGAGAAGAAGTCGAAAAACATGTAAATTGTTTATCGTCGCACGAGGGAACGGACGACGATGGGACAAAAGGCTATTAGAATAGGTCACCTTGAGACTGTCCCAGGTTGACCTAAAATCCAAGATGACTGACTGGTGGCCATCCTGTTCATCGATCGGTTCCAAAATGTAATATACATAACTAGGGCCCTAGGAGAACCTACGTATGAAATTTGAGAATGATCAATCTTCAGTACTTCTCTGAGAAATTTACGATAACAAACTTTGTATAACAAAATCCAAGATGGCTGACTGCTGGCCAATCTTTGTCTTGTCCACCGATCGGTTCCAAAATGCAATATGCACAACAAGGGCCCTAGGGGAAACGTATCTTATGGAATTTGAGACAGATACCTTACGTTAACTTTCCTGCGATCAATAGCCGGTAACAAACTTAATCTATCAAAATCCAAGATGCTGCCTGGATGCCATCTTGTTCACTGATTTAGTCCCAAAATGCAATTATGCACAACAAGGGCCCTAGGGGAACCTACATATGGGATTTGAGAAAGATAACTTTAGTACTTTCTAATATCTGAAATAGCGATAGCATGAATTGGTAACGGTAACGTCATGAAGGACGATACGGTCACGGGTTACGGACTGTCATGTGGATTGAGAAAATGTCACACGGTAGTGTGTCTATCTGACGTAAGATGGAAATATTCTGTCACGAGGTAAAACTTGTGTAAATCTATCACGAGTAGGGTATCTGTCATTTGGTAAAGGGATTCTGCCACGAGTAGGATTGACCATAGTCTTATGAATGATCTTCCAGGATGTTGTCTAAAAATATACACTAGTGATCTTAATAGAAGATAATAGTTTTAGTCATGAATATAGGTATCTCTAAAGACTGATGATCTGTACTGAAAATGTCCTTTACAGGTGTCGACTTGTCATTTGTAATCACAGGTTAGTGATCCTGTCATGAAAGTCTGTCATGTACCTGATTGTCATAAATCTGTCATGAGGTAGGGATCTGTCACTTTAGTGATCTGACGAGAAGTAATTGGATCTGTATGAAGGATCTGTCATGAAAGCATCATGATTAGTCATGTTTTAGAAATGATAAATGTCACTGACGTAGGGATGCTGTCCGACGCGGATGATCTGTATCATACATGGTGAATAGTCATGAGTTCAGACATGAGTCGGCGCGATCTTGTCCACCCAGCTGAACTATCATAGCACTGTAAATTCACGATAGAGTCTGTCACAAGTAGGGATCTGTCATGAGGTAGGGATTGTCAACATAGTGATCTGTATAAATGAGTATCATCTTCGATGAAGTATCAATATTCACAAAGGTAGTGATCCTGATATATCTGGTACATGATAAATCCAAAAGGTAAGTGATCTGTCAAATTAATGTTGATCTCCATCATTTATAGTGATCCTGTCACAGTGGAATCTGTCATATTGCATAGTGATCTGTCATGAAAGGGATCTACGAGGTAGCCATAAGGCATTTCACTGAAGTAGTCGATCTGTCATGATTAGTGGATCAATAAGGATCTGATTAGACATCAACATCCACACGAGATAGGATCAATCACACGAACTACTGTTAGGGATATCTAGAAGCATGATTCGTCAGTGATCTGTTCATTGACTAACTCCTATCAAGTCTTCCATATCTGTCATATAAAAACTGCACTGAGGTAGAAAGTAAACTGTCATATATCTGTTCAAATAAGGTACAATGCTGTCTAAGAAATTTTAATTGTCATGAGGTAGTGATCTGCTTAAGATTGTCCTGATGGCTAGTATCATATCATGAGGCAAGGATATGTCACGAGGTAGATCTTCAAACACCAACAGGTACCGCATCCTTCATGATATAAATAAAATTCGTAGAATTCAGGGATCTGGTCATAATATCAAGCGTAGACTACATGAGCGTAGGGATTGTCATAAGAAAGCAATTAGAATCTGTCAAGGGTAGTTGATCGCCAATTCACGATGACTGTCAAATGATCTGCCTATGTAGATAGGTAGAATCTATCATGTGTCTCCAGGATCTGTCATTAGTATGATCTGTCATTAGAGTAGTGATTGCTTGATACGGTGGTAGAATATCTGTCATATGGTAATTATGATCTGTCGCATGAGGTAGGGATCTGTCATGAGGTAGGGATCTGTCATGAGGTAGGATCTGTCACGAGGTAGTCTACATCTGTCATGGGTAGTGATCTGTCATAAAGGTAAGTCATGTTCTGTCATGCAGATAGGTAGTGATCTGTCATGAGGTAGTAATCTATCACGAGGAGTACATGGATTATGACTGTCACGATAAGTAGGGATCTGTCACGAGGTAGGGATCTGTCATGAGGTAGGGATCTGTCACGAGGTTGGGATCTGTCATGAAGGTAGTGATCTGTCATGAGGTAGGGATCTGTCTCCATGTGGTATGATCTGTCATGTGGTAGTGATCTGTCACAGGTTGGGATCAGTTCACGAAGGGATCTTAGTAGATCTGTTATCTCACGAGGTAGTGATATCATGTCATGACGGTAGTGATCTGTCACAACATAAGGTAGTAGATCTGTCATGAAGTAAGTGGATCTGTCATGAGGTCTGTCAGGATAAAACATGAATGGATTGGGTAGTGAATCTGTCATGACCATGGTAGTCTGATCTGTCATGTGGTATGATCTGTCATGAAAAGGGAGGAGTCTGTGTCATGAGGTATAAGATCTGTCATGTCATAGGTAGGATCTGTCATGAGTGATCTGTGTCAATGAGGTAGGGGATCTGTCATGAGGTAGTGATCTGTCATGACGGTAGTGATCTGTCATGAGGGTAGTGGATCTGTCATGAGGTAGGGATCTGTCATGTGGTAGTGATCTGTCATGAGGTAGGGATCTGTCATGAGGTAGTGGATATCCTGTCATGGTAAGTGATAGGTATGATCTGTCATGAGGTAGGGATCTGTCATGAGGTAGGATCTGTCATGATAGGATCTGTCATGAGGTAGGATCTGTCACGAGGTAGGGATCTGTTCATGATAGGGATCTGTCATGAGGTAGTGATCTGTCATGAGGTAGGATCTGTCACGAGGTAGGGTATGGGTAGTGATCTGTCATGAGGAGTCTGTCATGAGGTAGGGAATCTGTCACGAGGTAGGAGCTGTCATGAGGTAGAAATTCTGTCACGAGAAAAAGTGATGCTGTAATGTGGTAGTTGATCATGTCGTTGAATGTAGTGATCTGTCATAAGGTAGTGATATCTCACCCAGGTATAATTAGCACGAGGTAGGGATCGTCACGAGGTAGGGATCAGCCATGAGGTAGGATCCTGTCATGAGAAGGGATCTGTCACGAGGTAAGGATCTGTCATAAGGTCTGATCGTCCATGAGGTGGATCTGTCATGTGGTATGTGATCTGTCCGGGGCGAGGTAGTGATCTGTCACGAGGTTGGGATCTGTCACGAGGATGATTATGTCACGAGGTAGGGATCTGTCATGAGTAGGGATATGTCTGGGTAGTGATCTTCTGAGTAGGGGTATGTCTATGAGGTTGGGAATCTGGTCATGTGTAGTGATCTGTCACGAGTTATGGATCTGTCCTGAGGTTGGAATCTGTTCATGAGGTAGGGATCTGTCATGTGGTAGTGATCATGTCATGAGTAGTGAATCTGTCATCGATGAGTAGATATGTCATGTGGGTATGATCTGTCACGAAGGTAGGGACCTGTCAATGAGATTGGGAACTTGTCTTGTGGTCATTGAGCTATCACGAGGTAAGTGATCCTGTCATGATGTTGGGATCTGTCACGAGGTAGGTGATCTGTCACGAGGTAGGAATTTGTCACGAGGTAAGGATCTATTCCCATGGTAGGGGATATGTCTTGAAGTATTGGATCTGTCACGAGTGTAGCATGATCTGACACGACAGGTAGGGATCTGAACACGTGGTAGGGGATCTGACACGAAGTAGGATCCTGTCACGAGTGATATGATCTGTCCACGAGGTAGTGAATCTGTCAGTGTTATGATCCTGTCACGATATAAAGTGCATCCTGTTAAGTGTAAGTGATGCTGTCATTAAAGTAGTGATCTGTCCAGAGGTAGGGATCCTGTCCACATGGTAGGGATCTTTCCACGATGTAGGGATCTGTTATGAAGACGATCAGTCATGAAGGTAAAGGATCTGTCACGAGGTATGGATCTGTCTCAGGTAGGGATCTGTTATTAATAAGGATCTATCATAGGTAGGATCTGTCCATGAGGTAAGGATCTGTCGTGATAAGGATCGTCCATAAGTTAGGATCAGTCAATGATAAGAAACTAATCATGAGGTAGTGATCTGTCATGAGCTAGTGATCTGCAATAGATAAGAATCTATCATGAGTAGTGATCTGTCATTATGGCTAGTGCTCTGCCCTGAGTGTAGTGGATCTGGTTATGTGGAATGAATCAGTCGTGACTAAGGATCTGTCATGTGGGTGTGATCTGATCATGTGGTAGTGAAACTGTCATGTGGTATTGATCTGTCCATGTTGGTAGTGATTCTGTCCAATGAGGTATGTGACCTGTCAGTGAATATCTAGGATCCTGTCATGCGTGAGTGATCTGTCATGAATAAGGATCGTACATGAGGTAGGGATCATCACGAGGTAGGGATCAGTCAGGAATCGAGTAGAGGATCTTCACGAGGTAGGGAATATGTTATGAATAAGGATCTGTCATAGTAGGAATCTGTCACGAGGTACTGAGCTGTCACGTGGTAGTGAGGTAAGGGATCTGTTATAAGGTAAGGATCTGTCATGATGGTAGTGATCTGTCGACGAGGTAGGTGAGCTATAACGTTGTTAGTGATCTGTATCCACGAGGTTAGGGAATCTGTCACGTGTTAGTGATCTTTCCAGTGAGGTAGGGATCTGTCACGGAGGTAGGGATCTGTCATAAGGGTAGTGGATCAGTCACATATAGGTTGTGATCTGTCCATGTTGTAGTGGATCTGTCATAATGGTAGGGACTCTGTCATGAGTGAAGGGATCTGTCACGTTGTAGGGATCTGTCCATGTGGTATGTGATTGTGTCTATGAGAGTTTATGGGTATCTGACCAATGTGGAAGTGATCTGTCATGAGGAGAGTGATCTGTCATGAGGATTAAAGATCTGTCATGGTGGCAAAAGATCAATGTCCATAAAGTAAGGATCCTGGTCATGATATTTATGAATCTATCATAAGATAGGGATCTTTTCATGAATAACATCTATAGTGAGGTAGTGATCTGGTCATTAGGGTAGTGATCCAATGTCATGAGGTTAGTTGATCTTTTATGAGATAGTGGATCTGTCCACGAAGGTAAGTGATTCTGTCACTAGTTTAGTGGGATCTGTCAAGAATTAGGGTGATCTGTCAAGTGATGATGGTAGTGGAACTGTACATACAAAAAAAAGTAGGGATCTTCATGAGGTATGGAAAACGGTGCTGGGTCACGATGTATGGGACCTGTCACCGGGAAAGGTAGTGATCTGTTATGATAAGGATACTGTCATGGGTAAGGATCGTGTCACGGACGTAAGGGGATCGTGGTCACGCGGTAGGGCTCTGTCACGAGGTAGGTATCTTTCATGAAAAATGGATCTGTCATGTGTAGTGATCTGTCAGTGAGGTAGGGATCTTGTCATGAAATAAGGATCTGTCATGTGGTAGTGATCAGTCATGATGTAAGGGATCTGTCATGAGTAAGGGGATCTGTCATGAATAAGGATCTGTCATTGAATAAGGATCTGTCATGAGGTAGGATCTGTCATAGGGATCTGTATGAGGTAAGATCTGTCATGAGGTAAGTGATCTGTCACGAGGTAGGATCTGTCTGATAGGATCTGTCATGAGGGTAGATCTGTCACGAGGTATATGTCACGAGGTAGGGATCTGTCACGAGTAGGGATCTGTCATGAATAAGTGATCTGTCATGGTAGTGATCTGGTAGGGATCTGTCATGAGGTAGGGATCTGTCATGAGGTAGGGATCTGTCATGAGGTAGGGATCTGTCACGAGGTAGGGATCTGTCATGAGGTAGGGATCTGTCATGAGGTAGTGATCTGTCATGAGGTAGTGATCTGTCATGAGGTAGGGATCTGTCATGTGGTAGTGATCTGTCATGAGGTAGTGATCTGTCATCAGGTAGGAGTCATGATCTGTCATGAGGTATGATCTGTCAGAATAAGGATCTGTCATGAGAGGATCTGTCACGAGTGGGATCTGTCATGAGGTAGGGATCTGTAGTGAATCTGTCATGAGGTAGTGATGAATAAGGATCTGTCATGTGGTAGTGATCTGTCATCTGATCTGTAGGTAGTGATCTGTCATGAGGTAGGATCTGTCATGAGGTAGTGATCTGTCATGAGGTAGGGATCTGTCACGAGGTAGGATCTTGTCATGATTGAATAAGTGTGATCTGTCATGAGGTAGTGAATATCTGTCATAATAAGGATATGAGGGAAGGATCTGTCATGAGGTCGTAGGATCTGTCAGTGAGGTAGAGGATCTGTCATGAGGTAGGATCTGTCACGAGGTAGGGATCTGTCATAAGTAGGGATCTGTCATGAATAGGATCTGTCATGAGGTAGTGATCTGATGATGTCATGAGGTAGTGATTTCATGAGGCCTAAGGATCTGTCATGATGTAGGGATATTCACGATGATAGTGGGATCTGTCACAGGTAGGGATCTGTCAACGAGGTAGGGATCTGTCATGAGGTAGGTAGTATGAATATAGGATCTGTCCCGAGGTAGGGATCTGTCACGAGGTAGGGATCTGTCATGTGGATAGGTAGATCTGTCATGAGGTAGGATCTGTCATGAGGTAGGGATCTGGCTGATCTGTCATGAGGTAGGGATCTGTCATGAGGTAGGATCTGTCATGAGGTAGGGATCTGTCACGTAGGATAGGGATCTGTCATGAGGTAGTGATCTGTCATGAATAGGTAGATGATCTGTCATGAGGTAGTCATCTGGTAGTGATCTGAGGAGTAAGATCTGTCATGAGGTAGAGGTCACAGGGTAGTGATCTGTCATGAGGTAGGTGTCCACGATAGGGATCTGTCATGTGACGTAGTGGGATCTGTCACGAGGTAGGGATCTGTCACGAGGTAGGGATCTGTCATGAGGTAGTGATCTGTCAAGAGGTAGGGATCTGTCATAGGTAGGATGTCTGAGGTAGGGGTATCTGTCACGAGTAGGGATAGGGATCTGTCATGAGGTAGGAATCTGTTCACGTGGTAGGGATCTGTCACGAGGTAGGGATCTGTCCAGAGGTGATCTGTCACGAGGTAGGGATCTGTCATGAGGTAGTGGATCTGTCACGAGGTAGGGATCTGTCCAATAAGAGGAGGTAGATCTGTCATGAGGTAAGGATCTGTCATAGGATCTGTCATGAGGTAGGGTCATCTCTGTCACGAGGTAGGGATCTGTCACGAGGTAGGATCTGTCATGAAGTAGAGGTATCTGTCACGATGGTAGGGATCTGTCATGAGGTAGGGATCTGTCACGAGGTAATAAGGATCTGTCACTAGTGATCTGTCATCACGAGGTAGGGATCTGTCACGAGGTAGTGATCTGTCACAGAATAGGGGATCTGTCATGAGGTAGGGATCTGTCACGAGGTAGGATCTGTCATGGAGCTAGGGATCTGTCACGAGGTCAGTAAGATCTGTCATGAGGTAGGGATCTGTCACGTAGGAGTGTCATTCAGTGATCTTTCTGTCATCTGTCATGAGGATCTGTCAGAGGATCTGTCATGAGAATAAGTTAGTGGATCTGTCATGAATATCTGAGGTAGTGATCTGTCATGAGGTAGGATCTGTCATGACAGGAATACGGGATCTCTGTCAGGTAGGGATCTGTCCATAGGTAGGAGGTAGGATCTGATCTGTCATGAGATTAGGGATCTGTCATAGCTATCATGGGTAGTGATCTGTCATATAAGGATCTGTCACGTAGTGGTTTGTCATCTATAGGATCTGTACGAGGTAGGGATCTGTCACGAGGTAGGGATTTTGTCACGAGGTAGGGATCTGTCATGAGGTAGGATCTGTCACGAGGTCTGTGATCTGTCACATGAAGGTAGTGATCTGTCATGAATAGGATCTGTCAATGAGGTAGGGATCTGTCATGAGTGTAGGTATCTGATAAGGATCTGTCACGAGGTAGGGATCATGTCACGAAGTAGGGATCTGTCACGAGGTAGGGATCTGTCATGAGGTAGGGATCTGTCACGAGATAGGGATCTGTCACGAGGTAGGGATCTGTCACGAGGTCTGTCAGGGGGATTGTCATAGGGATCTGTCATGATTGTAGGATTAGAGGGATCTGTCATAGGGATCTGTCATGAGGTAGGGATCTGTCATGAGGTAGGGATCTGTCACGAGGTAGGGATCTGTCACGAGGTAGGGATCTGTCACGAGGTAGGGATCTGTCATGAGCGTAGGGATCTGTCATGAGGTAGGATCTGTCATGAGGTAGGGAACAGTCAGCGGTAGGGATCTGTCATGAATAAGAATTCTATCATGAGGTACATCTGTCATTTGATCTGTCATAGAACTATGGATCTGTTATAAGGAGCTCTGTCATGAATAAGATCTGTCATGAGGTAGTGATCTGTCATGAGGTATAGAGTAGCGAGATCTGTCATGTGGTAGTAGTTGTCATAGGTAGTGATCTGTCATTTCTACAGATAGGATCTGTCACATAGGAATCTGTCACGAGGTAGTGATCTAATGTGGTATCTGTCATGAGGTAGGACCTGTCATAATAAGGATCTGTCATGAGGTAGCGATCTGTCATAGGTATCTGTCACGAGATTTAGGGATCTGTCACGAAGTAGAACTAGCATGAGCTAGGGATCTGTCATGAGGTTCTACAGGATCTGTCACCAGTGATTGTCATGAAGGTAGGAATTAAGCGTCAGTAAGGGATCTTCTATCTATTTCACAGAGGGATTTACCATGTCACGAGGTAAGCGATCTTCACTATTCTATCTGTCACGAGTAGTGATCTGTCAAAGCGAGATCTATCTAGTGATCTGTCATGAGGTAGAGATCTGTCTAAGGATCTGATTGAGGTAGTGATCATATAGTACTCTATAGGGATCTGTCATAGAGGTAGGCGATCTGTCTATCTAGGATTGTCATAGGTAGGGATCTGTCACGATAGAACTGTCACGAGGTAGGGAGCTGTCATCTAGTTAGGGATCTCACGAGATCTGTCATATAGACTAAGCGAGCTCTGTCTATGAGGTAGTGATTTCACCATAAGGAATCTGTCAAGGTAGGGATCTTCATAGGTATTTCTACAAATCTGTCACGAAAGAATCTAAGTCGAGCTTCTATCTATTTCTGTCTACGAGAGGGATTTCACTATAGAACTGTCACGAGGGTAGGATCTGTCACGATTTCTAGGGATCAGAAGTATTGATATGTCAGAACTAAGCGAGCTGTCTATCTAGGGATTGTCATACAGGTAGGATTTGTCACGAGGTAGGGATCTGCCAAGCGAGCTTCTATCTATTGAGGTACAGATCTTCACATAGAAGTGATCTGTAAGCGATCTTCTATCTATTTCTAGTGATTTACCATAGATACTAAGCGAGAGGTTCTGATCTATTTCTACAGATTTTTACCAGGTAGAGCTTAGCGAGCTTCTATCTATCTATTTAGCTACAGATTCTATCTACCAGATTCTATCAGAACTAAGCGAACTTCTATCTATTTCTACAGATTTACCACAGGTAGTGAGGACTCTATTTCTAAGCGGTAGCTTCTATCTATTTCACCACATAGATTATCTACTGCATAAAACTAAGCGAGCTTCTATCTATTTCTACAGATTTACTACCATGAACTAAGGCGAGCTTCTATCTATTTCTACAGATTTACCATAAAACTAAGCGAACTTCTATCTATTTCTACAGATTTACCATAGAGCTTAGCGAACTTCTATCTATTTCTACAGATTTACCATAGAACTAAGCGAGCTTCTATCTATTTCTACAGATTTACTATAGAACTAAGCGAGCTTCTATCTATTTCTACAGATTTACTATAGAACTAAGCGAGCTTCTATCTATTTCTACAGATTTACCATAAAACTAAGCGAACTTCTATCTATTTCTACAAATTAACCAAAGAACTAAGCGAGCTTCTATCTATTTCTACAGATTTACTATAGAACTAAGCGAGCTTCTATCTATTTCTACAGATTTACTATAGAACTAAGCGAGCTTCTATCTATTTCTATTTCTACAGATTTACTATAGAACTAAGCGAGCTTCTATCTATTTCTACAGATTTACCATAGAACTAAGCGAGCTTTTATCTATTTCTACAGATTTACCATAGAACTAAGCGAGCTTCTATCTATTTCTACAGATTAACCAAAGAACTAAGCGAGCTTCTATCCATTTCTACAGATTTACCATAAAACTAAGCGAACTTCTATCTATTTCTACAGATAAACCAAAGAACTAAGCGAGCTTCTATCTATTTCTACAGATTTACTATAAAACTAAGCAAGCTTCTATCTATTTCTACAGATTAACCAAAGAACTAAGCGAGCTTCTATCCATTTCTACAGATTTACCATAAAACTAAGCGAACTTCTATCTATTTCTACAGATTAACCAAAGAACTAAGCGAGCTTCTATCTATTTCTACAGATTTACTATAAAACTAAGCGAGCTTCTATCTATTTCTACAGATTTACTATAGAACTAAGCAAGCTTCTATCTATTTCTACAGATTTACTATAGAACTAAGCGAGCTTCTATCTATTTCTACAGATTTACCACATAGCTTAGCGAGCTTCTATCTATTTCTACAGATTTACCATAAAACTAAGCGAGCTTCTATCTATTTCTACAGATTTACTATAGAACTAAGCGAGCTTCGTTCTATTTCTACAGATTTACTATAGAACTAAGCAAGCTTCTATCTATTTCTACAGATTTACTATAGAACTAAGCGAGCTTCTATCTATTTCTACAGATTTACCACATAGCTTAGCGAGCTTCTATCTATTTCTACAGATTTACCATAGAACTAAGCGAGCTTCTATCTATTTCTACAGATTTACCATAGAACTAAGCGAGCTTCTATCTATTTCTACAGATTTACCATAGAACTAAGCGAGCTTCTATCTATTTCTACAGATTTACTATAGAACTAAGCGAGCTTCTCTACAATGATATCTATTTCTACAGATTTACCATAATACTAAGGCGAGCTTCTATCTATTTTTCTACAGATTTACCAAAGAACTAAGCGAGCTTCTATCTATTTCTACAGATTTACTATAGAATAGAACTAAGCGAGCTTCGTTCTATTTCTACAGATTTACTATAGAACTAAGCGAGCTTCGTTCTATTTCTACAGATTTACTATAGAACTAAGCGAGCTTCTATCTATTTCTACAGATTTACTATAGAACTAAGCGAGCTTCTATCTATTTCTACAGATTTACCATAGAACTAAGCGAGCTTCTATCTATTTCTACAGATTTACCATAGAACTAAGCGAGCTTCTATCTATTTCTACAGATTTACCATATTCAAACTAAGCGAGCTTTCTATCTATTTCTACAGATTTTACCCAAAGAACTAAGCGAGCTTCGTATCTATTTCTACAGATTTACTATAGAACTAAGCAAGCTTCTATCTATTTCTACAGATTTACTATAGAACTAAGCGGGCTTCTATCTATTTCTACAGATTTACTATAGAACTAAGCGAACTTCTATCTATTTCTACAGATTAACCATAGAACTAAGCGAGCTTCTATCTATTTCTACAGATTTACTATAGAACTAAGCGAGCTTCTATCTATTTCTACAGATTTACTATAGAACTAAGCGAGCTTCTATCTATTTCTACAGATTTACTATAGAACTAAGCGAGCTTCTATCTATTTCTACAGATTTACCATAGCTTAGCTGAGCTTCTATAGTTCGATTTCTACAGATTTACTAAGCTAAGCGAGCTTCTATCTATTTCTACAGATTTTACTATAGAAACTAAGCGAGCTTCGTTCTATTTCTACAGATTTACTATAGAACTAAGCAAGCTTCTATCTATTTCTACAGATTTACTATAGAACTAAGCGAGCTTCTATCTATTTCTACAGATTTACCACATAGCTTAGCGAGCTTCTATCTATTTCTACAGATTTACCATAGAACTAAGCGAGCTTCTATCTATTTCTACAGATTTACCATAGAACTAAGCGAGCTTCTATCTATTTCTACAGATTTACTATAGAACTAAGCGAGCTTCTATCTATTTCTACAGATTTACTATAGAACTAAGCGAGCTTCGTTCTATTTCTACAGATTTACTATAGAACTAAGCGAGCTTCTATCTATTTCTACAGATTTAACTATAGAACTAAGCGAGCTTCTATCTATTTTCTACAGATTTTACTATAGAACTTAAGCGAGCTTCTATCTATTTCTACAGATTTACCATAGAACTAAGCGAGCTTCTATCTATTTCTACAGATTTACCATAGAACTAAGCGAGCTTCTATCTATTTCTACAGATTTACTATAGAACTAAGCGAGCTTCTATCTATTTCTACAGATTTACTATAGAACTAAGCAGCTATTTCTACTTCTATCTATTTCTATTTCTAGATTTACTATAGAACTAAGCGAGCTTCTATCTATTTCTACAGAATTTTACTATAGAACTAAGCGAGCTTCTATCTATTTCTACAGATTTACTACCATAGAACTAAGCGAGCTTCTATCTATTTCTATTTCTACAGATTTACTACCATAGAACTAAGCGAGCTTCTATCTATTTCTACAGATTTACTATAGAACTAAGCGAGCTTCTATCTATTTCTACAGATTTACTATAGAACTAAGCGAGCTTCTATCTATTTCTACAGATTTACTATAGAACTAAGCGAGCTTCTATCTATTTCTACAGATTTACTATAGAACTAAGCGAACTTCTATCTATTTCTACAGATTTACTATAGAACTAAGCGAGCTTCTATCTATTTCTACAGATTTACTATAGAACTAAGCGAGCTTCTATCTATTTCTACAGATTTACTATAGAACTAAGCGAGCTTCGTTCTATTTCTACAGATTTACTATAGAACTAAGCGAGCTTCTATCTATTTCTACAGATTTACTATAGAACTAAGCGAGCTTCTATCTATTTCTACAGATTTACTATAGAACTAAGCGAACTTCTATCTATTTCTACAGATTTACTATAGAACTAAGCGAGCTTCTATCTATTTCTACAGATTTACTATAGAACTAAGCGAGCTTCTATCTATTTCTACAGATTTACTAATGAGCTTAGTGAGCTTCTATCTATTTCTACAGATTTACTATAGAACTAAGCGAACTTCTATCTATTTCTACGATTTACTATTAGATCTAAGCGAGCTTCTAACTATTTCTACAGATTTACTATAGAACTAAGTTGACCCGATCTATTTCTCAGATTTTACTACAGATTTACTTCTATCTTTTCGTAAGATTTCTACAAAGGAGCTTCTATTATTTTTACAGATTCCAGGATACCATAAGAACCTAAGCGAATCTATGTTCTATTAAGATTTGTCATAGAATAAGCGAATCTCGTATTTTTTCTACGAGAGAATAACAGTTCATATATATTTCATCAGATTTACATAGAACTAAGCGAGTCTTCAGATTTCTCTGGGGACAATGCTGTACACTGTCTATGTCATCTCTGCAAGACTTATAAGATATGCCTTTACCAATGTTACATTCTTCTGGGCCGTGTACTCCGTGGTTTTAAGTGAGACTAAAATCCGTATTTAGAATATTAGACCAAGCTCCGTTTAGTTCTCAATATCCTAACGGTAATTGCAATTTGCTTCTTAAATTCACGATCGTCTACTAGTCACATTACTTTCATGTATTTATGGCGTGGAAGTAAGTTTCTCCCATACTTCACTAGGGGACGGGTATATCTCAAACTGATGAATAGATTTGGTTTGTTGACAACCCGAGACTTGCTGAGGGTTGACCGCCAAAATCTTTCACGAGGGCTGAGATATCCTTGTCCACTTGACACAATCTGATTAAAATACAGATCCTTTTTATCACTACGTTAGATAAGAGGATCTGAGTAAATCCTATTAGAGGTCATGTCCAGGTGACCTTTGTAAATGGCCAATCAAATTGCTGCTGGCAAAATTTTGACAGTGAATTTCAGGGGACGAAATAGTTTGAAAATCTGTCAGAATTATTTCCGTGTAAGGTAGTCATCTCGCCAAAGAGCACAATAAAGCTAATCGTATTTGTATGTTGGGGCGAAATAGTGTTGTCAATTGACAGAGCAACGTGCAGAAAATGCATTTGATCTGAATTACACGTGGTATATAGGTCATCCGAACATGACCCTTAATCGGATTTTCTCAGATCCTATATTGAACGGAGTGGTTATAAGGATCTGTATTTCAATCAGATTGCATTTGACATATCCAGTTTTTATTCCTTTTCTCTCATCTCAAACTTAATAGAAAAGCTATGAAATTCAATGCTTTCCAGCTTTTCCATGCGTCATTAACACAGGAAAGACGTCATCGACATTGCATTCCGGGATCACGCCGCATGTTTTGATGACGTCACGTACATGTAATTATTTAGCGCGCCTGAGCTGTCTTACATCCCCTGTGTAAGGAAGTATTGGAGTAAGATATTATTCCCTCCCTCGGGTCGAGATTTCC
Source organism: Argopecten irradians (assembly GCF_041381155.1). Lineage (NCBI taxonomy): Eukaryota > Metazoa > Mollusca > Bivalvia > Pectinida > Pectinidae > Argopecten > Argopecten irradians. The sequence continues at coordinate 11,666,324 of NC_091146.1, read as the reverse complement.
GTATCTCACGCTCATAAGGACGAAAGAGTGGGGAAAAGGCAATGCACACGCTCTAGCCAATGGCTTGACATCACCATCACATGAAGCGACCATATTGTCGATGACGGAATTATTTTCGATGCATTATGACGTTCCCTGTGATGACGCTATTAATGGTTTCTAATCACCTGACATGTCACCAGTTACGTACGTGAAAAACAATAAAAAATGGGTATGTCACGTTGACTAAGATATATCATTCTTTGTGAAAGATTTTGACCGTCAACCCTTGGCAAGCACTGATTGACCAGCCAAAATCATTCCCGAGAGCTGATATATATGCCTGTCCACCTGACGGATTCATGAACGATTCTATAATTCTATCATAAGTCATACCTTTACCGGGTAGGTGACAAGAAAGCTCGCACAAGCAAGATAATGACTTGACATCATCAATACATGCGTCCACCATCGGCGGTGCTTTGCAAGGGATTCTAAACAAGTACTACTTCATCATATTGTATTAAAGTATGGGAGGACATAATCAAGCATGGATGTGTCAACTGGGCAGAGATATCTCAATACTCGTGAAAAGTTGGGGCTGGCCAACACTCATCAATCTTACACTATGGTTCACAGAACCATGTAAGATTGTAGAAGTAAGTGCTGGGTAGTGAAGTGTCGTATGTTTCTACAGTAGGGAGCAATGATGTATAAATTACGATTCAAAAGCAGACGATAATACAAAAACTACTTTCTAAATGTTATTATTACATCTAAAATCGATATTACTGAAATATCTCCATGTAGAGATATTAGACAATTACAATGTTCATAGCGTTATATTTCCTCATTTGTTCAGGACTGACACTACATAACCTTACTAACCGAAAAGGGAATTTATGAGATCAAAATCGTCCTATAACTCCCGTTGGTCAAGTGATATGTTTAACATGTATATTGTGACGTCGTTTCGACCGACGTTATGACGTAAAGACACAATGCAGAGAAGAGAGTCCACTGATGTGCCGTAATTTACATACAGATACCTTTATTTTTCATTTATTTTCAGAATACAAGACTTACCTTACATAGGTTGAAAAAATGTTTTGGGGGTAAAAGGATATTTCTTAAAATCAAAACGGTCTAATGCATATTTGTATCGTTACAAATTTAGTTGACTTATTTCAAAATATGAAGAATACTCAAATCCTAATCTTTATTTCAATTAATAGCGGTTAGTAAGATAAGTCTCGGTGTAAATTCACATAACAATACATGTACAGAAATTTGACTTCGAATTGAATATAACTTGGACGATAACGTAATGTAAAGATTGTTTTTATGTGAACGTTAAAGGTCATATAAAGATACTTGTATAAAATATCAGTTTTGAAAACAAAAGATTAGAAAGTGTTACAAGAAAGAATAACAGAAATGAAAAACCAGCAGCTAAATTCAAAACACAATTTATTTGTATATACAATATTATACAGAGATGGTTTACAATATCTAAAGTACTTGGTGGTGATACAAGAGTAATACGATAATTTCAAGTGTTACTTATCTGTATGTGAAGATCCTGGTATAATCCTTAATCCTTCCAGGTTCCTAAGTAACAATATTCACAACTCCACGAGGAAATTGAATGTCCACAGATGATTTGTAAAGTTCCAGGCAATATGAATAAATCCATACAAAGTGTTGTAATAAACCCACAGATAAAGTCACAATAGCTCTCCCAATAGAATCTAATATGGCACTGTACAATTCTTGATATGTCTTATTACAGGTCTCATTATAGTTCTGATTAGCCTTAAACAGCTAGATTATATATAGCTAAACCCTAATTCAAGAATATTGGAGAACCTTGTACTTCTAGAAATATCTAACTAAAACAGTAAACAAATAAACACACAGAACTTTCTGGAAATAGACCATTCTAGATCCCTACTTAAAATCAACATGTTTACAAACATTTATGTTTACACGTGATAATATTCTAGAATGTTCTATAACCTAAATTAATGATATGAACTTTATATGATGTATAGATAATATAGCTATATGAGTTATCTCCCTTATCTTGTAACTAGAGGAATTTGTGGTGGCAGTGTACAGTAGATTTGAAAAAATCAGCAAAATTAAGTGCAGGCTTTAATTATGTACACACAGCTTTTTAACCTTAAATGACATCTATATCAAAGTATATATATTTGCAATCTACACAACATTTGCAATTGTTATGCAGAGTTCATTTTTGGACAAGTCTGCTTTTTGTGGTGTTGTGAGCCTGTAAAAACCATGGTAACCAAATTTGTTTTTTTTTTTAAAAAATGCAAAAAAATGGGATTTTTCAACCCAAAATTACACCCCCTCTAGGAGAATTTTTTTTCTTGAACACAGTTTAAAACCAAGCATCACTGCCGTGATAGCGGAACTGAGCCTATTTCGACATAGGTATATCATTAAACTTTTGAGCAATCTTACCTAGTACCCCGGCTATCAATTTCTGCTGCTACAGTATTGAGTTTTTCCATCTTGGACGCACATTCGGATATCCTCTAAACCATTAATCTCGAACCCATTTTGGGGAATTTCTTTATGCAAATGTGAAGCCTGCATATAATTCTCTAGATTGAATTCACCAATTTTAGGACATATATATTTTTTAATTTTTATGCATATAATAAAACAGGGGCTTTCTGCTTAATAAAAATCTCACCCATGGCCATTCGGTCTTACTGTACACTGCTGCCATACATAACAAAAGAAAGTAATAAAAACCTCTCACAAACACACGATTGTATCATAACACAAATAACAATTTTTCTACAATATTCATATTAGATAAGTTATGATCAAGATTTCACGTAATACAATCAATATATAGATTATTTATAGATTATAGATTATATAGATTATATAGAAGTATTTTTGTCAGTATTTAAAGTTGTCCCTAATAAACAATGCTGTTAATCACCTTTTGAAAATCCGAGTCTTGGGTATGTAGTATCCTAACAAATGTTGTGTTATGTTCGTCCTGGTACTGGGGGTACACACTTACAACATCCCTCCATAGAGAAAACCCGAGTCTTGTGTATGTAGTATCCTAATAAATGTTGTGCTCATGTTGTGTTATGTTCTTCCTAGTACTGGGGTACGCGTACCGTATATGTTCGTTAGTACTGGGGTACACACTTACAGCATCCCTCCATAGAGAAGTTACATATGCCATATCTCTCGCCGCATACCCCTGTTCCTTCGTCATACACGGCAGTGCGCATGTCTTTCTCACAGCTACACACGCTGCTATCACATCCCTTTAATGCGCTGTAAGATGAAATTGTCATATTTAGAATTCATCGAAAAAATGCATTTGTAATACATCAATCCAATGATGTAAATGTAACCGGCCCACACACTCGATATAAATGTTAGGCAACGACTTGTAATGTAGTAAGCATAAAGACTATACATGTATGGTTTGGGCCCTTTTTCACCCCCAAATCCGTCAAATTTTCAAACTGGTTATTTAGTTTTTAACTTGTTGGATTTGACATATTTAGTACAATCCCCTAATTTAATTGTGATAATATTTTCCCCCCCTAATTTTTCCAGCTTCCATTGCCATATTATTCAACACGAAAAATGCTTCAATTAATTTAACAATAGTTCACAAAAATCCATACTAAGCACCGCCCAACAAAATAATACCAAAAAGGAGTTGTTTTTTGGACGTGGCTAATACATATTCTCAGTAACATAATGAGTTGGAATCAAGAAATGAGCTCTATAGTGTTCAAAAACTTAAACCCTTGACCAAGGAAGTGTACAAAAATTCCGCCTTCCCACAATTTTTTATAAAATTAAGCAAATATTTATAATGGATGTCCATGGCAACGTACAGCTGCAAAATTGAGAAAACATTCATTTATAGATGAAATCATTGATGCACTATAGTAATATTTAAAAATTAATACTGTGGGGGAGGTTTGGGGGTGGGGGGGGGGGGGAATCAGGTTTTTAATCAGAAAGCAGTTAACAGAAAATGTTATGGCTTTCGTTAATCAAAGGTTATAAAACTCCGCCATGATATGGTCCTATATGAAAGTGCCCAATCCGAACCCTGTGTCCAAGTATTCCGTCAGACATATGTCTACCAAGTTATTAATTTTTCAGGATGAAATATTTCGAGAAATATTTAGCGAGAGTTATTAAAGCGCAAAACAAGCCTGAAAATTGACAGTTTTTTGTTAATTCAAAGGGCCATAACTCCGCCAAACACGGGTTCCTATGAATGTGCCGATCGTACTTGCTCAAATGGATCCGCGAGAAACTTTATCGCAGGTTGACAAGGTTAATCGAGCGAAACTCCGGTAATATTTAGCGAGATATTTTATCTATTGGGGGTAGTGGAGTCGCAAAGTTATAACGCTGAACCGAGTGGGGGGTGGTTACGTGGTCAGGACAATTGGTCGTCGCCTCACCCCTCTCTTTAGGAATGTCTTTTTAGGCCTCAATCCCTAGGTTATATAACCTAAGCCGGGTTAACGCATCCGGTTTGGAGTAAGATGAACTGTACAACATCCCATAATACGGTCCACAGTCTGGGGACACACAACATTATGACAAAAGGCCAATCAAATCTGCGAGCTGCCAGAATCGCATGACTGCTTGGCTGCATTTTGTAAATATCCGCGGGAGGGGGGGGGGTGGGTGAGTAGGGTTCGGGATTACTTGTCTAAGGATGTGGATTTTTTAAATCAGATTGGTTTGAGGCCTGTTATTGGTCATATTTTTGTATCATATTCCCTCCTTCAGTACGATATTATGATCAGGATGATATAAAAACTTCGATGAAATTAGTATCCTCCTGGAGTATACGAGTATGCCCTTGAATAGGGAACTTAGAGCCCCCAGGGGATTTTATGGGTTCAGGCTGGGGATTTGTGCCGGGGGGGAGTGCAGAAGTGTAATTGTGAAACCATCAGATTTAATGAAATAATGCTGTAAATATAATTCAAAGGCCAAAACAGATCAAAACAATTAATGACTAGGTATAAAGGCATATGAAAAAACAAAAACAAAAAAAAAACCTAAATGCATGCACAGTAATAGTTCTAGTTTCAAGCCTTAAATCAATAATAAATGAAATCAAATAAATATTGAGAAATCTAATTGTAAGAATTATTACCGATTACCTTACCATTAATGTCAAGGAGTGTGGATAACTTTCTATGCACGGGTTGAACCGTGTGCAATCATTTTATTACTCTTTTTTAGACGTCAATATCAAGATTGTTGGCAGTAACTGCCAAAATTCATTTTGAGCCTTATAATTTGGAAATTGTAAAATTATAAACCAAATAAATCGTTAATTTGGTGAAGAATACATGTATATTGATATAAAGATCTATCTTGATTCAGGGGGAGTATGAAAACCTGAGGCTAACAAATTAACTTAAATATAAAAAGCTTAGACTTTAACGGGCTTAAGCCATGTCTGAAGACTATAGACAGAGCAGTTCTACAAGTAGACACGAATGGCCATGGTGCGTATTTTTTTTTATAAACGCAGAAAATTCACCGTGGTGGGTGGGGTAATGGTAGTTGATGTGGTGTTTTTTTGGTGTTTTTTAGGTTGTGGGTCGTGGGGGGGGAGGGGGGGGGGGGTAAGTATTGGTTTTTGGTTTATGGGGGGTGGGGCCGCGGCTGAAAAATTGTGAATTAAATCAAGAGACTTACATGTAGGCTTTCAAATTTTGCAAATTCAACAAAATTGGTTAGTTTTTTGTAGTAGGTGGTGATGGATATTACCGAGTTCTTCGTCTAAGACACGAAAGACGTCACATACTATAGCAAGCAGAAATTGATACCAGCGGATACGAGGTAAGACTTACTCAAAAGTTGTAATTTTGTATATACCTTAAGTCGCAATTCGGCTAGGGGGGGTTCGCGGTGGGCTTTGAATCGGACAGATGAATGCTGGGGTTGTTTTACTGTGGATTGAGGCAGAAAAAATTCTCCTAGAGGGTGGGGGTAATTTTTGGGTTGAAAAATCCACAATGTTTTGCAATTGATTTGTTTTTTTTTTTTCCAAAAAATAATTGGTTACCATATGTTTTTTAACTTAGACTCGCCAACTTTTGTTTTTTTTTATTAGACCAGGTCTCAATTTTTGAGACTAGAGGTTAATACCAATTGGATAAAGTTTGTGTAGATTCAAAATATACTATATCATTTTATAACATGTGTTATTTAAATTGGGTAAAAAATCATGTGTGTAGAGCCTGCACTTTATTTTGCTGCTTTATTTCAAATCTTCTGTACATCAGCTACATTACACACGAACACTCAACACTAACATAATACAAAAGTGAAGAACATATTTTAATTTTAATTTAATAGACATTGAAACTTTAATTTAAAATTATGTGTTTCTGGAAGTAGCTATTATTCCAAACCCAATTTAAAAAGCATCAATCCCAGATATCAAATATACAGATGATCCGCCAAAAGTCTTACCGATAAGATATATTTCTATATAAACCTATAAGGATTTCGTTATGTGATTCTTAACCAGTTCATGCATCCAAAACTGAAACTACCTGTTGTAACCTTTTGAAATTTGGCTTAGTGACCAATTCTTGTCCTCCCCATAGATGGGAGGTGAGTATTGGCCAGATTTACGTTTGGGGTGTGTCTTTGGTCGCTAGAACAGATATCATACAGTAAACTGAATTTACAGTAAGTATGAAGTAGTATCTGTGCTATGAATACCTTTATAATATAGAATTTATAACGTGATTTTACTTTACGATTTACTGTTACTAAACTTACGTTTTACAACAGCCGTGGTTCGTGGCTAATTCTAGTTTTAACTGACACATTTTTGTATTCCCGGCTTGTATTAGGGATGTACAGTCATCTCGGATATAGTCGTCAGTGAAGGGTACAGATCGGACGAGATTATTCTCGTGCCATTCCTGTTGTGCTATGTCACGGAAAAACCCGGGAAATCTCTCTAACAGACTGAAATAGCAGAAACAATATTCTTAATGTACCGTACAAAATTAGCAGGGTCTAGGGGGGGGTGGTAAACGTAATGGGCTTAAAAAATCGCGAAAATTAAACCACTCACGAAGGGAGTAGGAGCATTTTAGTCTTTGTATAATATTTAACCTAAAGTCCACTGAGGTACAACGTTACTTGCATCACAGATATATTTTATAGGCAACCTTCTAAGAGGGGGGGGGCACCGGCATGGTACTTAATAGTTAAATCATTATTCAATTCTAAAAGTAATAAGGTCTTAAAGTTTTTGTTCTTTGTAGTATTACATCTTATAAAACCTTAAAGACAGACATAATTAAGTGAGTTTTTGAATACATCAGTAACGTTTTTGTAACGTTTAAAATTTGTTGCAATTTACGTTTTATATGTTATGGTCCTACATGTCTTTAAACTTATAGTAGGGCAATATGTCATTTGTGCACCTGTAAATACCGAGCGTATGTGCGAAGTACCATTTACCGTCTCTGTGTCTACAACTTCCTATTTTTGGACGTCAATATTTTTACTGTATTAGCACAAATAAACCCAAATGTGTGTCTAATCGAACGGTTAAAATGAAAATTCCCCGCTAGTCGTTTAGTAGGATTATTGAAACAAAATATTCTTTATAAATCATACCTAAGTCATGATTGACATAGTAAACGAACCCGTGCGTGGTAAATTGAAGTTGCCTGTTTCCGCCAGTAGGCCAACAGTAGTATATTGACAACGCAACATCCCCAACACATGATAAAATAAACCGTAAACAGTACTCGCATTCCTCTTCAATGTTCATCATTTCGTTCTGCCTGGTATACATCATGGTTACGAGGGATAGAATCGGCACGGATAAGACAAAATGAGTGGCCATCTGCAATAGTTCAGAAAAAAAAACGAAAATTTACACGAATTTCAGATAAGTCCTTTAAAAAGTTTGAATTCATAATTGTAAACGATTCATGGTTTATGTTAATGTAATCATTCTTCTGAACTCTGGATTACTAGTCTGACGCCAAACCTATCGTGCTAAAGAGAAGTGTTATTTAGCCGAGCGGTATATTGCAGCTAGTTTTAACCAAGGTTAGTTACAAATGTACATACTCCCCCTCTAGGAATGAACTAATCCTCAAATTCCCAGGGGTCACAACGATTTATTCGCAGGTACAGTTGAGTATAATTCCCGAGTCCCAACATGGGCGCCAATGTAACAGGGTGTATGATTTGTAATATATTGATCACTGCCTCTAACAGGGGTTGGAGTCTGGACCTCTGGATTACTAGCCTGATCTCTCTAGCCGAGCGGTATATAGCTGCTAATATTGACCAGGTTACCTCATTATTTGACACTTAAATTCTGCTGAATATTATTTTTGTACATAAAAGCGAAAATTTCTAGAAATAATAATATGTTACTCTTATTGATAACCATGACACAAGCAAATTATTTTTGACAATAGGAGCAAATGTGCTCACATTTTATCCAAACACTTTCATTGATATTCATATGTTACCTTACGTGACCAAGTCTGAACAATAGCGATCCAAAGACTAACGCGTTATTGGGGATTTTACAAACTGTGTAAAGTAAGTAACCTGACAACCCTATCCATCAAATTGTCGACAAATAAAATGGCCCTTTCTACTCTACGCATGCCTCCTCATGGTGCAATGAAATGCATTAAAACTTGTCAGATACAAGATGTCGTTTGGAAGGAGTTGTTGGAACAAGAAATCAGACAGAGAGACGGATTCTTGTATATCTGAATAAAAACTTACCATGGCGATAAACCATCTGGTACTAGACGATTTTTGCGATGTTTCTCCCATTTTATCGTCGAATACAGAATCTGTGAAAAATAACAGTAATTGATTACGTTTTATAGAGTCGATGTCACTATTTTCTTATCCATCAGGGTATGACAATGACATAATATATTGTGAGAATCTACTACACGGATTCACAGTTTGCATCTGTTTTCCAAACTAACAATATTGGTAAAATCGAACATTAGCCAACCCGCAATTTCAAAATATAGCTGGAGAGTTGTAGATTAACTAATGTTTTTCGTTTTAATTTATAATACTCATTGTGGTGAGAAATTTTTCAAAAATTCTTTTTTTTAAATTTTAAATCTGACAATTTTGTTCAACAAGAACATTCATGAATAAAATGAATAACCATTTTACTAAAGTGTTTATATAAAAGCATATGTTAGCGTTTTTCGTGCTAGAAAAGCTAGGCTAAAATATGATTTTGTTAATTGTATTAACTTTATGTCGTTTTTATTACCATTTATATAATTGCATTAACCTGCTCAAGGTCGCTTTGGCGCTAAAAATTTGATGGTGTTACATCTACAGTGTGGTAATGATGTACCACCAATACTTATGAAAACGTATGTTTGCATTGATAACAACTTACCTTTGTAACAGCGTACGTCTTTACCTGTGTGTGCGCTTTCTTCCAAACACAGATCTCCGTCTGTAGTCGGTGCAAACCTGCACAATTTAAATACTCTGTGGAACAAAACAAACAAAAAATGGCCTTTACTAGTATTTTAGATTTAAAAAGTTGTTTTGGTACAATAACACGTTTTATGATACGATGAATGCGGATGTCCTGGTAGAAATATGTTAGACTGCGAGTATCACATTTAGGATGTGTACATGGTTCAGTGAACACGCATTATATTACTATTTAAAGCGCTGTACACCTTTACACATAATACCCCGGTAGTATCCCATGCTATACAACATTATACAACATTGCTATACAAAAAGTCGGTTTGCTTGTAAACGAACTGTTATAGAACCGTAGTTATTTCAATTTAAAACATGATTATCTTATATCAAATACTAATTTTTACCAATAACTAACCAGGAACGTATGTAGTGTACTTTATCAAAAACCAATATCTTTAAAGAAGTCACAACACCTAGAAAAGTGTAAGCATAAAGCTACGAAGTATGCAAATATAAGTGAGGTTCTGCTTGGTTGATGTTGTGATAACACTTTGTCTATACGGTACTATAGCACAGAGACATTGCGTGCAGTGCAGTGACCTGTTTAACGTCAGAATCCTTCTCAGTTTAGGTATGTACCTTTCAAGACCTTGAAGCAGCCGATATGATAAATTCCATAAATTGTTTTTGTCGTAACGATTCATTTTTACTATTGAATACATAGGCGTTGACGCACGCTTCGAATTTCTTAACTACCACTTATCTTCCGGATTCATCGACCAATCGTAGGGGTTCTTTGACAGAAAAGGACCGTTCACTAATGTATATACCCGGAAGTGATGGCATGGTGCAGTATGTCCCATATATCTGTTATAGCCTAGTGGACAGGGAATGGACTATAGAGCGTCCGCCCAACCAGGCCATAATGGGTTATATCACTCTCACATATGTAAAACACTTGTCTTTTTATTCCTTACATGAGGATATAATATTGATTGAGACCCTACGTCACGTTAATTTTCCAGCGAAACCTAGAATACCTTCAATGATTGCATCCGTATAATAAACGTAAAATCAAGCTAAAAGGTATATAACAGAATGATATGAATAATTTGACATTTGATAGAATTCCAGATGATTCAGTTTCAGAAGCATGTTTGTCATATTGATTCAAAGCACGTGTTAGGTAACTTTATAACTACAGTTAATCCATACCCCTAGAATTGTAGTTATTTTATCAGGAGCTGAATTGGCATGAAAAATAAAAATGCTCGCGGACACATATATATATTCGTCAACATTAAAAAATGCTCGGAATTAAGTTGGTATGATTTTTCAACTCACTTCAAGAAGAAAAAGACATTACCAAATGAATTGTTTCTTAGATCAAAAGTTGTCGGTTATTTTCTGTAGTTTTACAACATGTAAACAGTATCCCGAAAGCTCAACAAATAAGGGAGATATTGCGATTTTTTTCAACACCGACACGAAAATGCGTAGTAGGGAGTTAAGGGGTTATGCAGATAGAACAGGACATATTGCCACAGTGACGACATAATCTGCTTAAGGATGTATTCTGCTGAGGGGTCAACAATTTCTTGTAAATGCATTTTTTTTTCTTATGACTCTTTTTGAAAGAGGGGTTATTGACAAACAAAAAAATGCAATAAAAACATATGTTGGTGTGTTTTTTTCTCTCTGTACCTTCTTGAAAATGCCTACTTATTTAAAAAAAAATTCATGAATTTTCCATGAAAATTTCAATTATGAACAATAACTATTAAAATAAAAAAAAATATAAGTATCAGGTTAATTTTCTTCTTTTTCAAATTGATTCATGACTATGTCATTGACAGAGTTTGAGCAAAAAAAGTTTCATGTTTGTCTTTCTTCTAGTGTTACAAGTGCACTGACTCTATATTTTTCTCCTAATGACGGTTGAAAGAACTCGACCGACATTGTTTACATTTCCGGTCATTGCGCCGATATACGATATGTCGTAAAATGATACTATTCTTCACTAAAACTAACAATAAACACTTGTGACTTGATGGAAACATCATATTTAGTTTATTCTTTAACAGTTAACACCTGAATAACCAAAAATATTTTGAAAACAGTTTACGTCATAGTGATGTTGCTAAAGAGTTACGTCCCTTTACACGGATCATTTCACGTCAAAATCCTCACCAGAAAACAACCTTAACGTTAATTGTTAAACCTTACCACATAATTAATAGTATATTATCAGTAGCGTGTTCTGGAACCCCGAACTTCAAAATGTCTTTACAAATATCAGCATTTAAGATAATTGTATTTGAAAAAAAACAGTATTTATTCATCAGACTTTCACGGCTGACAAAACAAACTAATATATGACATAAATCAATACTGTTTTCTTAAACATATTTTTATATATTTTCAGATATTGCTACGAATATAAATTACCAAAATGCAAATTCATAATAAACGCTAAATTATTCAAGACGCTATTTGTATATATGCATCTTTATCGACCTTTGCACGCAACCAATAGCAGATATTTATATAGTATACTATCTATGTCTGCCAATAGAAAGTGGTTTACATAGCCCTCTCTTATACTCTGTAGTGGCTTTATTTTGTTGTGGTTTGGTCTCCTTTTCTTACTGAAAATCGTATATGAATGTCTTCTTATTATTCATAATAATGAAACGATATTCAGCAAAATTTGCAGCAAGAAAATCACCAACAATTTTACTTTGACATGATAATTTGCTTTAAAAAATAACGTGTTTCTCACTAACTCCCGTTCCAACTAATAGAGCATGGTGGATTTTATGGACCTGCAATTAACAAAGGTTTGAAAATGATCGGCCTGAAGCATCTGTCATTATAGAAATTCGGTTTGTTAGGCAGACGACAGCTGTCTGAAGTAATCAGCCCTTGGTATGAATACATGATAGAGTCTTCATATAGTATGCAACGAAACTCTTTGAAGTAGTGTTATCCTAAAGCATAAAACTTACTAACTTTAGAAAACCTAATATATTGTATATTTTATATTTATCCTTACCACGTTTTGGGTAAGGTGAACTATGTAGTTCAACATGTAATTAAGTAAATCTGAAGCCAATTAATATTCAAAATACAGTGTTCTTGAATCAGACATTTTTGGACAACTTGCGGTTTGTGACTTTAGTGAAGAGCTACTAGGTTGTTCGTATAGATTATCTTTATATTTCTACAGTGGTCAAATATACCAAAATACTGTCATCAAATAATGTCTTTCTAAAACAATTCTCATCAATGAAAATAGTTCCTGAGTCTGTTTCCTATTTTTAAAGATCGGCATTTATGTCATTTAAAATATAGTGCATAGCACAACTAAGAATGAAAGTAGTAGATAGAGAAGTTTTTGTTCAGTTTTACGCTCACCTGGCCCAAAGGGCCGGTGAGCTTATGTCATGGCGCGGCGTCCGTCATCCGTCGTCCGTCCGTCCGTCCGTCAACATTTCCTTTAAAGCGCTACTAGTCATAGAGTTCCGCATGGATTCTAACCAAATTTGGCCAGAAACATCCTTGTGGGAAGGAAATCAGTGTTTGTTTAAATTTTGGCTATTATCCCCTGAGGGCAGGAGGGGCAGGGCGGGGCCCAATAGGGGAAATAGAAGTAAATCCTTTTAATCGCTACTACTCATAGAGTTCTGCATGGATTCTAATCAAATTTGGCCATATACATCGTTGGGTGAAGGGGAATAGAGTTTGTGTATATTTTGGCTCTGATCCCCCAGAGGTAGGAGAGGCGGAGCCCTATAGGGGAAACAGGGGTAAATCTTTAAAATGCTACTAGTCATAAAGTTCTGCATGGATTCTAAGGAAATTTGGCCAGAAACACCGTGGGGGGAAGGGGAACAGAGTTTGTATAAATGTTGGCTCTGACCCCCTGGGGCAGGAGGGGCGGTGCCCTATAGGAGAAATAGAGGTAAATCCTTTAAATCGCTACTAGTCATGGAGTTCCGCATGGATTCTAACCAATTTTAGCCAGAAACACCATTGGGGAAAGGGAAATAGAGTTTGTATAAATTTTGCCTCTGTCCCCTGGGGGCAAGAGGGGCGGAGCCCAATATGGGAAATAGAGGTAAATCCTTTAAATCGCTACTAGTCATAGAGTTCTGCATGGATTCTAAGGAAATTTGACCAGAAAGATCGTTGGGGGAAGGGGAACAGAGTTTGTATAAATTTTGTCTCTTAGCCCCTGGGTTAGGAGGTGCGAGGCCTATAAGGGAAATAGAGGAAAATTCCTTTAAATCACTACTAGTCATAGTGTTCTGCATGGATTCTGAGGAACTTTGGCCAGAAACATCGTTGGGGGAAGAGAAATAGTGTTTGTATAAATTTTGGCTCTCACCCCCTGGAGGAAAAAGAGTATGATCCAACAGGGTATTCCGAGGTAAATTTTTAAATTTACTAAGAAATGAAACAATGATGCCGCATTCAGAACATTACAAACCAGATGAGCGATATAGTCCCCCTCGGCCTCTTGTTCTTAATATTGTGATTTATCCTGCAACCAGGATATTAATATATATAGATCAAATGATTAACGTCGAATACACCTATATCAAGACTCGCCACTTTTTTCACCCTTACAAATAAAGATACTGTTTATTTGTTATGATACTGGCCATGTATTTTCTATTTTAACAAGACCATTAACAATGTTCTTAAAACCTTAACAGGTTTTTGACAACATTATGATTTGTTGCAAAGCTATTACACTATACAATCTGCCAAAAAGTAAGAAAAAGAGACAAACACAAAACTTAAGTTACAAATAATGTATGCACCAGGAAGTGTGTGTGTTTAGTTTTAGCTAATTATTTTATTACTTATAACTAAGTTTTGTAGGATGTTTACCTTTACTAAACCAAACCTCACATATTGATCACAGTCAACAATTCCACGGATGGCTGAATGAAACGTGACAATCTTAGATATGCATCAATGACCATGGTCCTATAACTATCCATAAACACCATTTCCTTGAGATAACATCAAACGTCTTATCATCAGGAGATCAGATATGATTTATGATTATAGCCAGAAGATTTTCGTCATACTAATTCGTTCTTCTTCGCCGTGAAGTCATTGATACGTGATGAAACCGTTACGTTCAATTCCAACGTGTTAAGGGAAGGGAGCATAAACAAAATACGTGAAGTGTTGCCATAACAACGCTACATAAACTGGTTACGTATAGATATTGTCTGCACTTCGTCAATGATAGTAGCAGGATGACGATATTCCAAATGTAAGCGGTGCAGCTTCAAACACAATTTCGGAAAAGAGTATGAACAACATTACATTCAAAATGATGTCTTCTCTCTGGATGGTAACTCTTCTTTGTCCAGGTATGTAAAGGTCGCACATATAATCTCTTAAAAGCAGATACACTTATTACATGTTTTTCAGTGAAATGTACCTGGTGTGTTCTCCATTTGTCCACTTTTTAGAGAACAAAGAAAAGTGTTTGTATAGGAGAACAATGGAAAACTAATTATAGTCAGTTCCATATTAATTTTTACCTGTGCTTACCTGTGTTCGTTTACCTGAGCTTCCTATAGTGTGTCAAAAGTCTTGGAAATAGAGAGATATCAATATATATACAGTACAGAACTATATATATTTTATGCATTTTGACAAACAAATGTGCATTATATTTAATATGTTACATCTTTATGAATTTCACTACTGATAAAAGAATAAAGAACAAAATTGCATCCAAGTTTTAGGAGAAGTGTCACAAGAAGAGCAAACTGTTTTTACACTCTGTTTCAATTTCAAGAATTAGTAAAAAAAAAAAAAAAAAAAACGTAATATTAAGATACTTTTGACACGTTACTGCTTATAATCTGTAAGCTACAAAATATTTCACAAGAGTAATACACACATTCCACTGTCAACAACATTATGCAAGTTGTTATTAGGAGAACCCAATCAAGACAACTATGCTTGTAATTTGTACTTATGTAGCTATATAGAGAATATGTCACAATAAACATGTAAATATACATGTATCTAATTAATTATATCATATACAGTTGTATACCATATACATTGTATATCAAACTTTACTGATGTCCCGACATTCCAATTCTACAGTAACAAGAAAGTCAATCATACATGTACTGTATATATTTGTATGTTAGACATTGAGAAAATCCAGCTATTTGTCATCAAGGATGATATTTTCGCAATGTTTTTGGAAACATCCATGACGGTCGCTGAAATATCCTTCATGAAATAATTAAGTATAAAATATTAATAAATTAAATATACTTTTTATTCAGTATGTAATATTTAGATTAATTGAGATGTCTTTTGTTTACAGTAACCTGCAAAATTGAGTAAATCTGCATAATCTGATATTACATGTATTATATATATATCAATACGCATCACTTTTATCACATAAAAAAACTCAGCATTTCTACATAAAAGAGACTTCTGAAAACTGCAAATTATTTGAGAGAATGGGAATGTTATTGAACATTATGTTATAACTGAAGAACAATGAGAAATTGTTCAAAGTTTTGCTGATTTTGATATTTCGTTAACTTATATATATAATAAACCTCCGGATTGTTCGAACATACAATTTTCGCGGTAATGTTTTAGCTAATGATAGTTCGGACGATGACTTTTTATATATTCTATTTCAGGTAGTTCGCAGAACGTAAAAGTTAGATTTTTGTTGTCAAATCGGCACAATGGGGTCCAAAAAATGACGATATATTGCAGTATATTTTAGTAAAATTGTCAAAATGGCGATTTGTAATTAAAAGAGGCATATATATACATATTCTGAGATAAAAAAAAGAGAGTATCAAATTAATACATTATATTTACTCACGGAATTACGTGGTGAAATAGGTGCAATATGTTCTTTTCTAATACCTTTATACATGTATGATATATCTTAAAGAGAAAAGTACAATATATTTTATGTAAGTAAGTTTGAAATTGACCTTTTTTAGGAGTAGTCTATCATAACTCTTTTTAGAGTGGTTTTTTAAGATTTGTACCTTTTAATGTTTTAATATGATTGTAAATCTTTGAAGGTGAGACGTTAAAGATATTCCACCGCTGACAAATGGTGTTTTTTCACTATCAAAAACAGGAGCAGACGATTTGGTATTTTTCTTCAGTTACAAAAGTTACTTACTTCACACCATTACCACCATTGAAAAGTTTGAGCTTCTAATTTTACTTAAAGTTTAAAATATAAAAAATAATTAATTGCATCCCGAAAAAAATCCCTGGCACTATATCCTATATGGAATGAATTTCTGATTGCGCATGCACCAAAAGCAAAACAAATTATTTTATATTATGTTTTGTGTTAATTAGACATATATATACATGATTAAACACCAATTATTGTTCAAATGATGAGTATCATTTATGCTCTATTGGCGGTGGAGCATCTTTAATAAATTATCTTATCTTATCAAATTAATATATGTTTCCATGTAATATAATTTCCATACATGCACATGGCCATGGTATGCATAAATGGTACCCATATGAAATAAGTACAGTAGCACAGGTGAAATTCACAGGTAAGGTACAGGTAAATCCAGTTAACTTCCCAGAAATAGACTATAATCCTTATCATAACATTCCGCGAATTATCAGATTATAAAAAGTAGGCAAATGGAGATACAGCCGTTTTAAGGTATATAAAACCGATATAATTCACTTTTGGCCAATCGGAATGCAGAATTGACCGTGAAAATATCATTTTCATTGTTACGTCATTAGTTTATGCGCGAAAATGACATCATATTTTTTTGTAGAAATATGACGTTATGCTCACAGGAATACGACGTAATTATCACAAGGGAAAATGACTGTAAAATACAATGGCGGAATAACGTTTGGTGGACCTAGTACAATGTACTGATGATATTTCGTTAATATACTCAAGGAACATACTGTATGTATTTGAAGTGATTATCCGAGGGGGATGAATCATCAAATGAAATAATAAAAAACAGAGAGTAATAAAAATATGTAGTTAATATTATCATTAATGAAAAATGGTTAAAGCTGAAAATGTTTATAATTTTTAATGAGATAATACAAATAAAAAAAACAATTTCAGTGGTATGGAAAAATAAAAAAGTGAAAACAAGTTATAACCTAACGTTAAACAATATATATTATATAATATTATGAAATAGACAGTTCAAACGTATGCATTATGGGAAATAAGCTTCAATATCGATATAGATCAATATAGATAAATATAGATGAAATGATTAACGAATAACATATATAATATTTAAATGGCAGTTATATTATAATAATCATAGAGACACAGTTTGTTTGAGTAAATGGGACCCACCTAGCGATGTTCAATATTTAGTTGATTTTTTTATCGAAAGTTTCCAAATAATCATCTTGACTTCGATTAAGTCCTGTCTCTGCATGATGTACAACATGTTTTTTCCCAAAATTCTTCTAAAGCATGACAGATACGGATATTGGTACTTTAATGTAAAAAAGTGTTCAAATGTTATAAAATGAAGTGACAAAAATAATTTTCCACATTAATGCTTATTTTTTTTAATTTCCTTAAAATCCCTGCATACTAAATTACACAACAAATAGTATAATTTCTCACAAAATTTGTAGATGGCAACTTGCTTCATATTTTGATAAATTTTACTTGAAAATCTCAAATGTTTTGATTTCGGTCAAAACGAGACTTTAAGGAGACTGAAAGGTGCGGATTATTAAGATTAAGGTTCGATATTTAGATGTATTTGGTATCAATCTGATTAAAATACAGATCCTTATAACCACTCCGTTAAATTCAAGCGTAGTGATAATAAGGATCTGTATTTTAATCAGATTGTATCTGTCATAAATTACAGGCACGGTACCTAGTCAAATTGGAAGCACCTCCTGGCACCATTGACCAGGCTACTAGACAACCGTAAAGGGAATATTGAATAAAAAACCATACAAATAAAATGCATTTATTATTGAAAAGAAAAACATAATAACAAAAATCAAATAAAAACAGACCAGCAAAACATTTAAAATATTTCAAACATGAGAGAACAAAGAAATGTTTTAGTAGAATAATTTATATGTGAAAATACATGAGAGAACAAAGAAATGAGCCCAGCTTTTCCTATATTTTTTTTTTTTTTTTTGCAATAAGTTTCCCATAACAAAAGTTGGAATTGTTGTTTTTGTAAAAGTGATTATGTGTATATGCAGGTGTCCAGGTATGAATTGGTGTATGTTTTCAGAGTGAATGGTTTTAGTTTAAACGTATTTATTGTCTAAAACATATGACAAGCGATTGGGTACAAGTTATTACAACTTAACAAAGACCATTTCCAAAAATACAACAAAGGTTATACATACATTTATACGTGTGGCTTAAAGTGAGTAATAAATGAAACAATGTTTCTCAAAATGCACTGCGCTTACCGCTATTTATAATAACAACACAACTTATAAATAAATTGCAAGGGCTCGACCACGCCGAAGCTGAATGGCTTGACCAAGCCGAAGCCGATTAAATAAACTAAAAACTCAATCACCTTCCATAATACACAAATCCTTACCATCCTTTAAACATTTCTTTCTTATAAGATAAAATACACATGAATAATTACCAAAAACTTAGAAAAAAATAGAATAATAATAAAACAAAATTCCTGTAATCTAGCGTGTTAACCGGTCAACGTGGTCTCGCTGAATTACAAAAGCACGTGCCTCGCACCGATCACATACACGTGTATCTACACGCCACTCGGTAAAACTCTCTATTGGAGAAAACAATTTCAGTCTAATTCATAATATTCAAACGAACGAATTTATATTTTTCTTAACACCACATGTAATTTTGTACATGAACAAATAAATTTTCATTTATCTTTTATCAGACAAGTTTTCACTTCCATTTAGCACTAATTATATAAATTTATATCAATTGGAACATTCAAGTTTATCAAGAAGCCAGATAATTTGTTAATCTGCCTGATATAAAGTTGACATTCGAAAAAGTAGTGGAAAGTATTTTCACATAGATATCCACATCGGCAAGTTGGTTCTCCCACTAGTCCTACCTGAACAAAACCTTACTGTAACAACAGTGTGAATGGTTCGAGGTAAGTGGGAATGGTTAGGTGACTATGCTAGCGATAGTCAGAATCCATGTACATATTATTGCTGTGTTTACTGAATACCATGAGTTAATAGTGTAGGAGATCTGAAAGGGAAGGTAAGAAGTATGTAAACAAAAAGAATGGCTTTAAAATGACATACAAAAACAAGTTAAACGTTTTAACTTACGATTGTTATCATTTAATATGATATAATAATATCAATATAATCCATACTCCGCCTGATGCTTAATGACTGTCAGTACAATAGTATGATATAACCTGGAGCGATTCTCATTAAGGATTTACAAAAAAAAAATGTATATTAATATTTTTTAATTTCATCGGAGTATGAAATATTTTTTATTTGCAAACTGTCTGAACCAGCGTAGCGAATTCTCACAAATGTCTGCAAACAAAATCGATACTTTTTATATTTTTTTCAGACTATTTGATAGAATAACATACGTTTACACGTACGATTTCATTGATTTTCTATGAGATTATTTTACCAATTAATACGCAACGTTAACGTTTCTATTGGGACGTCAGGATAACGTCGGGTTTTCGCGTCATTCCATTTTTTTCATAGAGGTATGAGCTAAATTAATTGGCGAATTAGAAAGCCAGATTTAGTATGACAACAAAGAAAAATTAATTATTTAACTGTGCGAGGTATGAAATCCATTGTGACGTCGTGGGAGAAACAATTAAGTGACTTCACAATTCAAAGATGGCGGGACAAAATGACAGCTGGTTTCAATGATGCATATTTCGATGGTGAAATGTTTCATGGTATAGCTTGTTCTAATAATGTAGTAGAAATTAAATATGTGTTTATTACACATTTTTTACATTAAGGCTCGTCAAAATGAAAATTTCTATTACTCATTCAATAAAATCTCATATGATATAGACACAAATACATTATTCCCATATATACCTAGTTTGTATAAATAATACAATTGTGCGCAGTGTGTATCAATGTTGGTGAAAGTGTTAGATTTGGCTATCTTACTTTTTATACGGTTTACTAATAGATTTTTTTTACTATATTGGGGCTGAGATATGGCACCATCCTTGTATTCTTTATAAGATAATATACAGTGTATGCGTATTGGTTTCTAACGTTTTCTATTTTGTATCCAGAATTCATTTCGTTCTTTATGATTTTCTGCACTGTCGTTGGATTCAATGAACATAATATCTCAGAATGTCGGTTCCTAAAAATCATGGATTTTTTCAGCATATATTATATGAACCCAATCTGGCTAATATACAAGATCCTTTAAACCTCTCCGTTGAGCAGAGGATCTAACAACATCCCATAAGGGGTCATGTTCTGATGACCTTTATACCACGTATACTTCAGATAAAATGCATTTTACACCTTGCTACATCAATTGAAAACGCCATTTCGTCCCAATATACATATGCATTTAGGTTTGATGTGCCCTTTGGGCGAGATGACTATGTACACTTCTTGTACACGATAATAATTCTGACAGTTCCTGGAGTAATAATGATTTAATCAGCTTGATATGATGTATTTGTATAGATCGAAACTTTAGTTTTGTATTTTACATGATTGAATTTGTGTCCCCAAGAGTCCTTTTTTCGATTCTTTCAGGCTCCGTGTCTACCTTCGGGGTATACTGCCCCCTGGGATGGGGTACCGTTCTTTCGTACTGTCTCTATAAACATGATACAGTGTTAGACTGGGACTCCGCCAAAGTAAGTATTTATTATTATTATACACACGACTAATTGTCTCTCGCGAATGATAAGATCTAGGTTAGCGGGTCAATGAAAGTTTCCAATATTCCCATGTTTTATTCAAGGGTATATCACTACCTTATACCTTGAAATCCCATTAAAACATAGATAGTTCCAGTAAGGAAAGAATATCAATGGTTATTTAGTAATCCGTGAAAAATACACGTATGAATTGCCTTTGTTTGTTTGGTTAAATTAACATATTATTAACAGCCAGGGTTATTTAAGGACGGTCTCTATTGTATGTGGTGTGTTACGTGTATAAAGTACATGGTGCGTGTTTTGGGAGACTGCGGTATATTGGGGCTATGTCTTCCTGTGTAGTGGAACTTTTGCCCTTTTGATAGTGCTATATCTCTGAAGCATACTGCCGAAGACACCCCACCTGGTTACAATACACTGCCAAACCAGTCGTCCCACTCCCTGTATGCGGGGTGCTAAACAGGAGTAGAAACTTTTTATAGTTATACCTCACTGATGAGTACTATCAAAGACACCAAACAATCACACTCTACCCGGTTACAAAGCATTATACTAAGAACTAGCAAACCAGTCCAGTTCCGATAAAAAATAACACAAATTGGCCGTCCATGTTGTTCGGAGGTATCAATGTCGTTAAGTCGGCCAAAGTAATATCCACCGAACCTAGTATACCTAGAATCGCTAGGGAGATGGTATACTAGATACATAAGGAATTGTATAAGTGACTTTGCATCAAAATACCCCATTCAGTATCAGGTAATTTCACGGTATGGTATATTATAGAGCAAAGATGTTTCTCCTTTACTAACTGCAACACTGATTTCTTTGTTGTACTATAATGAGTCAGTGATCTGTGGCTATTATCGCGTAGGAGGTGTTTATATATCATCTATTATATATTTAATGAAGTCATGTAAGAAATGTCGTTTGACAGACAAGCCCGGCACAGATAACAAATGTACGCACAGTAAAAAGTATCTCAGTTAAATATGTCCATGCTTTGGATTGTTTTATTTGTATTAAACATGCAGTAAAATGGACGAAAGTATTGTAGATTTTCGAAAACATTTAAATGTATACATATTGTTAAATACATTTTTGTGTTTTTCCTTACATCGAGTTAAAAAAAGCGCGAGCATACTGTTTAAAATGTTTGAATGATATATGATTATCTCTAGGCATCGTTTTGCTTTCCTTTCAGAGCGTGTGTGTCAATCATGGAGCAACATTGATCAATATCGACAAATTCGACATTGTAGGGGTCATATTGGCGAAAATGGTTGAAGAAGGAAAGTAGTCTATGTCTGATAGATTGATGATAAGAAAATAAAGTTTGTGTTCATAACTTTCCCTCGATATTCCAGAGGTTAACAACACTGTTATATCCATTTCTGGACTAAGGCATAGCATAAATGAAGGCTCTGAATGCGACAAAAGATGCAAAAGGTAGTTTCGTCTTTTCATGCTCCTCGAAAGAATCGAATAACAGTATACCTGTGTACAGTCTCTGTATGGCTGTGATTGGTCAGGTTTTTTTTCTCCTGAAATCCCTTCAGTAGTCTAGGGGTGGATATTACGACAGTGATAGTAGCCCATGGAATATCGAAGATGACTATGCAAGGCCGATCTTTTAATGATCAAAATACCTTGCAGCTGTTGATGAAAAACGGCATGGCATTAAGTCGGTTTACACAATTTCAAAATTTAAAAATGACTAATCGAACTTGAAATTGTTAGACCCCCTATTGAACGGTGTGGGTATAAAGATAATATAGTGTAATGAGTTTGGATTTTTTTTATTTCCAGATGTGACTAGCGTGTGGATTTCCAGTCCATGTACCCAAATAACACAGGCCGGATATGTGACAAAAGTCGACTGTGGCACATCAAACGAGGTGTTATGTCAGGTCTGTATTACTATTACCAGTTCAGTATTATATTTATAAGTCTTTATCCCATCAATATTTATCTAGTGATCTTCTCAGTGTTTTCCAGCCTGTTCTTAACGATGCTCCACCACCGACAGAGCATAAATGATACTCGTCATTTGGACAATAATTGGTGTTTAATCGTGTATATGACACAACAAATAATATAACATAGTGTCTTTTGCTTTTGTTGCATGCGCAATCATTACTTGGTTCCAAATAGGATATAGTGCCACGGAATTTTTTCGGGGTGCAATTAATTTTCTCTTATATTTTCGACTTGAAGTAAAATTAGAAGCTCAAACCTTTCAATGGTGGTAATGGTGTAAAGTAAGTAGCTTTTGTAAGTGAAGAAAAATACTAAATCGTCTGCTCCTGTTTTTGATAGTGAAAAAATACCATTTGTCAGCGTTGGGACATCTTTCAAGGAATTTGCTGGTGTGATTGATGTAATATCCCCATATCCATATCTTCAGTTTTTTGGGGAAAAAGGCTCCAGGTTTTGGGAATAGTTGTTGCTTCCTTGTCGTAAAAAAATACTCGTTAATAAAAACACCGGACTTGCAGAGACAATTTTGTTGACCAGTCGACTTATAAAGCAACATGATCATAATGTTCAATCGACGTATATTATCGCGACTGGATTTCCAGGATATACGTCAACTTTGCAAGATGAAAGTCGATACATCGACATAAGTATCTCTAAAAGCCATGCTATAATTTGACTGGTCGAAACAATTATCTCTGCAAAGTCAAGTTACTGCAACGCGCCTCTCACCATCATGATCGCAGTTTTAAAACTGTGAGCTATGTTTGTATAGATGTAGGATAAGATAACATAGATAATGTCACTACGGTTGTTTCGTATATGATGAACCTTACAGTGTGATATGTGCACTGTTTGTGTATTGTGGCTATGATGAACCTTACAGTGTGATATGTGGACTGTTTGTGTGATTTGGCTATGATGAACCTTACAGTGTGATATGTGCACTGTTTGTGTATTGTGGTTATGATGAACCTAACAGTGTGATATGTGCACTGTTTGTGTATTGTGGCTATGATGAACCTTACAGTGTGATATGTGCACTGTTTGTGTATTGTGGCTATGATGAACCTGATTGTGGCTATGATGAACCTTACAGTGTGATATGTGCACTGTTTGTGTATTGTGGCTATGATGAACCTAACAGTGTGATATGTGCACTGTTTGTGTGATGTGGCTATGATGAACCTTACAGTGTGATATGTGCACTGTTTGTGTATTGTGGCTATGATGAACCTATGTGATTGTGCACTGTGTGTGTTTGTGGCTATGATTGTGATGAACCTAACAGTGTGATATGTGCACTGTTTGTGTATGTGTGGCTATGTGCTATGATGAACCTTACAGTGTGATATGTGCACTGTTTGTGTGATTGTGGCTATGATGAACCTACAGTGTGATATGTGCACTGTTTGTGTATTGTGGCTATGATGAACCTTACAGTGTGATATGTGCACTGTTTTGTATTGTGGCTATGATGAACCTACAGTGTGATATGGCACTGTTGTGATATGTGCTGTATGTCATTTGTATGTGGCTATGATGAACCTTACAGTGTGATATGTGCACTGTTTGTGTATTGTGGCTATGATGAACCTTACAGTGTGATATGTGCACTGTTTGTATTGTGTGATTGTGCTATGATGAACCTTACAGTGTGATATGTGCACTGTTTGTGTATTGTGGCTATGATGAACCTTACAGTGTGATATGTGCACTGTTTGTGTGATTGTGGCTATGATGAACCTTACAGTGTGATATGTGCACTGTTTGTGTGTTGATTGTGGCTATGATGAACCTTACAGTGTGATATGTGCACTGTTTGTGTATTGTGGCTATGATGAACCTTACAGTGTGATATGTGCACTGTTTGTGTGATTGTGGCTATGATGAACCTTACAGTGTGATATGTGCACTGTTTGTGTATTGTGGCTATGATGAACCTTACAGTGTGATATGTGCACTGTTTGTGTATTGTGGCTATGATGAACCTGTGTGATATGTGCACTGTTTGTGTGCTATGTATGATGGGCTATGATGAACCTTACAGTGTGATATGTGCACTGTTTGTGTATTGATATGTGTGTGATATGTGCACTGTTTGTGTATGTGGCTATGATGAACCTTACAGTGTGATATGTGCACTGTTTGTGTATTGTGGCTATGATGAACCTTACAGTGTGATATGTGCACTGTTTGTGTGATGTGGCTATGATGAACCTTACAGTGTGATATGTGCACTGTTTGTGTATTGTGGCTATGATGAACCTTACAGTGTGATATGTGCACTGTTTGTGTATTGTGGCTATGATGAACCTTACAGTGTGATATGTGCACTGTTTGTGTGATTGTGGCTATGATGAACCTTACAGTGTGATATGTGCACTGTTTGTGTATTGTGGCTATGATGAACCTTACAGTGTGATATGTGCACTGTTTGTGTATTGTGATATGGCTATGATGAACCTTACAGTGTGATATGTGCACTGTTTGTGTATTGTGGCTATGATGAACCTTACAGTGTGATATGTGCACTGTTTGTGTATTGTGGCTATGATGAACCTTACAGTGTGATATGTGCACTGTTTGTGTATTGTGGCTATGATGAACCTTACAGTGTGATATGTGCACTGTTTGTGTATTGTGGCTATGATGAACCTTACAGTGTGATATGTGCACTGTTTGTGTATTGTGGCTATGATGAACCTTACAGTGTGATATGTGCACTGTTTGTGTATTGTGGCTATGATGAACCTTACAGTGTGATATGTGCACTGTTTGTGTATTGTGGCTATGATGAACCTTACAGTGTGATATGTGCACTGTTTGTGTATTGTGGCTATGATGAACCTAACAGTGTGATATGTGCACTGTTTGTGTATTGTGGCTATGATGAACCTTACAGTGTGATATGTGCACTGTTTGTGTATTGTGGCTATGATGAACCTTACAGTGTGATATGTGCACTGTTTGTGTATTGTGGCTATGATGAACCTACAGTGTGTGATATGTGCACTGTTTGTGTATTGTGGCTATGATGAACCTTACAGTGTGATATGTGCACTGTTTGTGTATTGTGGCTATGATGAACCTTACAGTGTGATATGTGCACTGTTTGTGTATTGTGGCTATGATGAACCTTACAGTGTGATATGTGCACTGTTTGTGTGATTGTGGCTATGATGAACCTTACAGTGTGATATGTGCACTGTTTGTGTATTGTGGCTATGATGAACCTACAGTGTGATATGTGCACTGTTTGTGTGATTGTGGCTATGATGAACCTTACAGTGTGATATGTGCACTGTTTGTGTATTGTGGCTATGATGAACCTTACAGTGTGATATGTGCACTGTTGTGTGTATTGTGGCTATGATGAACCTTACAGTGTGATATGTGCACTGTTTGTGTATTGTGGCTATGATGAACCTTACAGTGTGATATGTGCACTGTTTGTGTATTGTGGCTATGATGAACCTTACAGTGTGATATGTGCACTGTTTGTGTATTGTGGCTATGATGAACCTTACAGTGTGATATGTGCACTGTTTGTGTATTGTGGCTATGATGAACCTTACAGTGTGATATGTGCACTGTTTTTTGTATTGTGGCTATGATGAACCTTACAGTGTGATATGTGCACTGTTTGTGTATTGTGGCTATGATGAACCTTACAGTGTGATATGTGCACTGTTTGTGTATTGTGGCTATGATGAACCTTACAGTGTGATATGTGCCTTGTTTGTGTGATGTGGCTGTTTTCGTTTTAGTTTTAATACAGATTAATCTGATGCTAAAATGTTTCTCTGTAATGTAACTGCTCTCATTGCTAAATATCGCACATAACTACTAAGTATTATTTTTACAGGTAATGATATATTTCTAATGCCCATGTCTATTATTCTTGAACAGCGACCCGCAGGTACAGTACTAGCTGCAGGTAAGTGTCGTGTTAAATCGATTCTTCATTTTACTGAATTACCACAAATGTAGGTTTGATTTGCTATTGTTGTAACCAATAAGACTTTCTCTCAGGAATCATTGCCTGACATTACGGCATTAGACCCAGTTTAAACTTGTGGTATTTTGTATGCCTATATACCTCTTCTCAGGTGTACATGAACATGAATAAGTTGATAAATAATGTGTATACATCGGGGTTAACCTTGGGTATTGACTCGTATATTGGGATTGTTGTACAGTTTGGCAAAATACGCAAAAATGGTAAATTTCAGTTAAACAAGTCCGCAGTATTCGGTAATTGTGTCTTTCACCAACTAATCATGTCATTAGGCTCAATTTTCTCTATTGTCGGTACAGACGGGAAGTTCTGGTGTGCACGAGGAGTTCTTGTGTGACCGGATTTGACTAAAAACATACATCGAGTCACTTTTAACATTGTCGTGCAAATGGCGGTTGTATGCAAATATGACATTTATGGAGGCGAGGCATCTCAATTGATACCTATGTACATGTTCCATGTTTTTATGTCATCCGAACAAAGCGTCAATAGTAATTGTACGAAAAATGATAAATTTAGGAGTTGAAGTGCATATCCACAAATATGCAGGTTTTGTTCCAAATATCGTGGTATAATATTTTTGAAGATTTAAATGCTGCCTTGCTATATGTCTTATTTGCATTGTATAATTTACAACAACCATTTGCATATCAAGGTAAAAAAAGACTCTATTTGTGTGCTTTTTTGAAGTCGAATCCGATTCGAGTAAACCACGGCGCTCCCTGTACCTGTTACAGGTCATTTGGTAACAGAAATATGTAACGAACGCTGAAGACTTGGTTTTCTTGAAATGTCTTTGTTTTGCATATTTTGTCGAAATTAAAAGCAACACATTGATACCTAAAGTTACACTTGATGCATAGGCACTTTTTATCAATGTTATATGAAAGTATACCTGCCATGAAATGATATTTAGATTTACAAAATATCACTAGTTTAACGAGGGGCCTAATACCTAAACTATCTTCATTGTAAAAATATGGTTACATGAATACATGTGCCTTCATTATGATTCATTAGGACATAAACATTGAAAATACATAACACAGAAAAATGATGGTTTGTGTTCAGATAGTTTAAGTATATTTTGTTTAATATAACCAGTCAATGGTACCTAAAATGTTTAAATATATGTAACAGTATTGACACCATCGTAAAACTGATCATATTCTATTCTATTAAACTTTTAATTTTTTTCAGCACCGGATGACGAGGATTATTCTGATGACGTCCATGACACTACCGTTTCTAATGATGGTAAGCATATAATCCAATGACTTTTGTGACGTCACCAACAAACGCATACACATCGAGTCCTTTGTGACCGTGTCATACAAATGGCGGTTGTAGATTATATCACACACACGTGGCATGAATGGGGGCGTTCCAACACATATATTCATTGCTATAATCACATACAAAATGTTTCTAAGAAATTGTAAAATTTAGGATTTTAAGTGCCTTTCCACATTTTTTTGCCCGAAATACAGTGGGTTTTTCTCTCAAAAGTAGTCTTCAATTCATGTTCAGTGTTCCCAAAAATATATAATACGATTTTTCTTAAATACCTCTTATAAGCCATATTTTTCTGATATAATGCATAATCACTATATGCATGACAAGGCCAAAAAGGACTCAATTTCTTTTCTCAAAACTAGTCTTCCTCCAATGTTCAGTGTGTCAAAAAATATATAAAAAATTTTCTTTTTATTTTTTAAAATGCCTTCCTATATGCCATATTTTCCTGATATAATATATAATCACTATTTGCATGAAAAGGCCAAAAAGGACTCGATATGTATGCTTTTGTAAAATCGTTGTAAAAATATGATAACATGAATACATGTACCTTCACTATGATAAGACATTTACATTGAAAACAGAGAACACATAACAATGTTTGTGTTAACATAACTCATGTGTATTTTGTTTGATATAGTTCCTAAAATTGTCAAATACCTAAAACGCATTTAACTGCTTTCTTGGGGGATTTAAGATGGTCCTGTAATCCTTTCAGGATTGAAGACAAATTGATAACACGCTGGATAATTGTCTGCAATCATGGAAGAATTATAGTGTCAGAAACCCCCTGAAAAGACAGTTTAATGTTTATATTTCTATTTTTTATTATTTATTTTAAATTTGTAATCCAATTAATCAGTATGGTCTATCTATACGACATTCATCATTCTAAAATCATAGCTACATATAACTTTGCGAAAACATGAACAAATTGGGGGTTTTCATTCCGATAGCACACAAGTACGCCCCAAAATTCACTACACCAACGGAAGCTATGGGAGAATTATGATTTCATACAGTGTAAATTCATTTTTTGTTTAATAAGGTTATATAGTGTCAGTCAATAAAAAACATATATATACCAATATCGACACCACCGTAAACCTGATCATATCCTGTCCTATTTAACTTTTAATTTTTGTTTTTTAGCATCGGGTGACAAGGACTATATTACACAATCAGGTTCTGGAGACGTCCCAAGCACTACCGTTTCTAATGATAGTAAGCATATTTCAGGATCCAATGACTTTTTTGACGTCAACAACAAACGCATACACATCGAATCCTTTTTGACCGCGTCATGCAAAAGGCGGTTGTAGATCATAACACACACACGCGGCATATCTGGAGGCGTTCCAACACATATTTTCATTGCTATAATCACGTACAAAATGTTTCTAAGAAAATGTAAAAGTTAGGAGTTCAAGTGCATTTCCACAAATATACAGGTTTTGCCCGAAGAACAGTGTTTTTTTCCCTCAAAACTAGTCTTCCTTTCATGATCAGGGTTCCCAAAAATATATAATAAAATATTCTTTATATGCGATATTTCCTTATATGATTTATATGCATGACAAAGCCAAAAAGGACTCGATGTGTATGCTTTTGTAAAGTCATTGTAAAACTATGATAATATGAATACATGTACATTTACCTTAAAAAACAGAGAACACGTATCAATGTTTGTGTTAAAATACTCATGTATATTTTGTTTAATATAACCAGTCTCTAAAATTTTCGAATATCATTAAACTGCTTTCATGGGGGATTTGCTATGATCCTATAATTCTCCCTGGATTGAAGACGAATTGAATAACACGCTGAAAAATTGTCTCCAATCCTAGAAGAATTATTGGACCATACATTCCCAAAGAAGACAGTTTAATGTTTATATTTCCATTTTTTGTTATTTCGTTAAGCCAACCTGTAATTGAATCAGTATGTTCCATCTATAGGACATTCATAAAATCATAACTGTATATATTGTTAACATAGAAAAGTTGGGATTTTTCATTCTCGTAGGACACACGTACGCACAAGAATGAGCATTGCGTTATAACATCATGACATCATTCAGAACAGTGTTCTACACATCACTACACCTATTATTGCTATAATCGAATATAAAATGTTTCTAAGAAAATGTAAAATTTAGGAGATTAAGTGCATTCCCACAAATCTACAGGTTTTCCCCGAATTATAGTGGGTATTTTTTCTCAAAACTAGTCTTCCGTTCATGTTCAGAGTTTCCAACAATATATAATAAAAATATTTTTCATATTTCCTGATATCATTTATAATCACTATTTGCATGACAAGGCCAAAAACTATGTGTATGCTTTTGTAAAGTCATTGTGAAAATATGTTAACATGAATACATGTACCTTCATTATGATAAGACATTAACATTGAAAACAGAGAACACGTAACAATGTTTGTGTTAACATAACTCATGTGTATTTTGATAAATAACCAGCTAGTCGTCACTAAAATTTTCAAATACCTTAAAAAGCATTAAATTCAAGATTTAATATTGTCCTATAATTCTCCCAGGATTGAAGACAAATTGAATAACACGCTGAATAATTATCTGCAATCCTGTAAGAATTATGAGGCCATACATCTCGAAAGAGACAGTTTAATGTTTATATTTCCTTTTTATTGTTATTTTTTCAATCCAACCTGTAATTTAATCAGTATGTTCCATCTTTATGACACTCATCATTCAAAAATCATAACTACATATAATATTGCGAAAACATAAAAATTGGTGTTTTTCATTCCGGTAGCACACGATTACGCACAAAAACACGCACTATTTCATTACGTCATGATGTCAGTCAGAACAGTGTTCTATATATCACTACACAAACGGAAGCCATGCGAGAATTATGATTTCATACAGTGTAAATTCATTTTTTGTTTAGTAAGGTTATACAGTGTCAGTCCCGAGCAAATGAAAAAAACATACATGTACCAATATCGACACCACCGTAAACCTGATCACATCCTGTTCTATATAACTTTTGATTTTTTTATTGTCTTTTTAGCATCGGGTGACAAGGACTATATTACGCCATCAGGTTCAGGTGACGTCGAAAGCACAACTGACTCTGATGACTTACATTTCACTACCATATCCGATGACATAAAACACACAACTGACTCTGATGACGTACAATACACTACCATATCCGATGACGTAAAACGCACAACTGACTCTGATAACGTACAATATTCAACCAAATCCGATGACGTAAAACACACAATTGACTCTGATGACGTACAATACACAGCCATATCCGATGGCATAAAACACACAATTAACTCAGATGATGGCAAACATACTACAAGGTCCAATGACGTGGACTACCCTACGAAATCCGTTGAAGTACAATACACTACGCGACCTTATGGCATAAAGCAAAGCACAATATTCTATACCGTTCTACATACCACGATATTTGATGATATGAAACATACCACGGGATCCGATGACATTCTATACACAAGATCGGAAGACGTGCAACACACCACAAGATCCGAAGAAATGACACCTGTCACAAGGTCTGATGATGTGAAGCAGACAACAGTGTTTGGCGACAAGCAACATGTAACAAGTTCCGAATCCATACAGCATACTAAAAAATCCGATGACACAACAATGACAACGACATCTAGTACCGTTAGGTCTGATGATGTCACACACACCACTTCACGAGACAACATTGAGCACCCAGCTACTCGAAATAATAAAAAATGTTGTTGTAGAAACTATACCACACAACTTACCAATAGTCGGAAAGAACAGATCATCGTCGAGTTAAAGGAAGAACTCTCAGTGTCGAAAGCCAACACGTCTGCCAGTCGACGTAAACTAATCAGTGTGTACGACTCCAGACCCAGCAGTGTGGCTATGGGAGGACTCGGCTGTGTTCTACTCGCTGTCGTCATCGGACTCATTGTGGTTCCTGATATGATACAACTTGGACATTTCCTCTTCAAGTTAGCTGACCGATAACACTTAGTACGTTGACAATGCATTGTGAGCACGACTTTGATGTTATTTCCTGTATTCAGCGAAAAAATATTGGTCGTCGATCAATGATTTATAGGTGAGAAGGATTCGTCACTGCCTCTTTACACTACTAAACACCGCGCGAGACGCCTATGAACCGGGAATAAAAACTATTTTTCTCAACAAATACTTTTCTTATCGAGTCAAACGAAACTCCCATGTAAAGTTAATTGAATTTCACAACGTTAAGTACTTGCTTTCAGGACGAAAGATTTCGAATAAATGTCTTAAATTTTCGTTAGAAAAATACGTAAGCTCATGAAATCACAGCACGCTTTAGAAAGTAAGACGGTAACCCTCGCACCCTCAAGCTACATCAAAGGCTGCGCCAGTGGATAACAAAGGAAAATCAGTAGTCGCCCAAAGTCACGGTCAGTGCACAAACACAAAAGCTCCTGCGCCGTAATTGCCCAAAACCAAGTATTACTTATCCTTCTCATATACGCCCTTGTCGCTGATGAATGTTAATTGTCGCCAATGATAATAGCGAGTATGTACATGTACCTGTTCCCAAGATTGCATGACCATTCAATGGACTTAATTTAACATGTTATCTTTTCTCTTCTTTTGAACTGATTGAGTTCTCCTATACCACTCATACTGACACCACCTCATGTTTTTTTACCGAAGTTGTGCGCTCGCCACTGTGTGGAAGGCTTTGGCATATATGGGAAACCGTATTTAAATGATCCTGGTTGCCAAACAACCGACCAATTCATATATATGTTTTCATTTGATCTGAAGACCTGGGTCTTCATAAATTTTCTCAAAAGATATGTATAGATGGTCATCGCATGACGGTTGATATTTCTTACAATCCATTTACTTACTGGCAAATAAACAACGTTGCCGGCAGACATTCATCTTCAGTTAAACAAAATTAAGCTTTCAGTCAATATGTTGTAAATTCACTAATACCTCTTTGTTACACTATTTTTAGATGTATTAACTGTAATGATTAGACAAGATATGGTCGATGATGGTTATTTATTACAAAGGCCTTATCGGTATGAGTGACAGACATTGCGCATTTTGCACAATATTTTCCAGAAATGCTTTGGGTTCAAGATTATTTAGTCAGAGCTGGTTCGATGTGGTCTTCCGCCTAGTTTTCATTCCATGCTTTGGGATGCAAGGATAGTTCGGCGCTATAACAATTTGACTCGTAAACAGACGGTTATTCTCTTGTATTTCATATCAATTTACAACCTCAATTGTTTTGGCGAATAGAAGCAAATATTCTTAATATCAAGTGTATTTAAAATCATGTCACAATAATTTCCGGCGACGCATTGAACATAAAAATAAAATGAAGATTGATAGAGGTTCATTAGATATGATTTATTCATGAGGGAGATATCTCCCACAATCTTCATAAACCCTACTATGTATATATACTTCATGTTTGTTTAGTTTGTACGTACCACCAATATCAGAAGACTAACATATGCTATGTCTGATGTCTAATCCTATTGACATTTTAATATCTTTTTGTCAAATAACATATTTTGAAATTGAAAATCATTATTCAATTTCTTTTCAACAAATTTTATATTTCAAACAAGAGGCCCGAAGGTGCCTTTAAATATAGGAACTTAATTATACATAGTGTCATGGTTGTCATCTTCGATTTGGGATCAACCAGAGATGTAACAATACTTTGTCTGGACCATGTCAGGATCATTTCATGCAAGTTTCAGCCAAATCCCTTCGGTAGAACTTGAGAATAATGTTCAAAATGTGTTTTCAAGATGGCGGCTGTGACGGCCATCTTGGATTTCGGATTGACCCGAAAAATTAACAACACTTTGTCTGGACCATGTCAGGATCATCTCATGCAAGTTTCAGCGAAATTGCACCGGGTAGAACTTGAGAAGAAGTTCAAAATGTGTTTTCAAGATGGAGACTGTGGCGGCCATCTTGGATTTCAGATCGACCCGAAAAATAACAACACTTTGTCGGGACCATGTCAGAATCATTTCATGCAAGTTTCAGCCAAATCGCACTGGTAGAACTTGAGAAGAAGTTCAAAATGTGTTTTCAAGATGGCGGCTGTGGCGGCCATCTTGGATTTCGGATCGACCCGAAAAATAACAAGACTTTGTCGGGACCATGTCAGGATCATTTCATGCAAGTTTCAGCGAAATCGCACTGGTAGAACTTGAGAAAGTTCAAAATGTGTTTTCAAGATGGCGCCTGTGGCGGCCATCTTGGATTTCGGATCGACCCGAATAATAACAACACTTTGTCGGGACCATGTCAGGATCATTTCATGCAAGTTTCAGCCAAATCGCACCGGTAGAACTTGAGAAGAAGTTTAAAATGTGTTTTCAAGATGGCGGCTGTGGCGGCCATCTTGGATTTCGGATCGACCCGAAAAAATAACAACACTTTGTCGGGACCATGTCAGGATCATTTCATGCAAGTTTCAGCCAAATCGCACCGGTAGAACTTGAGAAGAAGTTCAAAATGTGTTTTCAAGATGGCGCCTGTGGCGGCCATCTTGGATTTCGGATCGACCCGAAAAATAACAACACTTTGTCGGGACCATGTCAGGATCATTTCATGCAAGTTTCAGCCAAATCGCACCGGTAGAACTTGAGAAGAAGTTTAAAATGTGTTTTCAAGATGGCGGCTGTGGCGGCCATCTTGGATTTCGGATCGACCCGAAAAATAACAAGACTTTGTCGGGACCATGTCAGGATCATTTCATGCAAGTTTCAGCCAAATCGCACACCGGTAGAACTTGAGAAGAATGTTCAAAATGTGTTTTCAAGATGGCGCCTGTGGCGGCCATATCTTGGATTTCGGATCGACCCGAAAAAATAACAACACTTTGGTCGGGACCAATGTCAGGATCATTTCATGCAAGTTTCAGCCAAATCGCCACCGGTAGAACTTGAGAAGAAGTTTAAAATGTGTTTTCAAGATGGCGGCTGTGCGGCCATCTTGGATTTCGATCGACCCGAAAAATAACCAACACTTTGTCGGGACCATCTCAGATCATTTCAGGTAATTTTCAGCTCAATCCCACTGGTCAAACTTGAGAAGAAGTTCAAAATGTGAAAAAGTTAACGCACGGCGGACGGCGCACGGCGGACGGCGCACGGCGCACGGCGGACGGCGCACGACGACGGACGAAACATGATGACTATAGGTCATCCTGACTCTTCGGGTCAGATGACCTAAAAAGAAGACTGGGAGGGTAAGCGCGAGATATCGGGAGCATGTTAAAATTAGATTATCAATAGCCAGTCACAAGCCTACTGTAAAAGGGTATATGGCATCCCAATGAAGTGAATTGCTTACTTCACTATTTTTGTAAATATATGAACAAAATGTAAATCTTAAATGTAACTCTCTTTACATATGCATCATATTCATCCACTATTTGCACGAATTTATTATGTAAGTTACGATTTAATTGTTTATGTAATTTATTCTGTTTATGAAATCTTCGCATTTGTTTAGGAAATACAGTGAATAGCAATGTCTGATGTTTAATTCTATTGACATTTTAACATATTTTCAAAAATATATATTTTAAAATAATACCGAGATTTCTGTTTGTTTGTTTGATTTATTAACGTCCTATTAACAGCTATGGTCATGTAAGGACGGCCTCCCATGTATGCGGTGTGTTGCATGTATGTTGTGCGAGGT
This sequence comes from Argopecten irradians, assembly GCF_041381155.1. Lineage (NCBI taxonomy): Eukaryota > Metazoa > Mollusca > Bivalvia > Pectinida > Pectinidae > Argopecten > Argopecten irradians. The sequence continues at coordinate 11,629,861 of NC_091146.1, read as the reverse complement.
GTGTGTTTTGGGAGACTGCTGTATATTCATGTTGTGTCTTCTTGTATAGTGGGAGTGTTGCCCTTTTATAGTGCTATAACACTGAAGCATGCCGTCAAAGACACCAAGCAACGCACCCCACCCGGTCACATTATACTGACAACGGGCAAACCAGTCGTCTCACTCCCTGTATGCTGAACGGTTAGCGCCAGATATGAAAGTGGAGAGCATATATGCATATTAATGGCTGGTTCAGGGCGGTGTGTTGTTACCGCTATAGTTCTTGTAAATAAACAAATACTCAATGTACTAACGTTTTTGTGCTTCATTTCCACTTTAGCAAGACAATGTAAAGTACAAAATAATTAACGTACGTACATTTATCTTTATTTTTGTCTGCTTATATTAACAGGTAAACTTTTTACATCCATGTCTAAAATATTTACATAGAATATTTTTTTTACATTTTTGTGTTTATTGAATAATTATAGAAATTTTCGAGAGCCTGGTCCAGTTCGTATTTCAGTTTCGTGATTTCAAATCGAGACTTACTGAAAAATCGGTAAAACATTTCATTGGCTGATAAGTGATAAGCAAACTATTTTGCATGAAGATAAATTACTGTCAGCTGCATATTGTATGCTACATATGAGAATATCCGATTTTGTCTGGGTTCATGGTAATTTCAGTGGTCAAATGTCAAAGAATAAAATTTCACAGTTTCATTGTTTAATTCCTAATAAATTAGGCATCCATGTAAAGCAGGATTCAAAATCAATCGGTCTCGTTCAGGTGAAAAATGCGAGACTATGTCTAATAGTTCTAAAAGCCTGATGGGAATGTTTGATTCCATTTTTAGTGTCATATTAACACCCTTATTTAAGGACTTGCCAGGTTTTGTGGGCGGAAAGCAAGAGTATGGACTATGTGCAATGGAACAGTCCCACATGGATTTTTTCAGAGGAACAATTCTAAATGTATCCCTCTTCAGAGTGCCTTATTTGTATCTTGGCTTCAATACAGACCGAACGCTTACTCTCCAACTTACATGTAGCAACCTGTCAAAGACCATAGCGAGTATCAGTCACATTATTGACCTCAGATGATATGGTCGTCTTAACGATCTTACATAAACTACACATCGTCCTGGGATTCAGCAACAGTGACCGATTGATCAGGAGAATAACAGCTTTGAGAGTATCTGATGGTCGATCTCCGAATGGATTAATTGGGAGGCAGACGACATACATATACAGGAGATTTAGGGGAGTGTAACGCGACATTTCGGGAACGTGAGAACGTAGAGAAACTTTTCCGAATCTACAAATCAACATTCTAAATCATTTTCTTTTTGATGCGGATGTCAAGAATGTACACATAGGTGAGTCATTTGAGAGATTTTTTTGTTTGTTTTATAGGGTAACTGATACATGTACCGACCTACCTGCATTTTGTAAATTATGGATGATCATGCAGAAACATTAAAATTACATAAACATAAAGGAACCAATTAAATTGTTATAGTATGATTAATATGACACTGTTACATACTGTTTCATAAATGCTTTGGTATACCACAGTCGTAGTCAAGGGTTACCATGAACATGACGAGAAATATTGTCGTTCCTATACACACAGGTAGAAATGAATGGAATTAAAGTAATTAATTTAGATCCCCGAAGTATAGACTCTATTGATGTGACACCTGTCCAGTTTCCAAGTACTGCCCGGAGCGACCAATCTGTTTCCCTCTATTTCTACATTTATGAAGATGTTTGATAATAAAACGACTTATCCAACAAATTAAGACTTTTTAATCATTGCGAGATATGCTTCATAGTTTGTCGAAGCTAAGTTTGACCTGAGTTGATGTCCAGTGGGGTTTTTAAGAATTTATGGCCTATATAGATGATATATCATTGATTACTTGTTTGATTATTTCAATGTCCTATTAAAAGCCAGGGTCATGTAAGGACGGTCTCCCATGTATGCAGTGTGTAGCGAGTGTAAAGTGCGAGGTGCGTGTTTTTCGGAGACTGCGGTATGTTCGTGTTGTGTCTTCTTGTATAGTGGAACTGTTGCCCTTTTTATAATGCTATATCACTGAAACATGCAATTGAAGACACCAAGCAACACACCCCTACCGGTCACATTAAACTGACAAAGGGCGAACCAGTCGTCCCACTCCCTGTTTGCTGAGCGCTAAGCTGGAGCATATGATATAGCTTTTGCAGGTAAGCTTCATATTACTTATTAGGCAATATTACATTGTTGTCCAGGTGATCTTCATATGACGTGAAGTACAGGCGATATATAGGTCATTCAAACATTACCCTTACGGGATGTTGTCAGATCCTCTATTAAACGGAGTGGGTATACAATGTAATCCACTTCAAACACTCAGGATACAGCATACATGGGAGGCCGTCTTTAAATAGCCCTGGATGTATATAGGACGTAATTATAACAAGCTTACAGTAAGTGTTGCAAGCAACATACGTCTCCTGCCGTCAATTACATTTTTTTAATCTACGGTATGTGATTATTGCTTAGCAAGGTTATGATTATATAAAGTTTGAACAGATTATGTGTTCTCAAATTATCGTCCGGAAACTAATTTTTAGAAATCCATGTTTTTTGTAACAGTGACGTTTACCTTTTGACCTCAAATTTAATTCCAAACTCTATTTTCTCAAATGATAACATTGCACGAAATTTGAATAAATTTCGTTGATGCGTTCTCAACTTATCATATTTGGAAACGGGACATAAGATTAACATATTTATTGGTGTATTAAAAGATAAAGTTTAAAAGATAAAATAAAACCTCACCTCTCCTCCCTGCTCTCCCTCCCCAACCCTCTCTAATTCACAATATTTTTTGCCTTAGTTAAATAATATACAAATACATTTCTTCAATGGAAATTTTATATAATGTATATTTGGTATTTTGTCGGATAATATTTTGGCACAAAATGACCTTTATTCTTGTTGAATAATTGATAATACAGTAAAACTTTTTCTAAACCGATGTGAAATGGGACCCAGTCCCTATTTGTAGATCTGATTGTACAGCTGACTGGTTTATACCAGCTTATCACGATTATATCCATTTTCTTTAGAACACACATGTTTGACTTATCCACACGATGATTGAAAATACAATGCACAAAAGATTTTTTTTTACATCCCATTTCATGAATTGTTACAGCAAAAATGGTTATTCTCACAGACATGTATTTAGTTTTACATTTGGAGTAGAACAGTTTTTTTTGAAACATGTCGTATAGTGAACCCATTTTCCTTACTCGGCCATCATTTTTTTGATCGGTATGTACGCAGCATTGAATTCATTGTTTGCCTGTTTTGAAGTGACCTATTTATTCGCACAAGGACAGGTGCATTGTGTTTTATTTTGAATAATTGATATACAGTATAACTTTTCTAAACCGGATGTGAATGGGACCAGTCTATTTTTGTTCGGTTTATACAGCTGTCCGGTTTATAGAGGGACAGAAACTTATCACGATATGTTCACATGAAAATCATCCGAAGATTTTTTTTTTATTACAGCAAAACATTTATTCTCACACACACTGTATGTACATGATAGAACACAGATTTCCAGCCTACATTTTCTTGGTTTCTGATCGGTATGCTACATTCAAATGAAATCTTAGAAATTATGTGTATTTTTTTATTGTTAGAATTGACCGTGAAAAGTATTCAAAATGCAATGTTTATGTACAAAAGTGAAAGGTTGTCACTATCTAGTCCTTAGTATACCCGTACAACTAAATCTGCGCCTCATGATCAGCCGGTAGGGCGAGGCGTGAATCGAGTGTATTTGTTTTTATTGTCCAATGTTGTGAAAAATATTGTTGCCGGTTTGCCCAGGTTAATTTTACAAAGAAAGGTATAGTAACATTACCTAGAAAGTTCCGGTTTTCAGAGTAGACAGGTTCCGGATTATGCAGGTTTTGGGCACTATAGTTTGATAAGAAATTTGCCGGGACCAAAAAATGAATCGGTATAGACAAGTTTTCGGTTTATACACGGTCCGGTTTAGACAAGTTATACTGTATAACAAAATTAGGTCACTGAGACCGATTTTTTACATTAAGTTATATTATGTTTATTTTTAACATGCAAATGCATTTTTTTCAAAAAAAACATTCAACAAATATTATTTGGTTCCAAACAATCTGGACTAAACAGCAAATTGTCCCTCCTGTTTAACCCCCCTACAACTCCATAAGGGAATCGACCTGACCTCATTCCTATGTCCATATGATTAATAATGGCTAACCCCCCGGTATCTGTAATGGGCCTACAACCCCAAACCATGTTATAGGAGTTTCTTTTAGAGATTTAGAGCTGATGGGGCTAGACCAAGACCGAAAAATTCACTGCTGTAATCCATAAGATGAAACAGCCATTTTAAACATTAATCAGTACAAACTCATTTTATGTCGACATTAAGTAAGATGTAGATATTGGTAACGGTTAGGACGACATACATATCCTGGGGTACCGTTTCACAAAGCGGGTGTAACTTACGAGTGTGAGTGTATCTATTTACGCGTACGTAAGTACCCGTGCGTAACTTACATGTACGCATGTACCGTTTCACAAAGTGGGTGTAACTTACGAGTGAGTGTATCTATTTACGTGTACACTGTATGTAAGTCCCCGTTCGTAGCTTACATGTACGTATCGCAAAACCGGATGCAAATATCCTCGTAATTTACGTGTACGTAAGTACTTACGGGTGGTCGTAAGTTGAAACATCAAAGTAATATTGATCGATGTCATTTCGGCTTGTTTAGTATTCTATAGTAATAATTATTGTTCACGTGATTGAAATACAAGACATTGTCAGTTTTTGTTACAGACACGTATCATAATCTGCAGATCATTCTTTGTATATGTTAGTAAAAAAGTCATTCTTTTTATCTTTTAATAACAATTTATACAATAGTGAATATGGTTCCAGAAAGGTAAGTATTTGTTAAATATCTTGATATTTTCCGTCATCTTTCAGTTAGTGTTATCAGTTTATTTTTTTCAGAAACGTCAAGATGAGAAATATTGCTTCAATACTCCTAGTATCTATGTTCATCCCGACCAGCTACAGTAAGTAAAACAAACAGTATAAATGATTATGTTAGATGCGATGTATTTGTTGTATAATGTGCATCTGTCACATTACGATGTCAGAATGGTCAGAAAACAGATGATTTAACTGATGGTCCGGTATTTAGCGTCTATCAGTTCACCTGTGTTTTTTATCCATGGCCATGTCACACTTCAATAACCTATCGACTATCCGGGTGTATAATAACTGAAATCTAATAATCTAACATATTGTATTTGACATGACACACATTTGCAGATACCACATGGGCATGGCACGACAGGTTGATTATATCGATTTCCGGTGATGTTACATTTTTTTATAGTACATATACAATGATATTTGGTAATAAACTAATTGATAGAGACACAAGGGAACTGTTAATAATTTTTTACGAGGTGTAACAACCCGGAGGTCGAATTATATCTCTAACCATTAGCCAGACAGGAAGGTAGAAGATAATTGACTACCGTAATTGTTTGGACATATAATAGATAATGGAATTAATTTTCCCAATATCTACCACTCGTAAACTCACAGTATCGGAATCCGCGTTAGATATATAGATCGTTTTGGTTTTGTTTATTACATGAACGTCTATTAGCCCAGGGTTATTTAAAGTGAATAGTCGGGAATGGAAATCAGTTTAAATGTGTTGGTTGGCCTTCCAAGAGTCCTTGAATATCAAAACGGCGGTCTTTTTCTACTTAAATTGTCCAGTTTTGACCATTGAAATTATGGAAAAGTCCCGTATAAATTTAGCACACTTCTGAAAATAAAATTTGAAAGGGAAGCTGCATGGCTGAATATCAACACGGACATAGCCAGCCGGGAGAACGTTTAAGAGATTCCTATGATATAAATGGATTTTATCGCATGCAGAGCGATTTTGATGGGAATTCTTTTTCGATTTCATAAGAAATTATACTGATATAGCAATACCATTTTACACTTTCAGCCATTTATCACATTGTTTGATAGCCGTATGCGCTAGTAGTATATTATATTTGTCTTTTGCAGTTTTTCTTTTTTTTCAACGTCATCTTATTTTTTATTTTTATTTTGGAAAAAAAAATATTTTTTATTACTTATAAGAGGGAAATGATACAATAAGTTGCCCTCACACAGGAGGGGATCCATTCAACTCGCAACTTTCATACTTATTTAAATTCAAAAGGCACGGTATAAAATTGCAGGGTTCAAGCAGAAGAAAAAATAAGTAAAAGCAACAAAACTTGAAACTTCATAATACAAAAATGTACTGCATTTGTAATCTCAGGCCTATTTTTAATTGAGGCATTTTAAGCTGTAAAGTTTCAGATGGTCTGAGATAGAGTTCATGGTAAACAAATGTTAATTTTTGGACTATAATGGAACGAACTATCATTCAAAAAGGTTTGTATAAATATGAAATGTCCTGACTTAAATTGCGTTTTCTTGACTACTTGAACCCTGTTTTAAGAAGCACATGAATACCGGTATGTTTGTTTGTACAGTACAGTTGTGTAGAATATTAATATGAACAAACACACAATTTTACCTCTCAACTACAGTTAGATTCCAGACAATGTATATAGTAGCTGACGAGGGTGCCTCACCTAACCTATTGCTTTCCTCTTCCAGTAGTGAGAGGTAATTATATGTAATTTATAAAGTAAAAGTATCATTTCTTACTCCTTTAATTACATTTCTTTGGGTGAATAATAGAGTATAGAGAGGTGAGAGAAAAAAAAGTAGGGGTGTGGGGTGTGGGGTGTGGAAGGGGAGCTTGAGGGGTAGATCTGGGAGGAGTAGGAAGGAAGAAAGAGGATGGTACTATCAATGTTAATTTATACAAATTTAACTTGATGATATATAAATAAAAAACATCTGCTTATTCTTAAAAGATGGATCAGCAACACTGTGGTAGCATTGGAGAGTGGTTTTAGGAGAGACGAATATCTACTATAGTTTAGACAATTTTCCCCATGTTCCCCATTATATTTCAAATATTTCCTTTTCCAAATCACGTTTACCGTTTGCAATATATTTTGGCAAATTGTAGAATTGTTTCAAAGCACAAATCAGCCCATTTATGGTAAGTGACTTGTGAAAACACCGCATTTTATAGATATATTCTTTTATAATGAGAAGAATTTCATTTTCAGCTTTACAGTTGTCGAGGTTTTCAGATATCAGACCAAAAATAAAGGATTGCTTATTGAAGGAAAATGGGATAGAAAGAGCATCTAAAAAAATTCTAAGGCTTTTAAGTATTTTTTTACTTCACCACATTCCCACAGTACATGTTGAATAGTTTCATTCTCCGAATTACAAAGAGTACATAAAGGCGATATAACTAAATGTGATTTGAAGCGAAAGGTGTTAGTAGTTAGGATATGATGATTAATTTTGTATTGAAGCCACTGCAGCTTGGTATTTTTTGTAACAGTGAAATGTAAGAGTGTTAAACGTCATTTTATGTTTTCTAACAAGCACTTGAAGTGACTGGTGGAGGAGTACATAGCTTTCAGGGAACTATGGAATTGAATTGTTCCTCTAACGACCTGTCACCGCCAACCTGGTATTACTCAGGCAGAGTTGGAATAATTAACATACAGACAGACAAGGACAAGGTGGAAATACAGGACTAAGGTCAGACACACAACATTTGATAACGTGTCATCGTCATTAGTACAGATTAAGTATATGTCCATTGGTGATGAGGGAGTCTACATTTGTCGATCTCAGCGGAACCAAAAGTCAACAGCAGTTATCGTTCTTTACGGTGAGTTACTATATATTACAGTAAAATATTTTCTTTTCGGGATATAAACGTCTATGATGTTATTTATCTGTGTTTGAACTATTTTCACTCAATAGGAATATTTTACGTACCATGTACTACCCGATAAGGTTTTCCGCGGCTAGTATCTCCAGTTCTGATGGAACGTAACAATTTGTAATCTTCCCGCCGAAAGGATGTTAGCGCGGGAAATCATCTTTTGGCGCCATTCCATCACCAACAGAAGCAATAGCCCCACACAAATGGTATCAGGTATCACGTGGTACGTGGATTAGTCCCATTAAACTTCGCGATATCTTACTGCCCGCGAAGATACACGAAATTCATGACCTTGTTTATCAACATGTCAATGGTCCTATATATAGCTTTAGATGGATTATAAAAACACAATGGCACAGTTTTTGGATGGAAACCACTCTAGCAACGGCTTCAAATTAAAAAGACTAATATTCAATCTTAACTGATTCAGGGTCAAGTTACAAATGCGGTATTACTTCTAACAAATAAAATTCTTCTAGCTGTAAGAAGAATAATTGATTGTTCACCAAAGTATTAAAACCTCCATGTAGCATGCTTATAAGGGCATATATGTACATGTATGTACCTATATCGACATAATAAGGATTTGTATGTATGTACCTATATCCACATAATAATGACTATTTTGTTTTCTGTATTGCAGACAAATGTGAAGACAATAACATGAAAACTAGTATTTATGTTCCTGGGTGAGTAAAACCTAATTATAATTACAATTTATGTGTGGTTAATTAGAAATAAAGTCATTTCTACATTATTATTTAAAATTATATTAACATTCATTTGTATTTCATTTACATTTACATTTAAGACTCTTCAATAACATACATGTATTTTCGTTATTACACTGTACATGGCAATATAATTGTTAACATACTTCAACAACATAGACAATTAACGTTTTTTAATATGTTAACTTCAGAAAAGGGTGTTTATCTGTCGTTAAGAAAATTGGCAGTGATGCCCCCTGTAAACATATCACCATCTCTGATTGGAGAGACCAGTTGGTCGCCAGTGACTTGATCCGCAAATATTATGACCGTCCAGTCTTTAGTACAGGAATTCAGAATTATTTGATTGGTAAGAATTATTTTCTCACTACTTTATATAAGCAGTTGACAATGTTCCTCATAAAGAGCTACATTTGTATCAGATTATTGCACACAGTGCTTCTTGCTCGTCATGCGCCAAGAATTTCTCAGTTGATCCAATCTGATTAAAATACAGATCCTTATTATCACTACGTTAGATAAGAGGATCTGAGAAAATCCCATTAGGGTTCATGTCCAGATGACCTTTGTAAACGGCCAATCAAATTGCTGCTGGCAAAATTTTGACAGTGAATTTCAGGGGACGAAATAGTTTGAAAATTTGTCAGAATTATTTCCGTGTACGTAGTCATCTCGCCCAGAGAGCACAATAAAACTAATCGTATTTGTATGCAGGGGCGAAATGGCGTTGTCAATTGACAGAGCAACGTGCAGAAAATGCATCTGATCTGAATTACAAGTGGTATAAAGGTCATCCGAACATGACCCTTAATCGGATTTTCTCAGATCCTCTATTGAACGGAGTGGTTATAAGGATCTGTATTTCAATCAGATTGCCAGTTGATCCTGATTAACTCGAACCCCTATACATGTTTATCTGGAATATCAGGAGAATTTTATTAGTAACGAAAACACCCAAACAACCAATAATAATATCGCTTTATTTGATATTTACATAATAAATATAAGGAAATAAACGAGAACAAATATGCGACAAATATGTGACAAACTTTATTATCACTATGATAAAAAATAATTCATGTTAGCAAGTAAGACAATACAGATGACATGTCTGAACTTTTCTTTATGTTTAACCTTTGTTTTCGGGGTTTACCAGACGTCAATAACGAGGAAAGGAACTTTCAGTGGAAACACTTCATAAGGGGAAAGTCTAAACGCCTTACCTTCACCGCCTGGTACGAAAAATGGTCATCTTTGATTACATTTTTATTAATATTTCCATTAAAATAACAAGATGAATGTAATATTACTTACTTTGTGACTTTATCATGGCGGCAGTTTGAAAAGAAAGACATAATTGTGACTACAAAATGAAATAAGTCTACGTGTATAACACTATTGGCATCACTTCTTTACAATTGCAAGCGTCATTCTAATATCAATTAGATTTATCCTTGTTCCGCTAGTAAAGGTCACACTTCAGTAAACACTGCAATATTATTTATTTGTTATTGAAGAGATGCCTTTATTCAAAGGAATCAATAAATTAACCTGTTTATTGAGACTTGTTTGCTTATTTCTATCATTGATCAACTCAATCTTTGAATAATATTTCTTCTTAATTCATTAATATTATTTCTTTATTTCTTTTAATTTAATTTCTATAAATCTACTGAATATTTGACCTACTTTTCACCAGGAAAGGGTACGATTATGGGGATGAGTATAGCACCTGTGTTGGCATCACGCCGTTTGCAGACGTGTTCAGTAACTGGGTATACAGCCTTTGTTCTATGGATCATTACATCTGTCTCAACACAACAGGGATTAAGAATGATGCCGTACAATTACGTAAGAACGGCCATCCTCGATCTCCATGGATTACTATCACTGCCGTATCCTCATTTGGGCTACATTGAACAACCACCCTCGATCTCCAGGGACTATTGTCACTTCCATGCCCATTTGCACTACAATGGACCGACACCCTCTGTCCCTCCGTGATTACTATCACTGTGTTATCAATACTTGGGCTAAGCTACTTTAGAAATTTAACAATGATAAATTCGCGCAATCACCAAAATTGTTATATAAATGATACACAGAAAATAAAATTAGTTCAATCCTATTTCAGCGCACTGCATCTCTATAAGCTTTAACCTTTCTACCTGTGGCATCTATGGTCTATATAGATGCCAGAGCTTTGCAGACAATATTCATAATGCGCGCTAGCGCATTATAAGATGATTGTCTGTAAAGCTCTGGTATCTACTGTATATATACCACAAATGCTATAGGAAGATAGTTTAATACATATACATACATAATTAACTCATTTTGGGGTCTCTGCATTAACATTGTTTAAGCTAGACCAGGAAAACTGTTTATCAACTACGATTTAATCCACGAGTCGGGAATGAGAATGATGGCTGACACATTGATAGACTTATTGTTATGAAAAAATCATATTTTCTATATGAAATGCATTGCTTATATATTACCGTTTTACATATATTTATAGCTACATGTAGGTACAATTTTACAACAGACCTATATAAAAGAAATGGCTTTTTTTTATTAATTTTGGGGGAAATAAAACGCCATTCTCTTCAGTTTATCAAACATTTCAAAATAAGCAAGGAACTTTAAAACACATTGAAATAGCTATCGGTTTGATATTTCAGCTACACGTGTTCCTGATACCGACGATGTCAGCACAATATCTACAAACGTCCTTGACCGCATGTTCCAGTGTCGTCAGACAAAGGAATTCATACTGTCGTACTTTGTTTGCGATTACAGAACTAACTGTATGGATCGGTCAGATGAAGACAAGTGTCCAACAAGTAAGACAAAACATTATTCACCATATGAACAAAATTTATCATCTCTATTATTATATACTTTGCAAATAAATATTAAAGACCTTATTGTTTAACTGTTACATTAATCACAAGAGATAGAATACACCTTCGTGTAAAATTGTGAATATTTTAATAACTTAAATGATGACTCGAAAACAATCTTACTTCAATACAGATCCTCATTTTCACACCGCTTCAGATGCTTCTATCGAACCGAGAGATAATATGGAAAGGTATTTTATTCAGATTGTCCTAGAAAACCACATTAATTAAGCGTTTCATATTAAGTTTGGTGTGAAAAAATGGCGAGACCTAACATAGGAAACATTAGACATATAGAGTTACTTCGTTAAATAGGAATTTAATTTGGTAGCTCTAGCATTGTTTCCCGTAACCACAAGCCTCATAGAATACTTGAAATATGCAATCAAAACGAAATAAACACATCCCGCAACAAACATCTTCGTCATCGAGCATCTCGCATTCCAGCTAGACTGTGAATTGCCGTAATGTGCATATTTAAAATCTAATACCCATAACATTTCATTCATAAATTACACTTCTGAGTTTCATGAAACAATAGAATCACGTTGATGCATCCTTGCAATAAAAGACGATTGATTTTTTCTTTCTCTTCAGGCGAGACGGATGGATCCCTTTTCAGCTGTGACAATGGAAAGGTTATATCACTAAATCTAGTGTGCGACTATTACCCGGACTGTTACGATGGGTCGGACGAACACAACTGCTGTAAGATATATTTACGTTACTACATAAGAAAATCTGTATTTACCGTCATACAGATGGACCGAGGAAATGTGTCGGATAAAACAGGGTGTCTGTATGATAAGTGTCGCCAAAAACCTGACGAAAATATAGCATTAAAAATCATGTATGTTAGGAGCTGAAATTTATTTCAGAACCAGAAAAAGATGTCACTTATTAATTAAAATTAAACGTTTGAGGGCGCATTTCATTTAGAACTGTAACGTTGCTTAAAAGGTCGGTAAAGACAGTTAGAAAAATAGCAATATGTTGCAGTTCTGTTTCTAAACACGAAACATGGTATATATTTGTACATAAAGAGTGTAGCCATTTATAGTTAAAGGTTGTCTCACGATCAGTTGTAGGGTAATGTTGTCATCAGCACCAGTTGTAGGGTAAGGTTGTCTCACCACAAGTTGTAGGGTAAGGATGTCTCACGATCAGTTGTAGGGTAAGGATGTCTCACACGATCAGTTGTAGGGTAAGGATGTCTCACCACCAGTTGTAGAGTAAGGATGTCTCACCATCAGTTGTAGACTAAGGTTGCCATCAGCACCAGTTGTAGAGTAACGATATCTCACCATCAGTTGTAGACTAAGGTTGTCATCAGCACCAGTTGTAGAGTAAGGATGTCTCACCACCACCAGTTGTAGGGTAAGGATGTCTCACCACCAGTTGTAGGGTAAGGATGTCTCACCACCAGTTGTAGGGTACGGATGTCTCACCACCAGTTGTAGGGTAGGATGTCTCACCACCAGTTGTAGGGTAAGGATGTCTCACCACCAGTTGTAGGGTAAGGATGTCTCACCACCAGTTGTAGGGTACGGATGTCTCACCACCAGTTGTATCCATTCTGACTGTGGTCGTTTATTACAGGATGTCGGGGTTTATTTATCTCACTGAACTAAGTGTGTGATTATTACAGTGATTATTACGATGAATCTGACGAACCTAGATGTTATAAGAATAGCATTAACAATGGTTTAAAGTTCAGCAATGTACTAATTTTATTAATTATAATATCTAATATTTATTAGAAAAGCTACACAGTTTGTAAGTGACCTAATATGGACAAAACATGTTCTTTAAAACAAGTTGTTTCGGTCTTTTTGACCCACTATTTTTCCATACTGGGTCCCTAACAAACTGTATACCTGATAATATTAGGTATTATATTTACTGCTGTCGAAGGATCGTTCAATTAGATAACTGTTAAATACAGTATGTGTGGACAACAAATGACTCGGAACTCATTGAATGACTCGAATACGTAATCGTTTTCCATTTATGCTAAAAAAAATCCTTAAATATTCTTACCAATTTTGTTTTGCCTTTGAAAGTAGTCACCAGAGGTATTATTCACATTGTTACTATCTCTCGGCTCGAAGCGTACCCTGACCTGATAAATAGATCATCCAAACCTAATAAGAATTATACTAACCTAATACGGCTAATTAATCGTGGATATCACGTGACGTCATTTTACCCCATATGAATACAAAATACATGACTGAGATGGGACACTATGACATATTCAGTGTAAATCAAATCTGATATATTCTTGGCATTGTCGGGTTTCTCCCATGATATCAGCATTTAAACCCGTTATTAACCTAACAGATATCTTAAAATTCGACCTGAAAATGATATTTGGAACCACATTTGCATAAGTCCTCTGTATATTGGTCATCGATAATATTTACGTCTTTAACACACATTTAACAAGAGTTTAACTATTGTTTTTCCCTGGTAACTTGATGCCACTAATCGAAAGGCCGATATTCCGAATTTGCATATTACAGAGTTATCTGCACTTGCGGGTAGGTATTGATTGTGACGTCATGTGTTTGGGAGTGTAACGTCATACGTTTCGGAGAAAACAACGTGAATTGCGCTCACGAAATAATGACGTAACAATTGATACCTACCCACAAGGGAGTTAACTCTGTAATATGCAAAGACGGAATACACGGGACATCTACAAAATATCTGAAAGAAAACAATTTAACCCCCACCCCCCTGTCATTTGTCTGATGAAATGACAATTTTTACATGTTTACTGATAGTGTTACATTATCATTACATATTTTTCATATGTTTTACTTTTCTTTTTCTGACTACTTTATAAAAGACTTGTATCTTTGTATGTATGAAGACATATATATATATTATTATCGTCTATTATTGTTAAAGCGGGCCATGACATATTTATCCTATTTATCCTATAATGAATTATACCTGAATAAATGACAGAAGTTTTTTTACTCTATAGATAAAGCCCCGTGCCTGTCTGGCCAGTGGACGTGTCACAATGGACAGTGTATTCCAGACTATGACGTTTGTGATAGTGAATTGGAATGCTGGGACGGGTCGGATGAATGGACATCCACGTGTCACGGTATGATGTGAAGTTATGTACAGTCTCTTTGTGTCCTGAACCAAACTTTTCTAAACAGAAAATGTCTCATTAGTTGTTTCACTCATCCTGTTGTTTTTTCAAGGTCATCCAAAGCTGATCGAGTCCATCTGGCCTTGTTATTCCAGTCGTCATGTTTCTATATATAGAATGTGTGATAAAATCCCTGATTGCCATGACGGAAGTGATGAGAACTCCTGTTTCCTTGGTAACCCTACCTACTCGTGCTCAACTATGTGTCCCGTCAAGTCCTGTAACGTCACGACAGCACGAGTACATCTGGGAGGCAGTGGTGTGTACCGTTATATCTTAGTTGTGCATTCACTTCAGCTTGATATAAAACCTTGATTTGATATGTCCGGTTTTACCTGCAGAGTTGTCTTTTCTCCCACCATTCACTGATTTGTCACAGGTTATAGCCGTGTGAGCCCTAGGGTATGACAGATTGCGCGCGCTAACCTTTTGAATCTGAAGACAATTACGTGACGTCATGACTTCATGCGGTGTGGTCGTGGCGTTCATTGTCGATGACGTCATCAATATTTACGCGCAGACAACGGAATCATGTTCATGTCGCGGTGAAAATGCTTCTTTAAGGCTATTATCTACTCTTTTTCTTTTGTATATGGGAGAAAAAGAATCATTCCCTACCTGAGGGTATGACAACAAAATCACAACCCTCGGTGAATTCCCTGAATGTCCAACCCTCGTCAAACCTCGAGTTTTCATTCCTGAATTACTCCTGGGGTTATGATGTCGTTGTCACATCCTCTAGATAGGAAAATATTATATTAGTCTATATCGTAATATCAATAACCGTATGTCTCTCCACAATCTTTGCGTAATAGATTAAGTAACATCCTAGGACTTCTATACCATGTTGTATGTTGCCCAAATTAATTATCGATAATGCCTAAGAATAAGATCAAAATCTGAAAGTATTGAAACCATTACAGAAATATCCTAAAACACTAATGCTATGAAGTAATTATACTGTATTTATCAGAATATTACTCTCCAGATAGTCCAAAAATTAGTCTAAGCAATCAGCAACATTTTCTTCTGTACAAATACAAATATGACATTGTCTCTGCACCCAATATTTCCTACATATACTCACTGTATAATTCAGGGGCTTTATCATTTGAGTTCAATTAAAATTTACTTTCATTTCTGAACAATTGTCAGGGTATGAAACAGTCTCATGCTTCTATCACAATTCGACCGTGTCGATGATGACGTGGCCGTTTTCCGCTTACATAGACACATCACCTGGCAACGAGGACTGCTTCTTCACCATTCAGCAAGCAGGATCTGTCTTTATCAACCTGGTTACCACACAGGCTGTGCCAATACAGTATAAAAGTGAACACATACTGAAGGAACTGTTAAGGCGGTCTCGGCAGTGCTACCAGTATGTGGAATTTTGTTATCGTACCGAGTCTGCACTACCGCCAACCATCTTGTTCTCAAGTGATCGAGATGGACGTCGCATGCGTAACTTTACCATCTGTGCCACAGTGAGGAATAGCTGTGACCACTATTTTGGGTAGGTAGTTTTATAGAAGAGATGCTGTAAATATTTAGTAACATTTCACACAAGCAATTTAGATTTGGTTGGTTTAAACATATTGTATTTGTGCTTAAGAGATTATACTTATGAACCTCCGAATGACCCCTGACCTAGAATTGTAACATCTCGGGACGTACTAGTGGAGCGTTTATACTTCCGAAAGAATCGATCACACCGAAGATTTGATAGGCGACACGCTGATTGGCTAACCATAGGGGTCATGCTGAGTTGACTACGAACGGAGAGTTGTTAGATCTTGTATTGAAGCGTAACGTAGAGCATCGTACATGTAGTTTAGGGGATTTAATTAGATTGATGAACCGACCTCTCCGTAAAAACTGAATGATGATATATCAAGAAATATAAGAAAAATACCCATTAATACATCGTAAAATTTGGTGAATGGTCGTTCTGTACAGGTGTGTTAATGTAAAGGATACAGATCATCCCTCGTGTCACGGTAAGACGACTGTCCTGACGGGTAGTGATGTACCGATCCGCTGGATTCAGCCAAGGTCTAACGAGAAACCAAAGACAATTTTACTTATCTCGCCGCCAATCTGTGAGGAAGGTATGTGATATAAATATTTCCATTATAGATAGGGACTGTAGTGGCGGTTTATTTACCTCTGGAGCAGGTTCAGGTTACTTTCCGTTAAAAGGTCGCTTATCGTCTCCAAAATACTCCGGATTTCTCGTTTTACGCCTGACCCATCTTTTGGCTAATCATGGTCGTTCATAGGATGTTAAACATAATGAAAGCAAGCCATCTTATCATGACTGAAGTTGAACATTAGCGTTTGTCCTCGGTATCAATGATACAAGGAACAGCTTCACTTTTCTTTGTCAACTTTTTATCCTACAGTATCTACTTTAAAAAAATTGTAGACACAGGTTTTGCATTAAACCGGAGATTATTAAACCACAATGTAATCACCGGGCCCTTGTCGGTAAGTAAATCCACATAATGTAGCCAGAGCACCTTGCAAAACTTTAACAGAGAAGATCTTATTTCGGTGAAAAAGTCCAGGAGATCAATGTATGCGATCTAATAATAGTATTGCTGTTCACGTTGTAATTTATCTCTTTTTATATTTTAAGATGATGATCTAATCGACTTGAAGTATTCTGAGCCCCAGATGATGTGTCAGAACGGTATGACGTACTACCCACATCATCAATGTCTGATGGACTTCGATGTCACTGGAGAACCCAGTGCATGCCGGGATTTGACTCATCTACAAAATTGTGGTAAATGAATATCTACGTGCAATTTTGTAGGATACAACATTTTATGAGACAGATTTTACACCAAGACTTCGTTAGTTATAACAATGTTCGATTTCCCTAATCCTAATTCTAATTCCCATACATTTGTCATGCGCCTAAAGCATAGATATGTAGCCAACTCAATTTCACATCGTCATTACAAATGTTGTAAAAAATATTATAGTAACTTGTATAAATAAACAGACAACATGAAGTCATTGGGAGTGGTTTATGATGTTTAATATGTATTGTCGTTATATCTGTCCCTGTATCTTGCAAGATATCTGTAACTTTCAATAAAGCACCATGGCGTGTGTCAAACAAGCATTCCTACACATTCAAAATAAAAGAATTTTAATTTAGGAACATTGATTTTTTTTCTAAATGTTAGTTAAAGATGCTCCACCGCTGACAAACAGTAATGTTCCATTGTCAATAACTATTTAGTATTTGTCTTCAGTTACAAAAGTTACTAACACACAATTACCATAATTGAAATTGTGAGCTTTTGATTTTACTTCAAGATCAAAATATTAAAAAATATTTTATTGCATCCCGGAAAAATTCCATGGTACATGCTCTATACGGAATGCACCGAAAGCAAAATAAATTATTTTAATTCATTTTTGTGTTAATTAGATATATAGATGCACGATTCAACATTGTTCAAATGATGGGTATCATTTATGCTCTGTCGGCGGTGGAGCATCTTTAAGGTATTTGTAATATTCACAACACAAACGTTACATCTTGATTTATTCTTCTGTCAGAAAACTTCACTTGTCCAGTTAACTTTGTGAAATGTCCGCACTCCTACTGTGTCCACGCCAGGTTCCTTTGTGATGGTATTTCTCACTGTCCGAATACGGAGGACGAACGGGAGTGTGGTAGGTACAAAACGTGTATATCGGACTGTAAATAAATATTGATAGTGACGTCATGTGTTTGTAAACGTCTTGAATGTAAGAAATGAATTAATTATTCGTTTCCGTGATATCGATAGTAATCCCAGCTTGTTACATTGATCAATCTGGTAAATACTACTAAGTACATGAATGCATAAACATAACTGAATTTAACTTCATTTAAATTATTCGACAGCAATTGTTAATTTATAGATTCATTCGGCTGCCCTGGATATTTCCGATGTCAAAACAGTAAGACGTGTATCCCCCTGGAACAAGTCTGTGACGGTATCAGACAATGTCCACGAGCTGACGACGAACGTCACTGTGACGTCATTTGTCCAGACAGCTGCTCCTGTCGTGGCTTACTCTTCCACTGTGTGGACAATCAAGCCAACAACTCTCAGTTATTTTACGATTTACCGAAAACGATAAAAGGATTAAATGTTCGAACCCGTCTCTCTGAATGGACAAATCATCTTCCTCTTACGTTTCCTGCCATTTTATCTCTGTCCATGAATCATTGTCAGATCGCCTCTCTTTTCTTTGGTAACTACTCGGTATTAACTGGTCTAGAATCGCTCGTGTTTCTTGACCTTAGTTATAATGACATTCGGACTTTACCTGCTGAAACATTCGCAATGGTGCCGAGCTTGGAATCCCTCATATTGTCTGATAATCCTATAGTTAATATTGAAGACATGGCATTTTCGGGTTTACGTTTGCTTAAAACACTAAATTTATATGGTTTACAACTTAGAAAATTATCATCTGACGTTTTTGTTGACTGTGATGCTCTGCACTGTTTGAACCTGAGCTCAAACCAAATAGAAACGATAGGCCCGGGAACATTTAAACCCCTTACAGACCTAAAGACTCTAGATCTGAGTAAAAATTATATAGAGTTGAAGGAAGACATATTTGATGGTTTATCTAGACTAGAGACACTTTATGTTGACTCTTACACTCTCTGTTGTGCAAGACCAGTTTCAGTGACGGACGCCAACTGCTTTGCACCACGAGACAACATCTCCTCATGTTCAGATCTGATCCGCCTGTATGTGTTGAGAGCTGCACTGTGGATCATGGCGGTGTGCGCAACATTTGGAAATCTTTCTGTTTTGATATATAGATTGAAATATGATCGGATAAATCTGACGAAAAGTTACTCCATATTTGTCATCAACTTATGTTTGTCCGACATGTTAATGGGTGTTTATATGATTATTATAGGCGTAGCTGATGCTTTGTACAGAGATATATACGTCTGGGAAGAGAAGTCTTGGCGTCAAAGCATTATGTGTACTGTGAGTGGAGTCTTATCCATGATTTCAAGTGAAACATCTACTTTCTTGATTCTATTGATATCCCTTGACCGGACTATTGCGATCGTCTTTCCGTTTTCTTTACGACAATTTAAAATGAAGTCTGCAGTACTGATATCTGTCACACTTTGGATTATTGGTGTTTTAATTGCTCTACTTCCGGTGACAATGTACAAGGATTACTTTCGTGGGGAGTTTTATAGTTCTTCCGGTGTATGTCTAGCACTTCCGTTGTCGGGTACAGCCACACCAGGTTCGGAATATTCAGTTGCCATCTTTGTTGGTTTGAATTTTGTCATTTTCCTAACAATAGCACTTTGCCAAGTTGTCATCTTCCGGGAAAGCCGAACTCATCGGTCACTAAGAAGAACAACAAGTAAACACAACTCAGACATTAGAGTAGCTCGAGGACTCACGGCAGTGATCGCTACGGATTTCCTCTGCTGGTTTCCTATTGGTGTCCTTGGTACGTAACCGTTATTTTAACTTATCAGAGTAATAAATATTTAGAGGAATAACTCAGTTATTGTTTGCTTCAATATACGATATAAGATATCGATAAATAGCAGTGGTTTGTCATTCTTGTCGTTTCTATTTAAACTTTGACAGTGCTACGGGTTGATAGATGATATTTGATGTAGATGCAGCAAGAAACAACAGACGGTATGATTATCGTTAAATCATTGATGACCTATTTTGTAGTTACATGGACGTTCTTTGTAGGACAATTGACCAGTTTGTAAGAATATGGACACCCTTTGCATACTATCTGACCTGTTTTGTAGGTATATGGACAATCTGTGGAGGTAGTGTGTCGGGTGATACCTACGCCTGGATCATGGTTTTAGTACTCCCCATTAACTCTGCAGTCAATCCTTTCCTCTACACTTTGGCTAACACGTGGAACAGGAGACAGGTGTTGTATGATTGTATAACATACTGCAGAATGTCATATATAAATATACATGTATACTCAGTGCCTTTGGCTTTATTAGCCTTTCGCATTAACCAGGGTTACATATCATGTGCTTTCTATCCAGGTGGCAGTGTACAGTTGATTTGAAAAATTCAGCAAAATGAAGAGCAGGCTTTAATTATGTACACACAGCTTTTTAACCTTAAATAACATCTACATAAAAGTATATATATTTTTAATCTACACAACATTTGCAATAGTTATGGAGAGTTCAATTTTGGACAGGTCCGCTTTTTGTGGTTTTGTGAGCCTGTAAAAACCATTGTAACCAAATTTGTTTTTTTCAAATGCAAAAAATTGAGATTTTCAACCCAAAATTACACCCACTCTAGGAGAATTTTTTTTCTTGAACACAGTTTAAAACCAATCATCACTGCCGTGATAGCGGAACTGAGCCTATTTCGACATAAGTATATCATTAAACTTTTGAGCAATCTTACCTCGTACCCCAGCTATCAATTTCTGCTGCTACAGTATTGAGTTTTTCCATCTTAGACGCACATTCGGATACCCTCTAAACCATTAATCTCGAACCCATTTTGGGGAATTTCTTTATGCAAATGTGAAGCCTGCATATAATTCTCTAGATTGTATTCACCAATTTTAGGACATATACATTTTTTTAATTTTTTATGCATATAATAAAACAGGGGCTTTCTGCTTAATAAAAATCTCACCCATGGCCATTCGGTCTTACTGTACACTGCTACCTTATACAGCATGTTTTGTATGTTCAAGTTTTCCGAAAACCCAAATAATGTCTAAACAAAGTTGTGACGAACAAAATGACCTATCCGGATACTGTGTATCTCTAATAGTCACCGAGTAATGCCAATTTCCCCATAAGGTATATTTTCACCAATATTCCTCCAATACAAGTAACAAGGGGAGGTAATTTGAAAAAATGAAAGTTAAATAACTATGCTGTTTTCTGAAATAAAATTATTCTGAAAATTGAATATGGTATTTGTAGTTTCTCTCTATGCAGAAAAGTGAAAAATACTGGGTTGCTATGAAATCTGAAATCTCGAACCCATTTTGGGGAATTTCTTTATGCAAATGTGAAGCCTGCATATAATTCTCTAGATTGAATTCACCAATTTTAGGACATATACATTTTTTAATTTTTTATGCATATAATAAAACAGGGGCTTTCTGCTTAATAAAAATCTCACCCATGGCCATTCGGTCTTACTGTACACTGCTACCCCAGAACCATCCATACTTTAAGGGTATGGCAGAGAATCATTTCCAAGTCCCTACCTGCGCGCCATTACTGAGTATCAGATTAATCAATGCCTCCCCTAGGGAGTGTATTAACCAAACTTATAGTTGTTACAAAGATTGTCGTTTTACTAAATGTATTTAAAACAAACATGTGCAAACGTATGCAAATGTTTATGGTCAGGTGCACATAAGAACTGCCCAGGCAATTCACGCCTATAGAACATTTTTGGTTACACATATCCTGGTTGTATGTGTCTGAAAAAATTAGAAGGCGCGTGACGTTGTGATTTATTTTCTTCTGAGATAGATAACATTCTGCTTCCATGTGTTCGAGTATTCTATAAAGACTTTAGTGGTTGAGTGGTTTGCTCTATATTTTGTTTCCTTACCGAGGTGTTTATTGTATCCTTGTTGTAGAGTCATCGCCCACATTCCTCATCAAGAAGTGCGAAATCGGGTAAGGCAATGCATGTCCAGATTTTAACTGGACTTTATCTTTTTTATTTCAGCTGGTGCTTTAAATCAGTTTTTCAATTTACAGATATAAAAACGTTTTAGATATAGTTTAGTAACAAAGTACACATACTTAACTAACAGTTTGTTACCCTTTAAATTTGTGTTAGAGATCTACATAGTCCTCTTTTCATAGTAACATTATTTTCTCTCAAATTAATTTTTATTTTATTACTTACCATACCATTGTGTCACAGGCTATTGTTATTGTATATGATATGCCACTGTCAGTAAATATATATGATGATTATGATTTAACAAAGCATGAGGTTTTATTTTATTTTGTTGTATTCCCTGTAAACGTTAGTGACATACTTGTGTGTATTCTGCTGTAGATGATAGTAATACTGGCGTTTTACGTTGAAAATGTAAAAATCCAAGTTTTCTGCGCCGTTAGAACACGTGTGATTAATGAGTAATATATAAATCTTCTAAAATTAAGTTCTAAACGTATCAGTAGTAATATTAAAGTTGTATAATAAAAATATAAAGTTGTTTCCTCTTCAACGATTCGAATTGTTTTTAATTCATATTCATTTTTTAAAATCTAGAAACCGAAATGACCAATGTGGTTTTGGACGTGCTGAATACATTTCGCCACAGAAGAGGAAGCATGTATCTCCATAGATATCTGTGTAACCCGGAAAAAGATCTAAAGGTCAGGGACGCATTCAACATCGTCCGCCATCTTGTTGCAAGTTTGTTGTACCTTCACAAACAAGACCTCGTCCACGGGAGCATTACTACTGAGTCAGTAGAAATACAGTTGAAGAATGACGTGAGTGAGACATTTTCTTAATCGTTGCCACAACGAAAGCTTCGTACTGTATGATGAGAATTTGAATGTATGGCTTCTGTAGCGAATGGGTGCATTGAGATTTTAGTATTGTTGCACTTTATGTTAACCTTTACATATAGCGATAAGAATACTTTTCGCAGTTAACAAAGGATGCTATTTTAATTATTCCTATACTTTTGCATTTGAGTTTACTGAGTTTCAAAACAAATCGTGTTGTTGATTTCTATCATAACAGTATATATTTATTATAACAGCATTTGTTTATTATAACAGTATAAGTTTTTCATAACAGTAGAAGTTTATCACAAGCTTATTATTGAAAACTTCCTTTGCGTAGATGCAATAATTACGAAATCCCCAAACATTGATACATGTATCAGCCTTGGTTATGTATATTTTCTCGACAGTACCATGATATAACCTGTCTTGATGATGTCTGTCTCTCTATAGTATACATACATGGTATTACATACAGGCGCAAGGCTATGTTGACTGTCAAGGCACAACGGCGTTACAAAGAACGGGAAACAACTCTTATTATCATGTTTACTTATCGTATTAATCTCATTTTGATGTGATATCAAATGGACACGTGATGATTTCGAATTATGTTATTTATATAGGGCTACAGGTGCGCCATTCTCATAAACTATCTTACATTTCTATTTGCAGATATTTACAAGAGCACATTATCCGATATTTCTCTAAATTTTCTGTCACAGAAGATATTTATTCTAATAATATTTCTGTTGACAGAGAGTGACAGATGCAGGCTTTACAATGGACCATCGTCGGGTGCCTGATAACTCGGAACAGTTGGACGATATCCGTGATTTTGGCCTTCTTGTGAAGGTGTTGTTGAGGAAGATTAAAGTACCATGATCACAAACGGTCATTCAAATTTTATTTGCACTCGTCTGTAAGACATTCACAGCATTTTTCGGTTATGAGAATACAGAGATATAGACACTGTGGCTCCTGGTGAAAGGTCTCTCCTGATTGGGAGACGAAAATGGTGAATAAGTCACGTGACCGCGAAAACAATTAGACATGTTATTATTTCGGTATTACATTCTTATTAAAATCAATATTTGACAGACCCAGGAGTACAAACTATCGTATTTAAATTCATCATATGTTAATATTTAGCAGATGCTGGAATATAGACAAATATAATGTCATATTAGGTGTTCCCCGTCTGCTATTTACTGTCGGACATACAACATATGTTAAAACAATTCAGTGAAACGTTGGATTCCGTGGATTTCTAATAGGTAAAGTGTATGTCATCTCCTTCTGTCAGACACCTATGATACAGCGTCATTGGGTATGTGAAACGTTAGATTCCATGGATGTGCCAGATTGATACAAACCTGAGATAATCGACTCACTATCCATGTAAGCTAAGAATGCGCTTCTGCTGTCAGGGTATGATTGTCCTGGTTTGAGAGATTCTGCAAGCTTAGGACTATCATGAAGAATTTTATGGTGTAAGTGCTACATTATGTATTTTTTGAACATTGGTTAAAATTTTAATTCAGTATTATTTAATTTGATTTCCACAAACTTTCGTAACTTTATTTCCTTCTTGTGACATGATATTTTAAAAGCTATATTTTGTACATGTATCTTGTCACGTTTGTTCCAGTTAATTACTCTATATATAACATATGGTTTATTGTAATTTATTCATTGTGTTTTTCTAACTCATCTACCCTTTGAAGTTAATTATCCAAAATGGTCTTACTAGTACTATGACACTTACGACTCAGACAATAGATTAGCTAATTATCTTACCTGTCCGAGTACCGACCAGCCATAATAGAGTCATATACATGCCATGTGTCACCCATTGTATCAATTGTACATTTAATTCCATGTCTCATATTTTGTAATCAGTTAGGATCTAGAGCTCGGTCTCTACGGGTCGATTTTTGGACACTCCGAAAATCGCCTTCAGCCTCATAGAAAAGCTTTTTAATAAATTCGTATTTGAACAACTAATCAACGTCTTTGGATTTTATACCACAACAACAGAAATATTGCAACTACCAGGAATTCCGTTGTAATAAATCCATTATAGATGATGTAAAGTGCTGATGAGATATACGAGACTAACACGGATGAAAGTTACATCGCAAGTAGGCAGTGTTACACGGATATATATGTGATGTGTCCATCACACAAACATATGAATTGTGACTTGATGTGTATAATAACGCCCTCACTAAACTAAGGGTCTATGGTCATATATATATATATACATCTCATGTATGATATAATTTGGATGGTAATCGACCGTGATATTGGTGGCAATGTGGAAGTTT
Source organism: Argopecten irradians (assembly GCF_041381155.1). Classification (NCBI taxonomy): domain Eukaryota; kingdom Metazoa; phylum Mollusca; class Bivalvia; order Pectinida; family Pectinidae; genus Argopecten; species Argopecten irradians. The sequence continues at coordinate 11,604,231 of NC_091146.1, read as the reverse complement.
TATTTTTAATATTGTTATTTATTAGTTTTTCAATATCTTTTTAAAATTGTAGTAATTTAGCAATATCAGTGTTAAAGACGTGTACATATATATGTAAATGCCAATGTAGGCCTATCAGAACTATAAAGCATTTTGTTAAAATCTATACGTGCTTTAATATCACTGACGTATTCACTAGCAAAAGGTTTGATAATTATATTTAAATTACAAATAAGAGCTTAAAATTAAGTTTTGAACTACTGCAAAAAATCACTATATTTACGTCTACAGTGCAGTGAAATGAATATATACGGCCAGACTATGAAGCCAAGTTGCATTGTGGTCTATAATTCCATTTAATAATTTACAGTGCTAAAGTAATTATTAAGTGATTCTTGTATGTATGTTTTCCTCTCAACATACATTAGGCATAACAGAAACAAATCGATGACAATGCATACACTTTGTGTCGTAACTAATATTTGATAATGATAATAGCATTATGCATACTTGCATGTCAATTTGAATAATTTACACAGCTTAATTCATCAAACTTCAAGGTTTTCAATTAAGTAAGAAAAATGACATATCAAAATTTTATAGTGTGTGTAGGTGTAGGATGTAGGTGTAGGGAATTGAAGGGGATATCGTGTATATTGTGTGGGATTTGACCAGTTGAAGGGCGAAGAAAAGTTTGGGTACCCGGAGATGGAATAACCGACATACATCCTGTATGTGGCAACTCTTCTCCACGTGATATTCGGACACGAAGCCAAGACGTAAAGAATTATGAGGGGCGTAATCCTTATCTGTCGGAACACCTTTAAGGCCCACTAACATTCCGAAACAAAAAAAAACAAAATGTGGAAAACGAAAATGACATATGAAAATGCTACATCACCAAACATAAGACGATCTGCGTTATGAAAATTAACATTTGATTTATTTCATAAAAAGCAGCACACACGAACATTTTGTAACCTCCCAAAATATACAGATACTCGCATACGCAAGGTATTGTACACAAGAGAGTCCGAAAATAATTGTCCATATGACGTTAAGCCACACCAGCCAACAAAGTCAAAAGTTTCGTCCAATTTTCCTATAACGGTGTCGTTCTTGAATTAATATGCATTATAATAATAATTAAGGATGTACTCCTCTGAGAAGTCAAAATTTTCTTGTATTAAACTTTTTTTCTCATATAGATTTTTGGAAATAGGAGTTCATACCATGAAAGAAAATGGAAGAAAAAACATATGTCCGTGTGCTCGTTTTTGAGCTATTGTCACTCAAAGATACCAAAATGACAAAATAGTGGATTTTATTGGAATTTAGCCGTTTTGACCACATACACTAGAATTTAAAGCCATAATTCCCTAATGAGGTGTTTGATATGTATGGATGTTTGTAGAATTTATTTTCAAGTAGTCTTCATTAACAATATACCAGTTATGACTAACATGAGTCATATTTTTCCTCAAAATAACAACATATTCTACCCCTACCCCTTAATTTTGAGCTCCAAAATGCACCATTTTCAGCCATTTTTGTCAAATTTAACCCTTTACAGAAACAGTTCTGGTATTAAACTTTTGTCAATAGTTTGCATATCAATAGGGAAAGGGTTGTTCTTTCTAAATCAGGCAGAAAAATGGGGGGTCCGTGTGCTTACTTTTTTGCCCCATTTAAATATTTGTTATCTTTCAATATTTTGACTAAAAATTAAAAGTGCTCAAATTACCATTAAATGTAGAAATAAAGTGACAAAAGTGTATCATTTCACACATTAATGTTCAATATTTTAATTAACATGAACCCAGTGAAGATTTACAGCAAAAATTAACTCGATACAGCTGAAAATGCTGACGCGGTGATGATTTAAGTAAAAACAATTTAAGTAAAAAATGGGAAAACGGTGGCTCTACTCAAAGCCTAAAACGACACAATTTCAAAATGGCCGCCAAATGGGTCATTTCTTAAAATCGCTGTGTAAAAAAATCTACTAAAAATAAAAATGTAATTTTTTGACAAAATTTGCTACAGACCACATGCTACAGATATTGATAAATCGTATTTAAAAATCTCATAACGTTTTTGATCTATGTCGAAACGAGACTTCAACGGGACTGAAACCACAGAAGAATACATCCTTAAGAGTACCAGGATAAATATTACAAACTACGGCAGATAACTGTACCAGATGGGTTTCGAACTCGCTCCCAGTGGTTCGGTACACCTTAACCATTCTATAGCGCATTTTGATAACCTGTGACGCCGACTTTCCTCTGATAACAACAGGTTTAGTTGAGGCCAGTCATTTCCCCCTTTTGATAAGACCCTGACTGTTTTAGTATCTGTTTTATATGGGAAATGCAGGTGAACACTTATCTAAAAGTTCACCTTGACGTTCCTGCCGTGACACAGGCAATGCAGTTTGGTCGCATACGCCTTTGTAAGTTTTTTTGTATTCATTTTCATATTTTAACACACATAACCCTATAAGAATATTGTTGTTTACCTTGCAGTGAATAGTTTTCATTAATTTCTTGCATATTTTAAAGACTTAAAAAGGAGAAAATGTCAAAGCTACTTAATATTGTTGCACAATTACAAATAAAAAGCAAATGTACTAATAAGTGTACATATATAAGCAAAAATACATTTTAATTATCTATTCTGTTATCGCACATGAAACATTGCAAATATCTTACAATAAAAGTATCTCTTCTTAAAAAATGTTCTATAAACATAAATATTTGTTCAAAACTTCCTAATTATTTCATGATTATTAGAATACAATCGAGACAGTGGACGCTAAATAACATGGTTATTGTTTTGCAAGGGTACTGGAATTTCAAAACAGCTGCTCTGACAATAATTACGAATTAATCCGTTTGTCAATTGAGTGGAAATTGGTATAAGTAATGAACACAACACGTCCATTGTTGGAGACTATCGTGGCCACTGTCAGGATTGTTGTTTCAAAATTGATTTTAAAAATAATTTTGAAAATCAATAGATTAAGCCAGTAGGCTGTATTTAGTTGACTGTTTGTAGAATCAATTTGCAACTTTGTACAAATGTGTTTATCTTTCAATTCCTGATCTAATATCAGCCTAAATCCTGTAGTGAATAATGACAACAAATGAAAAGAAAACTTTTATGTTTTTATTGCAGAATAAATCATGAAGGTTGTGGTTGCTGCCTTGATTGGGATAATTACCGCCATATTCACTAATAATTACTGGCTGAGAAAGCCACATGAATTCGTCAGACACTTTAATCAGTCCTATAACTATATTATCGGTAAGAATACATCAATCTATATCTTAAACTTAAAACAGTTCTCTCTCTCACGTATTGTACAGCTTTTATCTCCATTTAAGCAATAAACTGTTACCAGATTGGACATACAGTTGATATGAAGCCCATCCGGAAGGAAGATAAATAGAATGGCGCCCGTTAGGGCGCCATGAATATTTATCTTTCGGACGGATGGGCTTCATATCAACTGTATGTCCAATCTGGTAACAGTTTATTACTTATATTTCCATTACGATCCTTCGAATTCAAAACTACACACGTATATCCTTTAAATTTCCCGCTTGCGCTAGTGTTGACGTCGCCAAGTTCAATAGACGGAACAGCAATAGCATCAACTTCTGAATATAGTTTAACACAAAACGGTTTGAAACAAGCGAACAAATGAAAATTATGCGATGACGTTTTTTTTTTTGAACAAGTGATTTTGTCAACACGATAATACTATTAGATTTCATAGACTACACAACTTTAAAACCACTTTTGAAATTATTTGACCGTTATGTACAGGCGTAAGTATACATTGAATACATTGTCAGTGACGCGGCGGAAACGTTAGATATCCATACGCTTGACCAGATTGGAGTTCATAGCCAGATATTGCCCATCTGATTTAACATAGATTAAACGGGAAACTGAAAGTAGAATGGAAATATAACGTAATAAACCTTAACATTAATGGACTAGTCTATATGTTTATTATGTCCTTGCAGCATGATATTACTTTTATATTGTAAACACTGTAATAGAATGAAAATAAAGTCCATTATTATTATGCTGCAATGATATACAATACACTCAAAGTCAAAGTTTTAATCCGAACAGGGTTCTAATTCTATATAATAGTTCCTATTACATGTTATAATACCACTGACGAATTTATTAAACATTGTATCAGTATTCCCCATATGTAATCTCATTACATGATTGGTAATAAAATATCATCAATGATACACACGACTCAGGAACAAAAGTGAGTCGGTACTAACGGATTGGTATATCATCTCACAAATGTTCGGGTGCTTTAAAATCTTGTCGTCCGTTCCTGCTTAAGATTTAAACTCATTTAACATTATTTTAGATTTGAGAAATACACATATTATTGATAATAAGCGTGCGGCCCTTTGTGCCTGAAGGGCACAAAGTGCGAAGCACTTCCAAGGTAACACATACATGAAAATATAAGAAAAAACCAAATTTTCAGAATTCAATTCTTCACACTGACAGCTTCAGTTTGCGGACGCCATTATTTTACCCATTGTAGAAAATCCCATCAGCGTGAATGCGATGCTTTGAAGTGAGCTCGTTATATAATCAAGTGTTTCAAACACATTTATGATCCGACGAACGTAATCTTCCTCCGGCAGAAGCTCCGTGCAATTGCTCTATATTTGCAAGCGTTCAAGTGATAGACCACCTTCCAATATAATCAGCTAACCAAAACCGGAATATTTGTTATGGAAATAAAATTTCTTCCGTCTCTTATGTAGATTTCTTCTCAAATGGGGGTTTTAGGACACGGAAAGAGTGTGAATATATGCATAAAAAATAAACAAAAAATTCGGCTCAGTTATATCCATAAATTGAGTTTTTTAACAGTGCATAATAGTTACTTAAACCAGAAACATACAAACATATATATGTTTCTGCTGAAACATATGGCTGCGCCCTTTAAGGCCTTGCTTTCAGTCGTATTATATGTATAACTTCCCTAACGTTTTCCTAGTTGTTAGCTTTACCTGCACGGGACTATTAAGTAGGGCGACAAACTACACAACCCGAAAGATCTTCCTTTAAAGTGCGTGGCAACTTTATTCCAACGTAATAAAAGACTGTAACAAACAGAAATAACCTTGTCTGAGTATTTAGACTTAATCTACAATGCGACTATAGACTTAAAATATCACAATGCAACATACTTAAAATGTACTTGAAAAGTACTTAAGTAAACTTGAAATGTACTTGAAAAGTACTTAAACTGTTAAAAGACTGACTAGAAACATGCCCTAATCATGCTAACAATATACACTTTGCTATACTACTTATGGTTACATGATTATCTGACTAAATGTGATACAAACATAACTCACTTCAATTAATGTAATTCCTAGCTACAAATACTGTACAATCCTTACAGGAAATTCGTTATTTCTAGCTCTCTACAGCGTTCAATATAATAATCACTCTCGGTACACTGAACATACGTATGGTCAACTCGACCCGAAACCTACACTAGTATATAGGGACAATTATGGGCAAAACGACTTACAGAACAGACCCTAGGCCACATGGCAAATGCCAGTGCATCTAACAACTAATTTCTGACAACAATACTGTAATCTTATTTATCGAAACATATTACAACATTATAGTTCATGTAATACATATAAAACTTACATTATGGCCTCATAAATTCCTCAAATCATCTTTACAAATTTATCAGCGTTCTTTACCATTCATGACTGCCACTCTTTCTACCTTACAGTGTTGAAGAGTTCTCTAAGGCGCGAAAACACCACAAGTGTGCTTACGTTCAAAGGGAAATAACTCTTTGACAAATGAACATCTTTCAGTGCAACTGTTACAACACATTAGCTTAATTACCAACTGTATGGGTTCCAATTCTAGCAAAGCCAATGCTCTCCAGGTAGGATGTTAGAACTGTACCTGGCCCGTTGTATAATCGTTAAAATACCTAATATAGGGTAATTTCTGGCCATCATAACGCCATCACAGACACCACATCAGTGTCGGCCTTGAATTGCGCGTTTGAACCTATAATGAAGGATCCGGGTTCTATCCCGTAGTCGAGTCACATCATTGTCTATAAATTGGTAAAATGTCTCTGCTTCAGCTTAAAGAATATAAATAATTTTCTCTTCAAATGACAAGGCTATGAAATACTAAATTTCTATTTGGCGCAGTTGGAGGTGGTGCTTCCGGGTTAGTGTTAGCCAATCGGTTGTCAGAAGATAGTGACGTCACTGTGTTGTTATTGGAAGCAGGGAAGTCCGAATCAGATAAACCGGTATATGATATTCCGTACAACTGTCCAAAAGCACAGATGACAGAAGCTGATTGGATATATAGGACAATACCACAGAAGCAGTCGCACTTCGCTATGAAAAACAAAGTAAGTCTTGTATCGGAGGAAAAGTTCATAAACCTTCACTTATTTATTTATTATTTATTTATTAACTAATTTTATTTATATTTTTCGACTTATATACCTTGTTTGGGTTCAAGTCCATTAAATTGTTAGTACACTCTATAACATTAAACACGTGACATCTGATATTCGACGTCTAGGTTGGTATTTGGCCGCGAGGAAAAGGCCTTGGAGGATCCACTCTATTAAATGGACTAGCCTATATCCGAGGTAGTCGCCATGACTACGACTCATGGGCAGTCGATGGCTGTGAAGGGTGGAGCTATGACGAAGTTTTGCCATATTTCCTAAAATCGGAAGATATGCGCGAAACAGACGGATTCGATAGAGGTAAAGTGAGACATGTATTTTATAAATACACAGATATATTGCTTGTATAAAATTTTAAAGTCCTTGGCTTAGGAAATATTAACAATGAGATTACTTTATGTACATTATATAGTAAATATCTATAGTAAAGCAGTTGTTAAAAAGTACATAAAAAGAACCACATGAACAAATTGTAGTACCCCAATAATCATCACCTTTCAAACATGTCCTAGAATTCCATTCTCGCGGAGGACCAATTGCCATTTCTGATGCCACAAAGTCCGAACTAGCAGAAGTCTACTTTGAGGCGGCAAAGGAAATTGGATTCAAGGTTCACGATTGTAATGGCAATGATGGGATACAAGATGGCTTCTGTCGAGCGTGGTCTATCATTGGAGGGGGGCAAAGATGTAACGCTGCGCGTGGATTTTTACAACCGATTCTTGGCAGGAAGAATTTACACGTGGCAATTCAATCACACGTGACCAAGGTATCAACATCCACATGTATAATCACTGTAGCGAGTAGATACCCGACTTGTTCATATTGTTCCAACCTCGGTCTGGCAGTGCATCCTCTATTCAATATAAAACTTTAAAAACATCGTCTGAATGGATATCCATATCATATTTGTACAATTAACGTTGTTTTGAACATGGTATTTGCATGGTGTTGGTTTTTAACTTGCCCAAAATCGCCAGTGAGCTCTTCCTTATATGTTGCCCGTTCCTAACTGTCTGCACTTTTAATGTTGTTAATTAACGTTAGCGTTTTACGATAGTACAACCATTCAGCTTCAAGTAAATTTCCCATTTTTTGGTGTTATCTGTAATCTGACTCTCTCCTACTCACGTTTCATAGTCATTAGAAAATATCTCATGTGTATTTCGTTTTGAAACTTTTAGGTGATGATAGAAAACAAACAGGCAGTAGGTGTTGAGTTTATCCAGAATGGAAGGAAGAAATCTGTCATGGCCAGTCGAGAAGTGATCCTCAGCGCAGGGACGATCGGGTCTGCACAACTCTTACTACTGTCGGGAGTTGGTCCCAAGGATCACCTGACGGACTTAGGGGTAGAGCATAAACACGATTGGCTTCCATTCGTTTTCTCCTTGACATAAAACTGTTAACCTTTAACACGTCATTTTTTCAAAGTGAATTATCCTTGTCAAAGTAAAATGAATGAATTTCCGAATTTTGGTCGAAATCTTACTGCAATTTTTGGTGAATTTCTGTTCTTTATGTATGATAAGAATATATGGTACGATTTACAGATCATTTAGGTAAATAACAGGTCAAGGGATTTCTAGATTAAGATATTTTTCAGGTTTAGGTATCTCCCGGTTAATATATTTCCAGGTTAAGACATTTCTCTGTTAAAATATTTCCAGGTTCAGATGTTTTTTGTTTAGATACTTCCTCATGAAATTTTGCCAGTGTAGAAAAACCCGAGAGCTGATTTTAGATTTTAGATGATTTTAGAATTGTTGTATAAATCCCTGCTGTTACTGTCCTGTCAGACATACCTACAATTAGGGATGACCATTGTACACTAGGTTTACTTTTTGAATACTACTAAAACTGTTAACATGAAAACATATTGCAATAACTACAATTGTATATGTACGTAGTGCAGAATCACACACTGTAAATCATACTGTAAATTGGATATATTGGAGTCTGGAAAATTTGGTGTTTTTGTATAAACGGTCAAATTTTGGTGCGTTTAGATTTAGCGTTTCCTATGCCATGTAAATATTTGGCGCATAACTTGATTTGATCAAAAGAAGAAACAAATCCGAAAATTTAAGCCTCAGAAAACAATCCTTTGAAATTGTAGCCTTCAGTAGAAGTCATTAATAGTATTGAGTTCTGACAGATAAAATTCGACGTTATGCTGTTCTATCAGTGTTACATCGGATCATTGCAACTGTGACATTGGATAAATACAATACTTATGTGTCTAAAGTTAATTGTTACAGAATTTTCTATAGATTCCTGTCCACGTTGATCTACCGGTAGGGTCAGCATTGGATTGTTAATTGTTACGTTTGTATTGTTTTACAGATTCCTGTCCACACTGATCTACCGGTAGGGTCAGCATTGGATTGTTAATTGTTACGTTTGTATTGTTTTACAGATTCCTGTCCACACTGATCTACCGGTAGGGTCCGCATTGGATTGTTAATTGTTACGTTTGTATTGTTTTACAGATTCCTGTCCACACTGATCTACCGGTAGGGTCAGCATTGGATTGTTAATTGTTACGTTTGTATTGTTTTACAGATTCCTGTCCACACTGATCTACCGGTAGGGTCAGCATTGGATTGTTAATTGTTACGTTTGTATTGTTTTACAGATTCCTGTCCACACTGATCTACCGGTAGGGTCCGCATTGGATTGTTAATTGTTACGTTTGTATTGTTTTACAGATTCCTGTCCACACTGATCTACCGGTAGGGTCCGCATTGGATTGTTAATTGTTACGTTTGTATTGTTTTACAGATTCCTGTCCACTGTAGGTCGCACACAGATTCCTGTCCACACTGATCTACCGGTAGGGTCCGCATTGGATTGTTAATTGTTACGTTTGTATTGTTTTACAGATTCCTGTCCACACTGATCTACCGGTAGGGTCCGCATTGGATTGTTAATTGTTACGTTTGTATTGTTTTACAGATTCCTGTCCACACTGATCTACCGGTAGGGTCAGCATTGGATTGTTAATTGTTACGTTTGTATTGTTTTACAGATTCCTGTCCACACTGATCTACCGGTAGGGTCCGCATTGGATTGTTAATTGTTACGTTTGTATTGTTTTACAGATTCCTGTCCACACTGATCTACCGGTAGGGTCCGCATTGGATTGTTAATTGTTACGTTTGTATTGTTTTACAGATTCCTGTCCACACTGATCTACCGGTAGGGTCCGCATTGGATTGTTAATTGTTACGTTTGTATTGTTTTACAGATTCCTGTCCACACTGATCTACCGGTAGGGTCAGCATTGGATTGTTAATTGTTACGTTTGTATTGTTTTACAGATTCCTGTCCACACTGATCTACCGTAGGGTCGCATTGTTGTTAATTGTTACGTTTGTATTGTTTTACAGGATTCCTGTCCACACTGATCTACCGGTAGGGTCCGCATTGGATTGTTAATTGTTACGTTTGTATTGTTTTACAGATTCCTGTCCACGTTGATCTACCGGTAGGGTCCGCATTGGATTGTTAATTGTTACGTTTGTATTGTTTTACAGATTCCTGTCCACACTTGATCTACCGGTAGGGTCCGCATTGGATTGTTAATTGTTACGTTTGTATTGTTTTACAGATTCCTGTCCACACTGATCTACCGGTAGGGTCCGCATTGGATTGTTAATTGTTACGTTTGTATTGTTTTACAGATTCCTGTCCACACTGATCTACCGGTAGGGTCCGCATTGGATTGTTAATTGTTACGTTTGTATTGTTTTACAGATTCCTGTCCACACTGATCTACCGGTAGGGTCAGCATTGGATTGTTAATTGTTACGTTTGTATTGTTTTACAGATTCCTGTCCACACTGATCTACCGGTAGGGTCCGCATTGGATTGTTAATTGTTACGTTTGTATTGTTTTACAGATTCCTGTCCACACTGATCTACCGGTAGGGTCCGCATTGGATTGTTAATTGTTACGTTTGTATTGTTTTACAGATTCCTGTCCACACTGATCTACCGGTAGGGTCCGCATTGGATTGTTAATTGTTACGTTTGTATTGTTTTACAGATTCCTGTCCACGCTGATCTACCAGTTGGGTCCGTATTAAGGGATCACATGGTGTTTTATGTGAAGGCTGATATTGAGAAACCTGTTAGCTACACTCTAGCCAAAGTCTTCACTCCAATGAACTGGCTCAAGTATCACCTCTTCGGTACAGGTAATGTTCAATTAATCAGATTCCTTACAAAGTAAATATCACCACTGACAACAGTGGATAATTAATGTAGCCCACATTCACAACTGATTACTATTACTTTCTGCAAATTTAAATATCCGAGAAAATCATGGAGATAATGCCAAGTTGGATACTAATAACCTGTAGGCCCACGGTTTATAATATTACTATAAGAAATCGACAAGCATTTCTCCCTGCGAATTAGCATCTAAGAGGAGATCGTGAAAAGTTCATCGCGCGGCACTTAACAACTTTACATACGGTAGTATTGTAATATTAAATACCTTATAGAAGTCTGCATATGTTTGTTTGCACCATAGGGGAACCATGGTGTTTACCATAATAAACAACTGAATTTCGAATTTAAAAAATGCATTCTTCTTATACTTGTTATAACAGAGGCACTTGAAAGAACATATTTGTGACACAGTCAAGCGTTTTCTATTCAAGGCCTGCTAACCAGCAGTGCTGCTATGGAAAGTCAGGCGTTTATAAAGACGGATCCGGACAGAAAAACTCCGGATATTCAGTTCACACTTGTAAGCTCGCTAGAGGAACACGGTGACTCGTACGGTCACTTCAATTACAGAGACGAGGTGAGATCAGATGTACCGTTGTCATATGATTAATAATGATATTAGTAAAGATACATGTATATCCAGGTCTTGGAGAGACACAAAGGGCAGTAATTATGATATATCTGAATGGAATATGGCTTGAATTATATATATAAAATTTACAGTCAAACATCCTTACGACGAAGTCATCTGGACACCTGTTCAACTTCGAATGGTTGAAGGTTTTAGGTTAAGCGTGTTCGACATCCTTGTAAAGCATTTATTACAGACAAACATAACACTTCATACTCCACTTCAAAATACAAGAGATGCCATTAATCATGATGATCTTGGTTGTTTGAGTAGAATATAAAGACGGCCGCCTACGTATGCAGTGTATTACGTATGTGAAGTTCGTGCGTATATTGGGCGACTACACAGTATGTTCGTATTGTGATTCTTCTGCCTTTTTATAGTGTTATTTAAGTGAAGCACGCCGCCAGAGATACAGAACAAGCACATCGAGGCACATTTTACAGAAGACGAGCGAATCCTTTCTGCTGAGCGCCAAGAAGGAGCGGAAACTATTTTACAGTTTGTTCTTATTTAATCGTACTTTGTTTTGTGTTTCCTTCGTTGATCTGCTTTTTCTTTTCTCTGCATTGTATCACTCTCGATATTTTAAAACTGGCCATGATCAAAAAGGGGTCAGTATTTTTGAAAATAACACATATCTACTATAAATTCAAAACGTATTTAATGGTACATTTAGGTGAATGAAGCTTTGTACGAGAAGATCCTCCAGTCGGACGTCCCGCCAGAAGGATTTTCTATCGCCGTCTTCCTGATCCAACCTAAAAGTAATGGATCCCTCCGTCTGGTTAGTCGGGATCCTTTTGACTACCCACTTTTGGACCCGAATTACTTGGACGATCCTGAGGATGTCAGTACCTTTATCAGGGGTAGGTTATATCACCAGGTTAGCTCAGATAGTAGTAGGCATGCTTCTTTGGCTTAATATATATATATAGAATGTGTTCCAATTATCATAGGTGTACATTATCAGCTGTGGTTTAAGTACGTCGTATGCAAACGTGTTTACCTGTCCAGCTAAGGGAGATGATGGATCAGGGGCTTAGAAAGTCTTGCATGTTTCCCAGAATATGTTTCTTCGTTGCCACGCATAGTAATCTTTGAGTAGTTTTGATGATTCCTTTGGAGAATAATTAATATCTTAAAATTGTTAACATTGTCTTTAGGCATCTGCTAGTAATAAATTACGTTAGTTGACAACAAATTAAAAGCTTGCACTTGTTTGGAATAAATATGAATATAGACTATGGGAATGTATTAATATATTCGTTTGTTTTACCTGAAACAGGAGTTCGTTATGCTCAAAAATTGATGACAACTGATGCGATGAAGAAACTGGGAACACGTTTCCGTAGAACTGACATCCCTGATTGTGAGAAAGAGACTCTGGATTCTGACGGTTACTGGGAATGTCTGATACGTCATCTAGCTAACACTGTGTACCACCCGGCATCAACCTGTAGGATGGGACCGGCCTCTGACTCAACAGCTGTAGTAGATCCACACCTGAGGTAAGGTATTCATATAGAGAAAAGATACCGGTATTCTATCTTTGTATATTACGGTCAACTCCTTTGCAATGTGACGTCATCATTTTGGGAGCAAAATAACGTCGTTTTTTCTAAGTTGCGCGTGCAAGCGCATTACGTCACATGCAATACAAACCAGCAATGGGATACATGTAATTTTGTAAAATGTCAATGCATAATTCTGCTTGCTTTGTGATGGGAATTCCGTTTTTGCATATTACAGAGTTAGCTCCCTTGTGGGTAGGTATCGATTGTTACGTCATTATTTTGTGAGCGCAATTCACGTCGTTTTCTCCGAAACGTATGACGTTACGCTCGCAAACACCTGACGTCACAATGAATACCTACCTGCAAGTGCAGATAACTCTGTAATATGCAAATTCGGATTAGGTGAATAATGACAGTTTACTATATACCTGCATGTGTTGACAAATTAAAGTTGTTCATATAAGATGATACTTTTCGCTCTTATATCAAGGTCAATGTCCGTATCTTATAATATGTGCAATTTAGTCAAACCTGTAAATAAACTGAATTTATATTACTTCAGTCTCAAAATAAGTATTATTACATTACACACCGAAGGTTAAAGGGACATGAACCTTAATAATTTGTTCTGTATGCTTAGATATGGTTTTCAGATGTTTATTGGATATTTTATAACAAAGATCGGTTATCTAAAACGACAGGAAAACGTGGGGAATACCTACCTCAAAAATGATAAAAATAGATTGTGCAGTGCATTGTGGGAGGTCACTAAAGTTCAACACTACTATACTATCGTTACAAAATTCGACCGGTCCGGTTAAAAATACAGCAAGATGGAATTTCTATTAAAATTATTTTATTTGACTCATTTGCACAATAATTGATATATAATTCTTAGTAAGGTATCTGACACGTCTTAAATATGTATTTTACTCAAATTTATATGGTTAATTTAGGTTCATGTCCCTTTAAGTATCAAGACTGTAAATTTTAATTCATCAATGGTTATTCAAACGGTTTCATCAATTCTTGCTATTGTGATGTTGATATTATCTCGGTTGGTGATGTTGTAAACGTTCTGTGTAGTGTAGTTTGTATGACTCAAACGCAGATTGGTAGCGTCTAAACGTGTTATTGGAGTCCGTAAGAGTGACCCCGTATACCTTTACAATCTCAGTTTTATAAGAAATACGGAGACATTAAACATCAATTATGCTACACCCAGCATCAAATTAATAAACAAATAAATGGGCAGTGATTTCCATATGTAGGTTAGCTTTCCTATTTCTTGTATCCAATACCTACAGTTATTAGAATAATTTTGTTCAAACTAAACTGGTAGATCATCTTTAATTATACTACGTGTGAATTACATGACAGCGGCAGGTTCTAGGACATCCACCAACAATCGCTTGAACATTTTAGGACAACTGTACATGTACCTAACAGTGTATTGATCATGTTGCAGAATAAAGGGTATTTCCGGTTTGAGAGTAGCTGATTGTTCCATCATGCCATATCTTACTTCCGGTAACACCATGGCGCCTACCTTTATGATTGCTGAGAAAGCTGCTGACCTCATTCGTGGGAAAGTTACTGTACAACCTCGGCGGAAGTGAAGGGTGGTCTGTTTGTATGGTAGTTTTTTTTATATATACATTAAAAGCTATATTTCATGACATACTTTTAAGGAATTCTTTTAACTTTAAACTCGCCATAAGAATGCATTACAGTGGTTAAGGTAAAATTTTAAGTTAAGGAGCCTCCCTTTAAATTTCTAATGCTTTTCAATGGGAAATATAATGCTAAAGGATTCCTTAGATTTAAGGAAACTTTCATGAAACTGGGCCCTGATACACACTGTATACATAGAGTTATATGTATATGTTTAGCTTCGTTGTATAATTGAACTTTGGCACATGGTATATATCTGAATAAAGGCCTGTACATGTATGTGTTGTGTAACGAGTGTGTGATTGTTCGTGTAGTGATAGTCTTTATATTAGAAACACAAGCATTCACTGATTATTATTGTTTAGATACCTTTTGAAGGGGTTATTGAGCGACGAGCAAGAACAGTATATGTTAGCCTTATTAAAGATAGATCCCCACGTATGTGCGTTCATAATCAGTTATCATTATATTAATTGCAAACAAATAAAATGTATGTACCACTACTTCACATACTGTGTGTACTTGCAATGCTAGAGGGACTTGGTTAGCATCAGTTAACAGCATGAAAATATCTCTCGTTCTGATTTTTGTCTATAAAATAAACAACAAGAAGAAATTCATTTTACCTTCTGTTTTACCCTGTTTTTTATGTCTGACTAAATACGGATCTTATCTGGTGAGGAGACAGTCTCTGAACCTGATATTGGTGATTTCAAAAATCAAATTGTCTGTTTGTAGCAAGTTGCCATATGAAGAATATGGCAAAACATTGAGATACATTTGTTTGTAGAATTTCGTATAAAACTGATTTGAAGAAATGACCCATTAGGCGATAATTTTAAATATTCAGTTGTATGTGCGTCTTACGTTTTGTAGCGAGGCAGGTTTTAACTGTTATTCACTTCAAAGTTTTAACGTTATCGCTGGTGCGACGACATTTTCAACTATGTCTAAAAGTAATCTATTGATGTTTTATGTTCACATCTACTGCAGTTAAAGTATTCTGAATTTTAATCAAGAAACGCGGAAACATTACAAATACTGTGAAGGCACAAAAATAAGCACGTTGACCTTAAAAGGGAATTCGAATTGGTCTTAATTTTAAATTCTTATTCGATTATAAGAACGCATATGGCAACGAACATATTTTATGGTGCGCGTTAACGCCCATTTGCCAACCGAGGTCGTACAAAATGTACTTCCGTATACAGTCACAATGAAGATCAAGTCTTATATTAACATTTCTGTTTTGGTTTTAGACATAATGAAGCTGGAAACTGCGGTCACTGGAGTCATAACTGCAATCACTGATCATGATTTAAGTCAACCGTCAATATACATACTAAAAACGAAGTACGCGTTATGAAAGGAGGAACTAGTTCCAGCAGATAGAAAACAAAATAACTGAATGGTGGTATCATAATAGATTGCAGAGTTATATTCCAATCTGATTATAATATAGATCCTTATTATCACTACGTTTGACAAGAGGATTCCTCTATTGAATGGAGTGGTTATAAGGATATGTATTTTAATCAGATTGAGTTACATTCAAACACATATCTAACTCACACATATACCAGAGATTCCTAAATTGAAGAAATTCTCACTACCTAGATAGTACCTTCCACCAGGATAGACTATCGGAGTGCGTGCTTTAAAAACTATCCTACATCGTTGAGAATTCATACATTTCAAGATTTATTCTCGCCAAAGTCTGCAAAAATGAAAACCTTACGAGGCACGTTTCATAAATGCCACATGTTTACACTCGTTTACAATTGTGTCTGTTGTTGAGGATACCTTGCCGGATTTCCATGGGTGATGTTGTCTGTATCATGGTGCCAAACTAATATCGGAGAGAAGCTAATGACTGGATATATAGTAACATAACCATCTGGCTAAAGTGACGCCTTCGACCATTCTATTTCAGCATGCCGTTTCGAACTGTTCAGGACACAGTGCCTAGGCAAGACTTTCCAGACAATTGTCAATATATATATATATATTCGACAATATTATGTCCACACTGTTAGAATAACGTTTCTGCCTTAATTTACTATTGGTGATGCTGTAAAGGTTCTGTAAAGTTACTATTGGTGATGTTGTAAAGGTTCTGTAAAGTTACTATTGGTGATGCTGTAAAGGTTCTGTAAAGTTACTATTGGTGATGCTGTAAAGGTTCTGTAAAGTTACTATTGGTGATGCTGTAAAGGTTCTGTAAAGTTACTATTGGTGATGCTGTAAAGGTTCTGTAAAGTTACTATTGGTGATGCTGTAAAGGTTCTGTAAAGTTACTATTGGTGATGTTGTAAAGGTTCTGTAAAGTTACTATTGGTGATGCTGTAAACGTTCTGTAAAGTTACTATTGGTGATGTTGTAAAGGTTCTGTAAAGTTACTATTGGTGATGCTGTAAAGGTTCTGTAAAGTTACTATTGGTGATGCTGTAAATGTTCTGTAAAGTTACTATTGGTGATGTTGTAAAGGTTCTGTAAAGTTACTATTGGTGATGCTGTAAAGGTTCTGTAAAGTTACTATTGGTGATGCTGTAAATGTTGTGTAAAGTTACTATTGGTGATGTTGTAAAGGTTCTGTAAAGTTACTATTGGTGATGTTGTAAAGGTTCTGTAAAGTTACTATTGGTGATGCTGTAAAGGTTCTGTAAAGTTACTATTGGTGATGCTGTAAAGGTTCTGTAAAGTTACTATTGGTGATGCTGTAAAGGTTCTGTAAAGTTACTATTGGTGATGCTGTAAAGGTTCTGTAAAGTTACTATTGGTGATGCTCTAAAGGTTCTGTAAAGTTACTATTGGTGATGCTGTAAAGGTTCTGTAAAGTTACTATTGGTGATGCTGTAAAGGTTCTGTAAAGTTACTATTGGTGATGCTGTAAAGGTTCTGTAAAGTTACTATTGGTGATGCTGTAAATGTTCTGTAAAGTTACTATTGGTGATGCTGTAAAGGTTCTGTAAAGTTACTATTGGTGATGTTGTAAAGGTTCTGTAAAGTTACTATTGGTGATGCTGTAAATGTTCTGTAAAGTTACTATTGGTGATGCTGTAAATGTTCTGTAAAGTTACTATTGGTGATGTTGTAAAGGTTCTGTAAAGTTACTATTGGTGATGTTGTAAAGGTTCTGTAAAGTTACTATTGGTGATGCTGTAAATGTTCTGTAAAGTTACTATTGGTGATGTTGTAAAGGTTCTGTAAAGTTACTATTGGTGATGCTGTAAATGTTCTGTAAAGTTACTATTGGTGATGATGTAAAGGTTCTGTAAAGTTACTATTGGTGATGCTGTAAAGGTTCTGTAAAGTTACTATTGGTGATGCTGTAAAGGTTCTGTAAAGTTACTATTGGTGATGTTGTAAAGGTTCTGTAAAGTTACTATTGGTGATGCTGTAAATGTTCTGTAAAGTTACTATTGGTGATGTTGTAAAGGTTCTGTAAAGTTACTATTGGTGATGTTGTAAAGGTTCTGTAAAGTTACTATTGGTGATGCTGTAAAGGTTCTGTAAAGTTACTATTGGTGATGTTGTAAAGGTTCTGTAAAGTTACTATTGGTGATGTTGTAAAGGTTCTGTAAAGTTACTATTGGTGATGCTGTAAAGGTTCTGTAAAGTTACTATTGGTGATGTTGTAAAGGTTCTGTAAAGTTACTATTGGTGATGCTGTAAAGGTTCTGTAAAGTAATTTGTATCATACAGATATATGTCTATATTAAGTATCCTGTGTTATCAGGAATTCAACTGTTGATATTACTTCCTTGCCCATGTGTATTATAGTGGCTTTAATATATTGACCGTTGGTATGGTATTTGTGCCAAGTCCCTGTTGTCCTGAACAGTGAGATAAAATGCAACATGTCAATCAGACTGATGACGTCGATTGGTCCTCAACTCAGCCTTGAATTAAGGTAAGTGTCTACGCATCCTATTCACGCGCTTTCTATTTGACCTCGGAAATGCAAATGGCGGCTGTGAATAATATCGCGTGAATGTGGCATGTACACAATACCTATAAAACTGAAAATGATCTAATGTCATAGGAAGATTAGGTGACAAAACTGTTAGGAACAGGTAGGTCGACATGTATTTATATCTACAAAACATGTAGAATTGAATTGCAAAGATGAAAACATCTGAAGCAATTTATGTATGACGTTTTAACCAATGTCATGGTCACTAGTTTTCAAATTTTAATGAGTCCAATTACAAAACAAAAAGTTTAGCGAGACCCATAGGAAAATCATGAATTCAGGACTCATCGTCCCGTAAATCTAAACCATTATTCTTACTATGCTCAGATGCCCCTAATTAAATAGATAAACGGTACATTTGTATACATGTAATATAATGTCCCTTTATGTGTAGTATCTGTGTGTTATAAGCTACACCCCCTGTTGCATTTCAAGACAAATTCAGGAATCAATCAATCACTTTGACAAGAAAACTCAGCCCTGCTATGGACGCTTAAAGCATACTGGTATTTAACGTGGTGTAAAAAGGTTGTTTACATTACAACCAACTCCGTAAATCTAAAATGCATCATAAGCAAGGAATTAGGAATGCTAGTCCGCATAGGTATGTTCAGTAAGGCATGCGGTGTAAGATACCGCTAGATTTAAATAGCTGGTGCATAGTCTGCAGGCGTCCCTCTCATGCATGTCACTGTACCAGCTATTGTCGTAGGTACTTTTTATTAATAGTTGACTGTGCAGCTCCTCGCCTGTCTTACATAGGTATGACATACTTAACGCACAACCTGTCCACGTGCCCGCTACATCTATTTTCAGAATCCCAACCTGTTTAACTTGTTCTCGACTATAGTAAGTTTAATATGTACAAAAAACTTTTATATGACGTGTTTATTACAACTGTTACTTATCGCCTTTTATATTAAGTGTAAAGTAGGTTTAGTCATCAACCCAAGTTACAGCAAGCTTTAAATTTACAGATACTAGACATGCTCACAGGACTGGGTACAGTTTCTCGAACATTCCATAAAGTTGGTTTAAAGTTTAAAAGATAAAACTTCCCCCCCTACTTCCCTCCCCAATCCTTTCTCATCCATAACGTTCTTTGTCTAAGTTTATAATATGCAAAAATATTGCTCAATACAATACAATTTCACAAGACTCTTTCATATGTGAATATGGAGGATAGGGATGTTCTACCCGAGGGTTACAAAATGTTGTAAAACCCGAGGTTTACAACAATTTGCGATCCCGAGGGTAGAATATTAATATCCTTCATAAAAGTATTTTCTCTCATGCCTCGACGTTTTATTGTAATCTTACAACTATGACTTTCCTCCATTTTAAAATATATCAAAGAAAAATGCGACGGCAAGTCAATTCTCCATACATGAAAAATGCGTGATATTAACCCCCCTTAAGAAATGCAATGCTTTCTTATGGGATTTTAAGTTAAGAAGTTCCTTAAAGAACGTTTGTGAAATTGGGTCCAGCGCTTAGCAGGAGACGTAACACTGCAATGAAATCTTACGGTCCATACCTAATTCAAAAATTAATGTTTGCAATTGTCTTATTGGTCATGTAACTTTATGTAACCCCAACTGCCACGATGACCTACATGTACAAACACAAGCTTTGTACTGACTGTATACATTGCAATTGTATATGTACCGCCGATAAAATTTAAGATTTTAAATTGACCATTCAACATGATTGCCACCTTGAAAAACTGAATTTGAACTTTCCAGTTCTTCAAAGAAAAAAATCTAGTACTGAAATGATGGATACTGCTGTCATTGTAGTTTTTCAAAGTAAATACAAAGTACATGCAGTTATTTAAGTATTAGTAATCTGCTATTTTTTATAGCAGGGATTCATACCTGCGATGTTTTATGCATACAGAGAAATATAAGCATTTCCTCGTGGAAATCACGTACGTCAGTTAACGAAAAAACACCCTTTGCAACAAAAATTGAAATTGCATTCTAACGAAACTTGATGTAAAAAATAAACAAACAAAACAAAAACCAGAAAAACGTTGGCGATTATACTACGAATTTTTAAATGTAATATTTAAGTATGATGTAAAGTAAAGTTGACCAAGTTTAGTCACTTTAAGAATTTCAAGTATTGTATATGAAGCATTATAATAGAGAACCAACAAGCTAATATAATAAAACTAATAAATTAAATTTTGGAATTCCATTTGAAATAGTCCACTGGGATATTACAATTTGCGATATAAAAATATACGTGTGGCAAATCCCTGTAGCCTCGTTCATAATTTGATGATAATTAATGCACGTGTGAATAATATAACACATAACTGTCATTTGTTGATTATATTGATTTCCCTACCAAAAAAAATGAAAAGTATTCATATTAACTTTTTCTTTTCAATGTAGATACATTGTACTTAGTTTTGAAATCTAAATATATTATTTTTATGGTTATTACACAATACAATCAATAGCTCTATAAATACGTAGGTTAAAAATACAGTCCAGTATTAAATGAATCTGATTAAAAAACGTTATTTTTGGCAAACAAAATATCCCTTCTTATGGCCTCATACTGAGCCAGACAGTGGAACGCAAACCCATGGGGGCCTCAATCAAGTCAGACAGGCGAACTCTTCAATGTCGGAGATAGATAAATTATTGCAATACACAAACGCCATCTGCAAAGTCGTGAACAAAGAGTTGGGATGACAGATTTTAAAATGCCGTGAAGAGGAGAGAAACTGACCGCTCGGGGAAATCTTGCCATATCTGAGGTGAGCATTTACAGACACCAAAATCTGCCGGATGTCTGCGTGATCGGAGTAGAACTGTTGAATTATCTTCTGCCGATAGGTCACAGAAATTCTTCATCGTCAAAACCGAAAATATGTCAAGTACTTGAAGTAGTCTCACATAAATTAGAGGAGACGTTTTGTGTTTAAATAACTTACAATTGTAGTGCTATTGATTTCCTTGAACCATTATTAACTTTTGATTTTACTTGACATTTTGAGAAGTAGCAAAAACTGAAAGTTCCCGAGTGGGATAAAAAAAATTAAGCATGGAATCCAACAAAGAACGATAACTCGACTGTGTTTATTTGAACGAAATACTTTTGAATTTATCATTTTTCTTGGCCTGCTTACGTGTCTAAAATAATACTTAACTAAATTTTACAGTCGTTTATGAATAATTAGCTTTGTTGCTGCCAATTTAGTGATATTTCTGATATTCTTTTCTGAAAATATAGAGCAAATTAAGACTAAGAGGGTCTTGTACATGTATATGCTGCAGATATTTTAGGCATGTGATCAATT
Source organism: Argopecten irradians (assembly GCF_041381155.1). Lineage (NCBI taxonomy): Eukaryota > Metazoa > Mollusca > Bivalvia > Pectinida > Pectinidae > Argopecten > Argopecten irradians. Next base: position 11,582,376 of record NC_091146.1, on the reverse strand, counting down.
ACTATATATAGAGAGTAAATGTGGGGTAGATTGTGGTATTTAATGTTTGTATGCCTTTATTAAAATGGTTGTTATTTTCCGGGTCAATCTGAAATCCAAGATGGCCACCGAAGCCACTATCTTGAAAACACATTTTAACTTCTTCTCAAGTTCTATCAATACAATTCACCTGAAAATTGAGATGATCCTGACATGATCCAGACTAAGTGTTGTTATATATTGGGTCAAACTGAAATCCAAGATGGCCACCACAGCCGCCATCTTGAAAAGAAATTTTGAATTTCTCAGATTCTATATAGTAGGGCTGTGGATTGTCTAACATGTGGCGATCCGATTCGATCCACGATTCAGGGTTGAAGATTCACAAATCGGACCACGAATCACCAGTTAGATACAAGCATAAGATTCAATTGAAGTAAAACTGTTTTTATTGATATATCAGTAATGCTCTTATATATTGATAAATGTTTCTTTGATAATAAAACCATTTTTAGCAGTTTTACATTCCTTATCATTTCGCAATAGAGTTACAGGTGAAGTACAGAAGGATTCAGTCACTGCAACTGTCAAAAAAAATCAAATCATTTGAATTTTGAAATGACGTCATCTCAAAAATACTACTACACATCAATTACGGCATGAATCAAAAGTCAAACCATCTGTGAACTGGTACACTGTACATAAATTATCATGGTAAGGCATAAATCACCATATCAAAAAATTTTCACTGCTACTTTTATTTTGGTCAAATACAGAAAAACAATGAGATTAAGAAAAAATGTTTAAATCTGTAAGAGTAGTTACAATTTAATTTGGTTCTAGGCCTATAGTTTTTATTTTTATTTTATTATTTTTGGCTCATAATTAGCCTACCTTTCGTTTTTGACATGGGGTTCACATTGGGGTTTACAGCACTCAGTAGCCTAATATAATATATTTGTATTTTTACGTATTTCCGACCCGTAATGAAAACAAAATTGATTATAATCTTTTACATCTTTTAGCTATTTTTAGCACATTTTTTAGCTATGACAGCATTAAAGGAGGTATTATTTTTTGCTTTTGAAAGATCGTGATCCACAAATATCAGTAGTAACGAATATCCGTATCCGATCTTACTCGAGTACTCGGATACTCGTTACAGCCCTATACTATAGTGTGATTCAGCTGAAACTTGCATGAAATTTTAGGTCGTACCCTGAATCCAACATAGCCACCATTACACTTGTTGTCAAGGTTGTCAGATGATGTCAAGGCTCATGGTTCTCTTGTCACAACAAGTTTAATTTTTCAATTTGTTTAATTTTCAACATCAATGCATTTTAATAATTCATAAAATATTAATAAAAAATGCAATTTGGTACCAGCAGACTTGGACCAAACAAAAAAATGACCCTCCTGTTTTTAAGTTGAATAATCTTCCAAAACCAGGGTTTTATGCCAGCGATCACCAATGTCGCATTTGGCGAAAAAAATATATCATTGGCGATAAATTATGGCTTTGGCGATTTTTTTGGCAACAGATAAATAGCCCATTCAAAAATTGAAGCCATGTGTTAATCCATAATACTTATGTTGTACAGGTAGAAATTGATCTTATCCAGGTAAATCACAGTCCAGGTTGTTTATTAATTAGTGTCATGACTTAGTAGGCTAGCATGTATGCTGTCAATTACCAGAGGCAGTGATCCATGTCAGTCAAAAACAGTGTGTTTACACAACACCGTTATTCTGCCGGTGATACCGGTCTAGTCGTTCACCTGGAAGCTTGTTACAGCTTGGTAGGCTCAGTTGACAATAATATCATCACAAAGAACAAAACAAGATGTGAAAATCATTGTCACATATATCAATACAAATGATCATTTTACTTACTGTGGCTTTGAATGCAAAGCCGAAAAGATCCATTTTGGTTTGTTTTGGGTAGAAGTCAACACTAATATCTGAACCGGAAGTCAATAAATTCCGGATTTTCGTACATTATTTTTCAACATTAAACACCAAGAAAATGAAAATGAACACATAGTTTTCTTCTTCGAGTTCCAAACACCCACAAATTCCAATTTTCAGAAATATGAATTATCCATTAAATAATACAGACGAAGATATGAGGCTTTAAGAAAAAAAAACACACATATTTTGAAGTGTACATGCTATTTTAAAGCCAAAAAAAATCAGAATGATTCCAAATAAATCGAAATGATAAAATTTTGCTTTTAATGTTATAATTACTCACCTGTTTAAATTCTTTTTGATTTATTAAAGATATAATTATTTGAGACTCCGACCTGACCACAATGCTACGTCATATCATGATGACCTAACCGGCTAACCCCTGGGTTTCCGAAAGCAAAACATAATTTAATACATGGCCATTAGAGTCCTGACCAGATTTGACACTTCTCCTTTGGAGGTCAGAATTTGATTGGTCAATTGGTAGGGCTGCTGGATATGGCAGAAGCATACCACGATATATTGTTATACACAATAGCTGTATTGTGATATGTATTGCAATATTTTTATCTTAACACTATTATTTTCAAAATAAAAACACACTTTACATTATACAAACATACAGTGCTATGTAATGTAATTTACATCGTTTTGAATCGTGCTGTTGAGTAACAAAAATGCTCCAATGTGAGGTCCTTGTTTACTAATCTGTTTGAGAAAAAGCTAGGCTACAGATGATCGCAACCTTATAATGCAATAACTAAACATGATAGTATCTGCAAATATCTACATATTAATTTTGAACTTAAAAAATGAACAAATTAATTTTCATACATTTATCCTGGCAAAATAACCTTACAGTCTTGATTAAACTTCAAAGGGCTGATCGGCTTGCAGTGTTGTTTTGACACGTGTAGGAATTCCAAAATGACGGAGGGTGATGAAGCCTGAAATAGCTGGCAAAAACCCTGTAGCCATGCATTCACCAGGCCTTAAATGTGTTTAGAGAATTCTTCCGGTATTGTTGATTGATGGAGCAAGATATCAGAAACTAGCCAAATGGGATAATGTTTATATTCAATGTGTGCAAATGTTGGATCCATTAGAACATTATACACGTTAGTTACAAACATTTGACCGACATCAGAATCAAATGAAAACGAAAGGGATACATGGCTTTATATCATCGAAAAGGAAAATAAATATGACTTGCTGGTTTTGTTTTAATGACCGGGCATTTTAATTATATCAAATTAATGAAATTATGATACTAAGAAAAAAATTGTAAAAAACCAGTACAAGTAGACAGTATCGCGGTACAATAGTATTCTATTATGGCCCTTTCCAGAGGGAACTGTTCTCATACAGTGTTGTCAGGCGAGGTATAGAGTTTTAAGACGATGGGACTATACCTTGCCAGACAACACTTTAGGATAACTGTTCCCGAGGAAAACGGTCATAATAGATTTAGTACCTCACATGACATTCATTGACGTCACATATTTGGTCACGTGCTCATTCCCGGGGGACTATACTTTGGTATAGTTCCCGTAGTCAGGTATAGTCTCCCGTATTCAAGAAGGACAGGGAACTGTCCCTAAATAGATCATGGCTGTTATCCAATCGCATTCCTAGTAATTATCATGTGATGTACTAATTGCAATACCACAATATACTGGTTAACCACGGCAGCCCTATCAATTGGAAAGGTCACCAAAACGTGATCTCTAATTGGATCTTCTATGAACAAAGTTGAGATTAGGAATCTGTTTTCTAATCACATATGGTGTGATAGAATAAGCTTGCTCTTTCATTTAAAAGTTCAGCTTGCTAATAAGAATATTCTGATTACAGATAAAGGCTGGAGTCGTGTGTGTCTGAAGGATGTCGGATGCTAACATAATGGCAGAATCCTACGCTGATGGAGCGATCAACCTCAGCAGCACAGACTCCGGCCAATCTGCCAACGATGAGGACAACAAACCTAGCTGTCATTTCTGTGGCAAAAAGTTTGCCCAGTCCAGCTACATTAAAGCTCACATGAGGCTGCACACAGGAGAGAAGCCATTCGCTTGCTCCTTTTGTCCAAAACGTTTCAGCGACTGCAGCAATTGGAAAAAGCATGAGAGAATCCACATCAGACAGATGGGCATTAATCCTGATAAAGCACACAACATGACCAAACACTCAATGTTTCTTGTACAGTCCTCATACTCTTCACCTAAGTTGAAAAACGATATAGGATCACCAGAATACGTCTGTAAGATCTGTGGGAAGTCATTTGCTAATGCAAGTAGTCTTACAACACACAAAAGAATACATAGTGGAGACCGTCCTTATCGCTGCCAGACCTGTGGAAAGTCATTCACTCAGATTGGGACCCTTCGTACCCATGAACGGGTCCACACTGGAGAGAAGCCATATATCTGTAAGATCTGCGGCCAGACTTTCGCCCAGAGTGGAAGTTTCCGTATGCACGAGCGTCGTCACATGATGGAAATGCTACATAAATGTCCAGTTTGTCCAGTCAAGTTTCAGCGTTGGGAAGATGCAAAACAGCATTTAGCTACACACCCTGAGATTATTGCAAGACATCCGGAAATAGTGGAGTCTAATGGATTCTTGGAGAATGACTTGACAAAAGCTATCAAAACTGAAGCAGACCTTCAGCAGTTCCATCAAGTACTTGCCGCCCAAGTATCAGATGAAACCCTCCCGCCGATAGAAACCTTTACAAGTCGCCCAGATCACCTTCCTCCACACAGTTTTCCATTTCCTGCTGGTATACCGCCACTGGTGTCTGCTAATGCTTTACATTTTCCTGGAATATCTGTGAGTGCGACAGACATCACTAGCCCTGTGAATGTATTTTCTTCAGCTATTCTACGAGCAGATGCCATGCATATACCAACCCGTCAAATTTTGGACGAATATGCCTTGCCAACTACTACAACTGCTAATGCTGTGCCATATCCTGAACCGCCGCCCATAGTCTTACAAGACGGTAACGACACTGCCATAGTGAGCACCACTACTGCTCGTGACAGGAAGTACAGTTCAGATTCTCACACTTCCCGTTCTGTCTCAACACCGGATCCAGGTTGTGACAATGGCAATGGTCGAGCTACAGAGAGTGAAAAGAACGGAAATTTCCTGGAAAACATGACAGCTGATACAGGTGGTGGAAACAAGACAGGATCAGAAGATTCTAGTCTGACTAGCGACCATTCAGACAGCGCCCAAAACGAGGAAAGCATTGGCATTAGTCGTCAGAATCTTCATTCACGTATGATATCTACAACAAATTCTCGGAAACAACGCCATCCGATGCGTCGTTATAGTGGCAGTAGTTGTATGGCACCAGATACGTCCACTCAGCCGACTACTAGCCTGGCAGAAACCAGCTCCAACAACTCCGAGACTATCCGGGAAGAGGATCTAGCAGATGATTTGGTCGGTGGTAAATTTTATCGCTGCGAACACTGCCACATCTTGTTTGAGGACTGCACTCTGTATCTGCTTCATAATGGCTTCCATTCTCATGACTCCGATCCATTCAAGTGCGTCATCTGTAAGTCGTCCTGCCGTGACCGCATAGAGTTTAACTGCCATTTGACCAGCCATATAAAGTAAGTAAATCTCAATTTGTTCGCATTGAATTCTTTCACGATTTTGAAGCTCAATTTTGAGGCGGTGAAAATTTAATACTCAATAAATCATCAGATTTTCATATGTGATTTAATCAGTGAAAAGTTATGTCAAGTCTGATGTATTTATAATTGTATAATTTTGAATATACTAGTGATAGGGCGATGCTAAAAAAATAGAAAATTAGTCGAAAAAAATAAAACTGATCATCGATTAAGACTTTGTAAAACCAATTAATTGGAATTTTTTTAAAGTGGTTCTAAATTTTTATTAGATTTGTGTCACAAATTCAACTGAATAATGAGCCCTTTTGGATTTCCCTAACAGTACAGTAGCCATCATGTTGCATTAGTCTGTCACAATGGAATGCTTTCTTACCTTCTTAACACCACTAATACCTCCTGATTTCATAGTTATATCTCACCGGTTAAAAACATAGTTAAATACATAACAATAATCTCATAATAGTGTTTTTAAATTTCCAATAAATGAGCAATTATTTCCTGAATTTGAAAAATCAATAATAGATTGATTTTGATATTCCAATTATCAATTATGAAAATGAATCTGATTCCCATCACTACTATATACTATGCTTTCCTTCATACTCCAGGGGTTACAATTGATACTTTCTGTCAACAAAAATATTTCATTCAATATTTCAAACACAGGAACTTAATTTCTAAATATTGTACTTAAATTTGAAATTTGATAGATTTAGGGGCCAAAAAGAGCCATTACCATATCTAGTCCTTTAATAGCCTAAAAAGGGGAGGTCTTATGTACTTCTATCATGAAAAAATATCATGAAAAAATATAATTATATATGACTTTGATTGAACTCTGAAATAAGACATTTTTCATGCATTATCCATCATTGTATATATATGATTATTGAGAATAGAAAGATATATATTCATATCTTAGTCTTGTTTTTGCAGTAGTGATGTAATATGGGTGACCTTGTTTTTGCAGTAGTGATGTAATATAGGTGACCTTGTTTTTGCAGTAGTGATGTAATATGGGTTACCTTGTTTTTGCAGTAGTGATGTAATATGGGTGACCTTGTTTGTTCCAGGTTATCCTCCTCCTAATGCGATGGCCTGGAGTTACTGCTGTTTGGTAGGTGCTGATAACTGAGGTTTACTGTGTTTTACAGGACGGTCAATGCCGAGTCAGATACGTCACTTCACAGGACTGTCAACGCCGAGTCGGATACGTCACTTCACGGGAACGTCATAATCAGGTACTAGGTACACAGTCTCCTGTCTAATGGAGCTCATATATATACGATAGGTCTCTGAGAGACTAGGCCTTGGGTATATTACCAGAGTTTGTACAGAAGTTATAGAAACATGTTGTAGCTTGAGTTGGTAAGTGATGGGAGCGTTATTGAAGGACTTTTCATTACATGTATTGTTAAAAGATGATAGTTGATATAGAAAAAAATGATTTTGAGAATAAAAAAATTAGTGGATAGATGATATAGATAAAATTGATTTGAGAATACAAAAATTAGTGGATAAAAAGACATGCAATTTTGTGTTTTCGAAAAAATTTTCAATTAAACAAAAACAAAACAATTCAATGATATGGCCAAATCTATATTTGTGTTAGTTTACATTTCCATTCCAAAATATGTATATTATGTTAGTGAAAAAAAGATATTTTGATTAACAGATGTCAAATGTAGTGGAATTATGTATCCTAAATGTATCAAAAGGAAAGCATTCAAAATGCTGGCTTTGTTATAAAATAGTTGTCTCACTGTACTCCGATATTAGCAGAGGTTTATGTGTGACTATTGCAGATAGTTCGCTGTAACCATATAAATATCTAACTTATTCACCCCTGGAATTTTATAATGGACTGTCCATGTCTTGAAGAAGAAGAGTCCACATATGTCTTCAGGGATGAATGAGTGAAGAGCTATCTCACATTCAAGATATTTGAGCCTTTGCTCTCACCAAGTATTGTAAAAGTTGTTGGGTTGAAAGCAAGGGAAGTTGCTGTTGATATCATATCGCTGTGATGAAGGATGTATTTAGTTTTTATGAAATGACCAAAGTAAAATATATAGCTATAAACCTATTCTAAATGGCTCTATATTTTTATACAAATAGCATTCTTTAATTTTCATATTTACATGTCTCAGTACATTCACTATCAATAATGGCTACTCCCTCCTAAAATAGTTATTTATCAAACAATTTATCAATATATTCGTAAGAGCATTTTTGATTATCATTAGCACAATTATATACTTCATTAAGGGGAAAGCAAGAGTTTTATGCAATTCAATCCAAAGTTCCCTATTTTTACAATTGAAGATGTATTTTATAAGTAATCAAATATTCATACTGATATCATCGGTTTATTGTTAATCTATAATAACGACACAAGATTTCGGTAGCTGTATATTTTAGTATGTAATTTCTTTTGAAATTTTACCTTGTTTTTCCTAACAAAATATTAATCTTTCAAAATGATATAATGCTGGTCTTTGAATGTTAATTTTATTGAATATCGCATCTTAAAATTCTTCATTTGCCAAATATTTATATACAAATGTTTTATTATCTTTATGGCAATAATGACTTTCCACCAAAAATTGAAGTATCATATCCAAAACGCCTTTAAATTATAAAAGTAAAAGATATGCTTGTTGTCAAAATAATTTTTATTGTTTGATGCTTTTTTCATCTCTTTCTACATAAGTTGTATTTGTCACAAAAATGTCTATGAATAGAAATTATATATAAAATACAAATTATTGCACAAAAACATGGAAATGTGCATCCGTCATATATAATTTGATAGAATAAAATGAAAATGATGTATATAAAAATGTATATTGAGCCGTTTTTCATTGTTACATGATCTGACTTAAATATACCAAGAGATTGATATGTATTTTGGCTTTACATGTACATGAATATGTAGGTTAGTTCAGTGTTGTTATATGTTTCGTCTGACGTTAATACAAATTGCCATCGGTATTGTACTAGTGACCATATATACATATATATTATAGTTATTTAGGTGCTTTTTTGTGTTATTGAATATATTGACAAAATGTACTAGTTCTACATGTCAGATAAGAGTAGATATTTTTCTTGAGGAGGAGGCTGTATTACAGCTATCTGGGATACATATATATACTGACTATACATAGGTGCTTGACTTGTTGTTGTGTTGATGTATTTGAAATACAATTATATATCATTCTTATTAGTGCTGTTCGTTTACTGTTGGTTGTTATGGAAATCAATAAATACAAAGTATTTCTATTTGATATTGTTTACATACATTGCACATTTATACCATTACAATATATGTGAAATGTATATATACCATGATATTTTCAGTATTTGTTTAGTAGTTTCATAACATGATTATATATATATATATATCTACATATTTAGCTGAATTATGTCGCCCATTGCCGCCTATAGTAATATGTTGACCGATTTTGTTTTTGCTATAATGGTAGTATACTTATTTATAATTTTGTATAATCTTCTGTTTGATGGCAGATCAAAACTTGGTTGTATTTTTCTGTATTTTTCATAGGTGAAGATCACCTACATTCCGTTATTGTATATATAATATAGTGCTGTTTGTTTATAAATTACTTCTCTTATTTAAGATTCAAATCAAAGAAATAACTGTAATAAACTACCGTTTTTTTAATTTCTGAACTGAGATATTAAGAAACTTAAATCGCATATGTTTGTGAAAACGTTCTTTAGAGTACATAATTAATGAGGAGTTTCGATGATGTGATGACTTTACCTTACATATAAGTGAAAGTTATCAAATGCCCTCTTAGAGATTGTGTTTCACAATCAAAATTTATAACTAATTACTCTTAAGAATTTCAATTTTAACTCGTAATCTTTCCTGGACTGTCCATGCATTTTCTACAAAATTAACCTTTCAAAGCTTAGGCCAAAATTGTGCTTTATTTTTTCTTGTCTAAAGCACTAACATTTTATCAATTTTTTCATCTATAATTTCTTGCCAAAAATTACTGAATGAAATGGAAATATGTAATTCTAACTTTTTAATTAAACTCCTAAATGTCCAAAAACTGTTCCAGCATTTAAGAAGAAATTAAGTTTTTCAAGTATTCCACTGAACATTGGCATTTGAATGCATAAACATGCATTGTAGTTATGTTGTTATACAAGAGCCATGCTAGACCATTTCTAATTTTTGTTATGTTTCTGCACAAGTTATTAATTGCACTCATTTTATACAGCAGAGTTATATTTATGAACACTGTTTTAAATATGTTTAGTACAACCAAAGTTACTTCCATTAAACATATTCCTTTTTTGAGTTTGAGAATCTCTATCCTCTTAAAACAGAATCTAGTTATATATGTATTTCAACTTTATGTTCTCTGTACAAATAATGATACAATTTCATGTTGCTTTTTCTGTCAGATATGTTGAAAATTATACGTGCTATCTGTATCACCAATGTTAAACATTATTGTTCCTTATATGTCACCCCTTCTGTCTGAATCTCTTGTATACATTATACTATTTTTTCCCACTTTGAAATAGTTATATAAGGTGCTGATTGTGAATTCAGTCGGAGACTTTCGTAATTGCAGATTGTGCGAATTTTTAGTATTGTTTCTTCTAAAACATACCAAATAACCAAGTTAATTGATGATCCTATGAATAATAATGCTGTTATTTGTTTTATAGAATTGCTTTGTTATCATTATTTAGTGGAACTTAATTGTTCTATTGTATTTTTTTCTGTAGACCAATTCCATTATGTAGTGTTTTTTTTTTCATTTAATTCCTTCTAAAGCAATAATTGCCATGCATATAAAGTGCTATATACAAATGTATATATTTTAAATTTGGTGTTGTGCACCCATATTTAAATGTCTTTGTTTCAGTTCTTAGAACGCCATCATCCCGTAACATTGTTTAGACATTTATTACACAAAGTGTAGATTTTCAAATCTCATCATATTTTCTATTAGTGTTGTTTCATTATTTTGATGATATTTTTTTCAGATAAAAATTATTTTTCCAAACTGCCTGAACTACAGAAATTAAAATAATTCCTTTATAATGTTAGGATTTTATTTTTTACTTTTAATTTCTGTTTCAAATATATCAAAAAAGGACATGAAGTATTTATAATACAATGAGGTTACTCATATTGTCTTACTATGACTTAAAAAGTAGGGATTTTACCATGCAGCATTTCGTAATTGAATTTTGTTTAGAAAATCTTAGAATTTCTCCCATCTCAGCATGTTTTTTTCCTTTGAGAAGCTTTAATTTTCTTATCCTGATTTCCCAAAACAATTTTTGTTGCGAGAAAGCAGGGTCTGGTTTTAGCAAACGTATTCTAGTTTATATAATGTTACATTTATTTTCATAAGAACTGCTAATTTATGGTTAAATTTTGAAATATTTCTACAGTCCACTACTTAGCAATATCTTTGATTAGTGAAATCAAATCAATCATTTTTCTTAAAATATGATCGCTTTGTTACATCCATAAATTACAAGAAATGATTGAAATGCAATAATTTCTCTCTCTCATCACTCCATGCAATATAACAAACGGATTTTCGTTTTTCATTTCAACAATATTTGTAAGGGGAAATCTCTTTTTTTTAATATTGATATGGGGTTTTGCGACATTGTTTTATCTGAACTGTCGAAATGTTATTAAACCATTTACAAGCAATATTGATCAAATGTTACACTCTCATCCATTCTCTTTTATTCTTGTTCTATATAAATAGTGAAAATGCTATTAGATGAATGTCTCATGAATATATATATATAGGTGCCATGTGTGTGTACTCTTCACGCTTTTAGGCTTTTTACATTACTTGTTGTTATATACATATTTTTATTTTTGTTAGAAGGTGCTTTTATTGTTAATATGTTATTAGTCCATCTTTATATTGCATACATTTTTATCTGGACATTTGGCTGATTGATTAGGTACTGACGCTTTTATACATACCCATGATTTATCAAACTCATGTTTTAGAAAAGATTATACAGAAATGTAAAAATCAGTCTTAGCTAAGTTTGCTAGGCTAGTGAACGTCATATTTAAGAAAAGATCTTAATATGATTTTAATTTTTGATAATTATCAAATAGTGCCATTTTTACAGGCCAGTATGTGGAAGTGCTGGCTTACAGTTAAAAATCTTATTTTAAATACAATTTTGAACTACGTTATACTTAGAAGTAATTGCTTCAACCAATAACAATATTTGTTTTATTGTGTTTTTAACACTGCATGAAAGGTGATTATACTTTTGGAGTGTTTAAAGGTAGTTAGTTGGGACCATGAATGTTATTTTTTTTAAATTCTTGTGATATTTTATTGAACACAAAATTTCAGTACATCTATTTGCCACGACTGGATCAGTTATATACTTAACTTTGGTACATATTTCATACGTGCGAAATTTATCTCGAACCCTTTTCATTATCTACAAAATAATGATCAACTAGATGATGGGAGTTCTGTGTCTCATTAATTGCATAATAAAAAATTCCTATTTCCGACTGGTTTTAAGCGCATGTTCATCTGAAAATTTAAATTCCAGAGAGGTGGATGGACACACTGGTATTTTTGTTTATAATACGTACTCATAGTTTGGGGAAAAGTCACAAAATTATTTTGCATATTTCATTATTTTTATTGTCACAATTTTAAACTGATTGTAGTCTGTTTTCTTTTATCGCTGAACATGTTTTTCTATTTTGATAAAGCACTTGTTTCATTCTCCACACTATGTTCCATATGATGGTCGTTGCTTTAAGAAGATTGATATGTGAAAGCATTATATTTTTACATTAGATCCTATCACAATTCTAGTATATAGAGCAAATAATGTGTTCTATTTTTGAACCTCTGGACATTTGTTACATTGATATGTACATCTGTGACAAGACTCCTATTTTGTAACAAGAAAAATTAAGATATTCGAAGTAAATATTATTAGCTTATATAATACCCTGGGTATGGATGTACATGTATAGTGACATGTTTAACATGCCCTACTTCTTTTGTGGAATTTAATTTTGTTCAGTGTGTTCATAATGGAAACAAAAGTTTACGAAACAGGTATACGGTAAAGCTTTTTATGAAATAAGATTTTGAACTTCTAATATTCCCCCGATATTTGGTTCGTACATTGGTGCTGTCCATTAATCTGTTGTCGTTACATAACCAGTAGGACCATATTTAGTTGATAAATGAAGGAATCACTTCTACAAAATGCAATTAGATTTGCTGCATATATTCAGCATTACATGTATTATTATTTATTGTATATAAACAATAATAGATAATATTCATCCATTTTACCAATTTCCTCAAAATGTTAAATCTGTTTCAAGTTTTTAAAATAGGCTTATAAAAAATCCTTAATCCTGTTTATATCATTTTATGTGAGTTAACACGTTATTATAAGGAATCAAATTTAGTCTTAATCGTTAAAAATATATGCCGTCCTTCTAGTGTTATGATTATTAAAAACAAGAACCAAATCATTTTAAGCGCACCTTCATTTTTTCAAATAACACATTAAATAGATGACAGATACTGTTTGGATTGGTTTTCTGATAATTATCCTGTCAATATATTTTTGTTGCGATGAAAAAGCTGCATTTAACATTTTTTTATATAGAATTGCACTTTGAAGACTTAAACCGTAGTTAAGCTTTCATAATTGGTATAAATTCACTTGAGAAATTGTATCTTTATTATATTTTAATTCGATATAAGATTATAAACGCATACACTTTTATAATTTAGACCAATTGAAGTATATCTAAAAAGCAATTCATACATAGATATAAGTCAATTGGCACAACTGATGATATTCTTCTAATGCTTTCCAAAGCTTTTTGATGATGGAAACTTTTCATCTGCACATTCTGATATAAGCTGTACACTTTAAAATATTTTTTTAAAAATTGTGTCCAATTGAGGTAATGGGGAGAGACGTTTTATAGGGGCCAGTCTGCTGAAGTTGGTATTATTATATAAGTATATACGTTATTGTTGTTGCCATTTGATTCAGCTTTCACTTTATCACCCCATTAAATACAATAAATATATATACCCAACAAGTGGCTACTAAAGAATCTGTATTCTCACTAGTGTGAAATCGAATTTTTGTCAAAAATCATTAAAATGATACTGAGTTGGTTTCACCCGATGCCCTGTTCATTAATGACAAAATAGTTAATGGATCGATAATAAATTCATCCCAAAGTCAAAAATGTTGCTAAAATTCTGATACCCCTATCTGACCCGCGAATACCATTGTTCATCAGATGTATATATAAGTATCTTATTTCCTAGACATATAGACTCGATAATGACATAAAGCCGATCGAAAAAAATGAAATAAATGTTTTTTTTATCTGTGATATAATCACAGTCTGCTGATCTTGCCATATATTCTTACATTAGATTAAATACTTAAGCATTATACAAAATACAAGTTAAACCGTTTTCATTGACAGCCCACATGTTCTTACGTTATCACATTGTTTTAGTTATCAATGTAATTAACGATTCGTTAAAATGTTTCATATTTTCTCTCATTTATTAATTAAGAATAAATACATATTTTTCTCATTTATTGATTAAAATAGATACATATTTTCCCCGTTAATTGATTAATTCAGAATAGATACATAATTTGGATTCAGGAAATTGCTTGGACAGTGAACTATTTACTTTAAGATTCAAAACCAACATTGTTTTGATCAGATTAAAGATTGTTTAATGTTAATTACAAAGTCAACATTCTCCTGGAAAATATTGAATTTTACAGGTAGACAGTATACTGATAATCAAGTAGTGTTTATTCCGTTTTTGCCTTTTATGGAGTTACCTCCCTTGCGTGTTGGTGTCTGTTGTGACGTATTTATTTTGTAGGCGCAATTCACGTCGTTTTCTCCGAAAAATATGATGTTACGCTTGCAAATACATGACGTCAAAATCAATATCTACCGCAAGGACAGATAACTATGTAAAATACAAATACAGATTATCCATCAGGATAAGGTTAAAAATGTATGTATATTTCCAAAACAGACTCAAAACGTTAGACCATATGGTTGATAACGGTGGGTTGTGTAAGTACTGGTAGTCTTAGGAATGAATATCGCTACAGGGTAGAGACGATGTGTTTAACATGCGTCGCCAACTATAGGTGATTATAACTAGAAATCAATTATATAAGCTTTTAATGGCTAGTATGGTATGCTTTCCTTTATTGGAAGTTTGTTGATATTATTTTAATGCAATTTCTTCCCTGCAATACAATTAGAAATTTTTAAAATGCACATATGATTGTCGACAAATAGATGGATATACTTCTGTAACATTGTAAGCATAACAGGAACATTTTTAGTATTTTGCTTCCTTTGGGATCAGTTTTCGCATTCCATTGTGAAATCGATATTTCTTGGAGCAGAACACACCTTTTTACTTGAATTTTTAATATTATTACAAGTCTGTCAGCAGTTTTATCCGCATAAATCCTTCCGTTTAAAAAACATTTTCCATATAAACTGTTATAAAAATACTGGATAACGGCTTATAAAGAAAGCGCAGTATTATCGTTGTGATAAGCTTTAATAAGGCATTAAGATATAACCAAAGAAAATATTATACATATCTTTTATATATATATATATATACGCCTGACGTACTTTAAGTTTTAAACGATCTGCTGAAGATTCTTTTTGATTCCATGACATGTCGGAAATTTGTAATGATTATTTTAATATTTACCTATGTTTTTCTATAAAAAGAAGTATTGCCGTTTTTACATCTTGATTCAATTGAACTCGTTAATATAAATGACCATAACAGTCCATTGAGTAACTGAAGGGGTAAATTAAAGGTGAACAGGTAGCAATACATGAATCAATGTCGTCAAAGTGAAGCATTTGTCCTCAGATTGTATGATTTGTGTTTCCCTTGACTGGACAAACATGGACTACAGTGTATATTCAATACATTCAGATCGCTATTAGGGCTTAAACAAAACTAGGGTACATCTTATCTTCGTGAAATAAGATTTCTTTGAAATATTTTTTTCCTTGAACTTGAAAGTGTTTTGTCAATTCTGGTAATTTTGTTTATTCTAAACTTGTTTTTTTTATAAATGAAAATAAACATCATGTTTCGTTTTCTACTATATTTCATTTATATATACTTTATAGGATATTTTTTTTAGATAAATCGTATGTCCACAATATCTCGCCCAGATAATAGTTTAGATCATACTAGTAGATCGTCTATTGTAAACATTAGAGCCGTTCAGATATATTTAGGATCTACAAAATAATTTTATATACATTTAAATGAATCATATCAAAACATTTCATGACGACATTCATCGTTAGTCCAAATAAACTGCTGGTGAGGTCTGCGCGGCGTGCTGCCGACCTTGGGTATAGATCGCTTCACTGTGTTATGTTACCGTATGTCGTATTTGCTATTGATGTCACTTGCATAAATCAAAACACTGTTTTATTTGAACACATTTCATAAAATTATATTTGTTATAAACTTTTAAAAAAACCAAGACAAGTATGTCGATGTTAAGTTAACAGCAAATCAATCTAAATGATGGAACATGTCTCGTTTTTATTTCAATATCGGAGGAAATATCGTCACATTTGGTATACTGATATTAAAACTCTATACACAGTAATTTGATTTTTGATTTATGCAAATTAACTCGTAATGTATGAACGTTATGAGATTTTTATTCATGAATTGAGAACAAAATATATGCTTTATGTGTATTTCTTATACACATGACGTTCACAATTGATAAAGATATACATAATTATGTACTTGCCACGTGATACCACAGTAGTACGCATATTTTCTGTATTATATGTTTGTACGGACAAAGGAGAATGATATTGGATATTTTTTTTAAAGGTTGTGGAATTAATTCATATAGTGAATTTACTGGAATCGGTTGAATACGAAAAGTATCTTCGAAAATTTCATTTTCGTGATAGGGATATATTCAATGTTAGTGAAGCTATCAGCATTCCTCAGATGTGACAATTAACAATGTCACAACACAGAATGCGATATCTTTACCGAACGTTCCGCGAGCTTTACTTAAAAATATTGATGGCATGTTATTTGAATAATGTCTTTTTCATGGTGGAAAATATTACATTTCATTTTTTTTCTGATTGAAGTATTGGAAGTATACAAAACAAAAAAATGGCAAGTTGAATATATTATTAGAATAAATGTCTGTACAATGTTGGATATCATTACATATATATATAACTATATACATAGTTCTACTAGCTTACTGTTATGTATAAATGTTATAACCATAGTTTAGCGAGAAAGAGTCTCAAAACCACATACATTACACTGTAAGGAAATATCTCCCGTCAAATCATGTATTACAAAAATGAAAATTCCATATTTTAGTTAAAATGGATTCTATTATTTTTCAGTTTCAGAATAAAAAAACTACTGAAATATTTATGAAATATTTAAAGCAGAAATGAAAAAACAAGAGGAAAAAATCATCTTTGTACAAGTAATTCCTATTTTGAAATGTAACCTATTCAAATGGTACTTAGTTCATATTTAGATATCAGGATAAAATAATATCTTAATCCGAGTTAGCCTACCGTATCACTGGGTGAAGACACATGCATTTTGTGTCAGGAAAATCCTATAACTATGTTCAATTGTTATTATGCTTAGAAAAAGAGATCACACCATATATAATATATATATGTAATTTTACATTATATTATACAGTTACTCCGTCTTCGCATTTTACAGACTTACAGCATATGTATCCATTGTGACGTCGTTGTTTTGTGAGCGAAACTCAAACATTTTTTTTGAAAATATGACGTTACGCTCACAAACATATAACGTCACAATCAACACCTACCTGCATGGGCAGATAGCTCTGTATTATGCAAATACAGACGTTCACACTGGTAGACTGGCGTTATGATTTGTCGGGATAGGTTTGCCTGTGTAATGGGATGTGGTCTCAGTATTGGTCGTTGTTGTCGGGAAGTGTTGTGTATGTATGAGGTGCTATACCTAGATTGTCCGTGGGGCAAAAAAAAGCTTTAAAGTTATTATAGACAAAGTACCAACAGGTGCAAGTTTAAGAGAAATAAATAGAGGAGAAAAAATACCCGTGTTTTTGTCATTTGTATATAAAAATGAAGTGATTACAAAAAAAGAAGTAATAATATTCAAACAATCGTATCAATTTCAACCACTATATGTTCACGTTTATCTAGGATTCCCGCCTAGGTTAACTTCATCATATTAAGTTTCTACGATGTTTCACGATCAATGGACGTCATTATTAGGTACGTTTTTACGATATTTCACGATCAATGGACATCAATATTAGATGCGTTTCTACGATATTTCACGATCAATGGACATCAATATTAGGTACGTTTCTACGATATTTCACGATCAATGGACGTCAATATTAGGTAAGTTTCTACAATGTTTCACGATCAATGGACGTCAATATTAGGTACGTTTTTACGATTTTTCACGATCAATGGAAGTCAATATTAGATACGTTTCTACGATATTTCACCATCAATGGACGTCAATATTAAATACGTTTCTAAGATATCTTGCGATACATTTAAATTTACGTTAGAACTTTTGCTAACTTCCGCGATAATTTGCATCACACGACAATAAAGTGGTTCGCAGTAGATGATGTTCCTTAGTAATAGCAGCTCATAGTTCCTGAAAAATATGGATTGATGAAGGCCGTTTGAGATATTGTTATCGCTTTAAGTATATTAAAAAGGATTCCAAAATAGTACAATTTAGTACATTAAAATGTCTACGTCTCCATATGCATGTAGTGAAAATCGGTTTAACGATATCTTTCTAATCAAGATTAAGTAATTTCTGGTTAAACGTGCTTGTTGACTAAGCTTAATGAAATTCTGAAGCATTTCATCATATTTTAGACTAGGTATAAGATGAAAATTTCGCATGTTTCATGTTTGACGGAAAATAATGAGCATTTTACTAATCATGTGATTCAGCTAATCACCTTTTGAACAGCTGGCATGGGTTTGCTATTTGCTATCCAAGTACATGTATGTTAGAATTGTCACTTTATTCATTTTTTCAAATACAAATTTATCAAATGCCGTAAAGGGTTTAAACATATATATATAAATATCATCTTGAAGGTCTAGTTAAGAATGAAAGGAGCTAGGACTGGACTTTCTGAATTATATACCAATATAACGATCCTATCTCAAGTGAATCATTTAAATACCAATCATATTAACACTTATTGCGACCCCACAATGTTATCGAATGTAAATGAATGGCAATTATAGGACTATGAATGACAATTGGACAAAGGCAAATCCAACATGAAACGCTGTTTCACTAATTTGGAGTTGGACAGTTAGTATTCATACTCCTATAATTGCAAAATGTAAATGTCGTTTTTCGTCAGCTTTGCAAAACTTTTATCGTTATTTGGACGCTTCAACAATTCATTAAATGTTAAGATACTTACTAACATCGCACCGTGAGAATCCCTACAGTTTCTATGTTTGTTTTGGTGTCATTTTTGCCTCCTCAACGATTTACACAGAACCATCGACGAAAGTCGCAGGAGCGAGAGCATTGTATTTCTGGTAGCGTTATCGGCGTCGACATCTGACTCGCATTCCGACCAGTCTCTCAAATAGTCTCAACAGTATTATATTGGTATATTGATCTATAGGCATACAACACACAAGCATAGAGCTTATCTAAATTCCTTTCCCAGAGATATCAAGGTAAACTAAAACTTTGGTACTGGTTACACCTTAAAGTGAACAGTCGGGCAAGGATGGCTAAATCGGTAAAAATGGTGTGAATGTATCCAGTATAATTTCTTTTGAAATGGAAAAATAAAATCTCTCGCCAAAATCTGTCTGCATACGAAGAAATTAATTTAAAGTATGGGAATCCTAAAACGTCCTCCCGGCTGACTACATGTATGTCCGTGGTTACATTTACACGCAGCCTCGCTTTCAATGTTCTGAACTTTACTTTAAAGGTCAGAAGTGGGAATCGTAAGCAGAACTTGGCCGTCGTATTAATATGCGAGAATTATTGGAAGGCCAATGAACGCATTTAGACTGGTTTTCTTTGCTCGACTATTCACTTTAAGAGGACACCATCAACACCACAGTACGGCCTTGATACCTCGACACATCCATACAGAATTCAACATGGGACGTAGGATTACTGAAGCTGTCAACCTGTGGGATGCTAAACTCAAGTTTTCGGTTTAGATTGGTTTCTCAGTAATTACCTGTCGAATGTCCACTAAATTTTGGATTAAGTAAGAGGTTATCAGCAGAACTCAAATATATTTCTTTTAATAATAGAAACGTAAAACTATACCACTAACTATTGCAAGCAGATATTATAAGAATGGATGAACGACAAAAACAGTGACCGAGACGTCTACAATATGATTCCATACTAGTTATAGTTCCTAATTTGGTTACGAATTCAAAATTTCTTGTACGATTAATTCTTAAATGACATATTCTATATCTAGTCAGAAACAGATTTTGGTAGTCTGAAGCGAATTAAAAAAATAATGATTAGAATATGTTTCTATGATGCAGAAAATATGCCCAAAAGTTAAAAGAGGACAATTTCAGTATTGTCGTGAAGTTAATGCAGCAGATTGTTAATACCATGCTGGGATCACGGAGAATTTTGTTTATAATGCCAATGGTAAAGGGACGGTGGTAGCTACATGTAAATCAACTTTCCAACAAAGAATCACAAGCCCTCCACCTCTGGGTTGCTAGTTTGAAACCAACACATTTCTCCAGTCCTTCGACTTTCTACAACTTTGGTTATCCTGGCAGTGTCTCAATGAATTTTGCTGTTAGAAGGTCATAAGTAATTGTTACTGTCAAATTATACCAACAGCTCAGTTCTAATATAAATAAATTACAGTTGACAATCTGAATCCAGTATAAGTATATACGTCCTTACTTCAATAGTGGTGTGGGTAGTGTTAGTATTATAAACACAATTACTAATAAGAAACAAACAGTATAAATCAGAAATCAACGTCTTTAATAATATCAGTTGTTTCATCTTTAACCATAATGTATTTGGATGCTAAAACACATATCATAATAATAAATAATCTGAAGGCTGTTCATTTTTAGAAAATTTTAGTCTCCATATGCTAATCCATGTTCAGGTCTGATCACAGGGATCTAAAAAACACAAGGATTGTTCAGGTCCATGTAGGAAGTGGAAGTGTGGTGGAGTGATTCAATTATATAGTATATGTTCCTGTATATCAAAAATTGACAATTCTTACTATCAGAAAAACTTAAATTTTTATAATTTCATCTTAAAATAGTAACAAAGGGCCATAACTCTGTTATTAATTAGTCACTATACTTTATTTAAAAGTATAACACAATATCATGCTTGGATTGTTACATCATCAATCACTGTTTCCTTAGTTATCAAAAGTATACAATAACAATTACCAATATAATGAGTGAATGTAAAAATTAATGTCATTGTATACAGAATAAGTACATGGCTTCTTAATGTACATTTCAGTTCCATCACAGACTTCATTTTCCCCAAACATACACCTATATGTATCCTTCAAATATTCATTCCAAATTTCAGAATGTCATATTTACATTTTTCCTCCTACAAAACGAATGTATAGATCATGTGAACTTCCTTTTTGTAAAATTTGATCTTTCGAAATAACATTTTTGAGACATTTCTTCAACATTCTTGAAACATGTCTTCGACAATTTCAAATTTTTCTGGATGTTAGTGACTTTCTCCTTTCTTCCCAGCAACCTGAAACACAACATATATAACTATCAGTAGATAGCAGATAACTTCCAAATACCAAGATAACTTTCTGAAACATGTAGAAATTCAATCATTTTACAAAGAACAAAACAAGAGAACGGTAAAGCTAGCCTCAAGTAGCTTTTGATAAAGTAACAGCTTAGTTGTGCGAATACATTTTTACTCGTCTGGCATCTTGAAATTGGCCATATCCCAAAAATGAATCACTGTCAGGTGTGTAGAAAAGCATTTTTGCCACTGTACACTTTAACAATTCACAAAATTATAATAATTGTCCATAATAAAAACAACACTTAAAATCCTATATCAAACTAAAGTAAATGTTTGCTTTTACGAATACCAAAATGTAAGAGCATTTTACAAAGATATGAATTCTGGCCCATTGAGCCTTTTGAAATGATCAACATCAAACATACACAACACAATACTTATCATCCTCATCTAAACCTCAAGTTAAATTGTTACAGAAAACAGCATGTGTCAAGTTACACCAAAACTTCACAAATACCAATAATGGTATTGATGGCAGGCTGATTCAATAAGATCCCCTCCTTTTTAGAATAGTCGGCTATGTGAAAGACAAATGACTGAAGCACATTGCTGAGTCAGTCTGACAGACACATACCCGCTTAAAGTCGGATATACAACTAACATGACATGGCACATCAATATTTCAGTCCGTCTGACAGATACATACCCGCTTAAAGTCAGACATATTGGTGGAGGCAGCCGTACTGCCGACAAATCCCAGATAGTCTAATTGTGTGGTTTCTGTCCCACCCAAGTTGTCTTTTATAAATAACTGGAAAAAAATAAATGAGGAATCGTTTAAAACCTATATTCAATAGACATGTGCGAAATTTTAGATTCATAAATTTTAAAGATTTTTTTTCCATGCATGGTACATAACTTCCAAATTTGTAACAACATAACTTATTGCAAACGAAATTTCTAACACAAAATTAATTCAGGATATGTTATCAATATATTCTTCATCTAAAGATTTTGATTTTGATGTTTTAAATGTGTTTGTCAAATTTTCATTTTTGTAAAGATTTTACTTACCGTTATACATTTCACATTCTGATATTTGACGAAGCGTAGATTGATGAGTGTTCCTTCCTTCACATCGTCGGGTGTAAGTCTGGAAAAAAGAAACAGGTTATCACACTTCACATTGTCTGGTTTAAATCATATCATAGAAATCAAAGATGGATGCCGTCTAAATCGTTAAGTTTCGGTTTTTGGCTGATTTTGATGGTATGAAATGACGTTTTAAGTTTTCCATTGCTCTTAGAAAGAAGAGTTTAACCTGCTGTATCTGATAATCATATCGGTTTATACTGAAAGTGTTTGTTTTTAACCCAAAAGACGCTAGAAAAATATCTCCATGATGACCGTAATATACAATGTGTTGTCAAAACCAGATGACCGTAATATGAAATATAGATGACTGCAATAATTATAAGCTTTGAAAAGTTCTTCCAACTGAAGTTTTAATAGTTACATTTGATATATTAAAGTTATATGTGCCGTATTTTTCATACTCACGAGTCAAGATGAGCTTTTAATATGTTATTCATCACCAAAAATTACCAACTTTTTGAAAATTACAGTGCTTTCAATGCATAGGTTTTAATTTTACATGTACAAATAAGAGCTGAAAATGACTTTTGGCAGTACTGCCAAAAATCATTTATTTACATCAATAGTGAAGTGAAATGAGTACATACGGTGAGACCATGAAACCAAATTGTGGTCTACAATTTCATTACACATTTTTACAATTTTTTAGTAATTGTAAAGTGACTTCTACAGGTATGTTTTCATTTAAACATATTTAAGGCATAAAAACAACAATTTTACAGTACAAAATTTCTGTGTTATTACTAACGTTTATAAGTCATCTGAAGCCATTTGAATGATTTTTACAGCTTTATTCTTCGAACCTAATGGTTTTTAATAAATTAATGATGAAAAAATAACATGTCAAAATTATCACTCTGTTACGGCACATATAACTTTAAATGTTAATTACACGTAGTCATACATATAACAGTTAAGTTATAACATTCTAATATTGAATCAATGTATGTGTACAGATCATGAGATACTTATCATGTGTCAGCTTTGTTCATGTACTAGCTAGCACTAATAACAAATAATGAAAAAAGTGAAAATGGATTATGGCTTTGTTATATGGAGATAGATATTTATATAGACAACATTTTTTTAAACAAAATTATTACATTTCCTGTTCCTATATTTGGCAAACCCATCAGGCGCGGAGTGTATCATTACATGACCTATCCAGTTCAAGAACTGCATGTTTTCTTTGCATGTAAAATGGGAGAAGCTGGGATTACAAATCCCATTTTACATGATGGGAGATGGGATTACAAATCCCATTTTACATGATGGGAGATGGGATTACAAACAGACTCTGCAAAGAAAATATGTTTGTAAAATTATTTAAACCATTATTGAATGGTCATTAATATGTTTATTATTGATTAGTTATAATAATTTAATAATATAGTGATACCTGTACCTATATTTACTGACAATACTGTTACCTCCCTTGCGAGTATTGTCTATTATGACGTCTTCATTTACTGTGACATCATCTTGTATCTAATTTGTATAAAAGAAAGTAAATAAACAATCACCTGAAGATGACCTGAAAGGCCTGAAAACGTTAGCGAAAAGAAATGCCGTGTTGATATTTTTTATTCTTATCTACTAATGCACGTCTTTTATAGATTATCAATCATAATTGGCTGTGTAATATGGAATTTATTAAACATGTCTTGTAATTTGATATACCATATATTAAAGGCTCACTACCTTTCCGGAGCAAAATTTAAAGGTTTCTTAAAGAACATTAATAACATAAGAAAATATATCGATGGCATAAGATGAGGTTACAACATGAAGTTTATGCAAGATTTCCTGCGTAATATACCTGATAACAGTTGGGTTTCATTTCACTGTTTTGCCAGTGATAATTAACTACCGCGCGGTATTTAGGACGACGGCGGGAAACCAAAGACGACCCGCTTTATGAAAATTAACATTTTATTTATCTAAATTAAAATGTTCGTTTTACATTTCCATTTTAAAAATTAAAAGCCGTTTCAGAAAGGAAGTGGGCCTTTAAAGGCCCCACTACCTTTCTGAAACGGCTTTTAATTTTTTAAAGTGGGAATGTAAAACGAGATCGATAATTTTGTAGAGCCACAAAAGTTATTAACTTACCGGTATTAATACACGTATCGTCACCTTCTGAACAATCTGATTAAAATAAAGAAAATGTCAATTTTCAACATATGGGTCGTCTTATGTTTCCCGCCGTTGTCCTAAATACCGTGCGGTAATTGACTATCACTGCTCCATACGGCAAAACAGCGAAATGACTCTCCACTGTTATCATATATGATGGAGGAAATCTTGCATAAGTCGGTGTTGTAACCTTACCTTAGGCCATCGTTATATATTTTCTGATGTTTTTAATGTTTTTAAGAAACCTTTATGTTTTACTCTGGAATGGTAGTGGGCCTTTAATCAATTCATCTGACATATTAAATATCCAATGAATATAATGAGTACCACAGTATACAGGAGGAAATTTACACCAAGGACTTTTTAGTGCTAGATCATTTATTCACCATAGAATGTTATACATTATGGATCTACATGTGCATCGCATGCTGTATACATGTTTCCAAGAAGTATTTGGAAATATTAGGCTAAATGGTTGCCATACTGATCCAACTAAGAGTTTATACCATTCAGTGTTTTATATTATATTAAAGTCATCTTTGGGGCCACATTCAAAATTATGAAATATTATGGGCATCCTTACGATCATTAGCTCTCAATATTACAGTCATCATCTTTTGATATTACCGTTATCTCGGAGATATATTTCTAGCATCTATTGCGTTAAAAGCATACACTTTCAGTATAAACTGATATGATTTTCAGATGTAACAGGTTAAACTCTTCCTTCGAAGAGCAATGAAAAACTTTAAGCTTCATCTTAAACCATCAAAAATAGCCAACGATTTGTTGTTGCCAAGTATTCCTTTGCAATGACGAAAATGACACAAACTTAATCTGATGAAAATTAAGATGAAAAGCCAAATGCCTGAAGGCACATCAAATAACTGGACTGGAGTCACTGGAGACTTACTCTAACGTTTGTGTTGGTTCCATGTTCTCAGCTTTGTCAAAGTCCAAGGAGTTGGGAAGGTTCTGGAAAACTTTCACAGTTTTAGGGCCATTCTCTGTAATCAGAAATCCTTATGTTAATTGATGATATCATACACAGCAAATGAAATGGAAAATTCAGTGAGGCCAATTCTATAACATAACTATGAAGCAAAACAAAAATGTATTGTTCTATATTCCTTATGAAATATCTAACAAAAATATTGACAAATTCCACAACATTCGCAAGAGCCAGGATTTGGCATACAAGATGTCCAATCACAATGTGTAATGGCGGACACAAGCGAGTCGAACATGTCACACACAGCGGTTATGGAGAAGAAGTCGATTGTTCACAGACGCCGGACGCCATGGTATCCCATAAGCTCACCTCGGTCCTTCGGACCAGGTGAGCTAATAATGATGGTATCAATCCGATACAAATCCTCACTTCATGTCATGTATGACAACATCCCATTAGGGGTCATGCTCTAATGACCTTTATCTCCCATACTTCAGTTCATTTGCATTTTCTCCTTCTGGCTGCATCAACCAAAAATACAGACATTTTGTCACAGTATGAATGTAAATGTTGTGCCCACTTGGGATTCAAACTAGTGACCCAGAGGTGAAGGGCTTATCAGGACATCTTAACCACTCGGCCACTGCGACCCCAATACTAATTTGATAGGTTAATTTGCAAGGTCACCAGAATGTGACCCTTACATGTCTGAAGTATGTATATTTAGATGAGATTGTACCTAATCAATTAAATCTTACCAGCAGGTCCATACATCTTTAGGGAATGTAATTTTACACTTTGGTTAAACTCCACATTGATTATCAACTGAAAAACAAAAAAACCTGAATATTTATTTTTTCCTTACAATAGATGTACAGAGAAATGATTTCCATTAGAAATAACTAACAAGATATTTCATAACTCTGACCAGTGATCAATATCTGATTATCTGATATTGAAGGTAAACAATGCTAAAGGACAAACAGATGCTGAACAATGGCAGAAGGTCATCACCTCTCTTCACCAAAGTTTTACCTAACATGCATACATGTATAAAGTTTATATAATTGGCTATCATTTACAAGTGGTCTTCATACACAGTTAGATTTTACTGAAATCTTCAGATTCCATTAAATAATACCATAGACAGTAGTGAAATACTCAACTGGTTCTAAATAGTATACATATATTTCTACAAAAAAATGTATGTAATAGTAATAAGTAAAAGTAAAGTACACAAAAATACCTCAAAGTATTATCCAGATGTACAATAATCTAAACGATTAATCCAAATCTTTCTACTTTGTGGTTTTCTATGGGATGTTTTTATTATATTATGATCACTTATAAACTATAATTTTATTACTCTTTACTAAATTACTACCCAGTAACATGATAACACCTACCTGTTCATCACAATCCGACTCTAGGTAGCCTCCCTTTGTTGTAAACGCGTGAGCCAGTGGATGATCATCAGCTTCGTTCAGACACTCGCAGCCTGACTTGTTTATAAATGATCCCAAGTCCATCTGTGAATAAACAAAAATAACATAGATAGAATTATTGGTCAATGACCGATTGACCCCTGTGTTGTCTTCTCCCTTTACCAAGTTAAATGAACACTGTTAATCCTATTTATATACAGTCAAACCTTGATGTATCAAATAATCATTATATTTACCAAAAACAAAACAAAATAAAAATGAAGTACAGAGGACTCCACATAATCGAATAACGGTTATTTGAATATTTCGGTTTTTTGCATAAAATTCTGCGGTCCCGATTTTTCCCTTCTTTATCTTTGTTTTTCAACTCCGTGTATTTGCATAGACTTTTACATGACCTCCGGTTATTTGAATAAAATATTTGGGAAATTCTAAAAATAAAATCGAATATTTTTCAATTTTGCAATATATTTTTAGCGAAATTTGCCGATATATGTTTCAAGATACTTCGCTTTTACTAGAAATCATCATGGTGACAGATTAACGTTATCGTATGGCTTGTCATTTTATGCATGAATCTGCAAAGGTATTCGACGCTGTTACGATTTACATCAGCAGCGGTTGATCATAACTTTAGTATAATCACTGACTCAAACATCTAATTAAAGCATTTGCACTTTAAAATATGTTTATTTATTAACGTATCGTATCTTAGTTCACGATTGGTTGGAGAAACCATGCTTCCCTACAACAATCATCATTCATGAGTAGTCTCGTTCAACCAGAGTCTTGTTGACTACGACAGACATGTGCGAATCAAGCGAATCTCGTTGAACAAGACATAAAAGTGTGCAAAGTCGGCATGCAATGACTACCGCAAGTTTCGTACAGTATGTAGGATACAAAAGATACTTGCTACGTTGTTTCATTGCTACTTGAATATGCATTAATTTCTGAAATGTTATCAAGCTATTCGCCGTATAGATCAACAATACAGAGAGAATTCTCAAAACACATTTATGTCCAGTGAACGCATGGCTTCATCACCTGCCGCCATTTTCGAATTCATACACATGTGTAAAAACCAATACTAGGCCTACTAGTTGATCGGCCATTTGAAGTTTAATCACGATCGTGAGTTCATTTTGCCAGGCAAATGTATGTAAATTTGTTATTATTTAGGTTCAGAATTGTAGACACAAAATCAATCCTGTTTAGTTATCGCATTTGATATCGATCGTTAGCTGTTTCTCAAATATTCACGGGTCGATCTAACGTAAACAAGAATCTAATATTGGAATATTTTTTGTTATTAAACAATTAAAATCGATTTACAACTTCGAAAATAATTACTTGTTGTTCGTTTTAAGTGTAAATAATTAACATATTTATCAAGTAAACGAAACGATATCTATTTGCCTGTTCACATACATATGTGTGAGGTCAAACGAAGGTGCAAAATGTCATCTCCGCCTATTCAAATACTCCGGTTATTTGCATATTTTCTTCTGGAAAATGACTTATTCAAATAAGTGGAATCCTCTGTATACAATTAATCCTGTGTATTATAATCATAAGCAAGACTTACTTGTATTAGACCATCAGGGATCAATCTATCTCTGATTTATTACCGTTTATGGGTAAATTTCTCCTCAAGGAATGAATTCCCCATCTGGGCTAAAATTTCCTAGAAGATTTAAAAATTCCCCATTTGAGGCTAAAAATGAACGTTTTTGTAACACAATTTCCCCTGTGACTTATTTTTCATGATTTTTTAGACATTTGTTTGCAAATTTCGTCATATATATCATACAGCTACTGCATATGTTATAATAAACTCAAATTTTTCATTATTGAGCTTAAAATCTTGCTTTACTAAATCTAATAATAAAATTAGTTTTTTTACAAGTACTTTTTCGTCAAAATGAAAATAATTTTTGACCAAAATAAGAAGATACAAATTCCACTCTATTTTGCAAAACATTTCCCCTATTTTGAAAAAGGGTAGTTTGTCACAAAACCTAGATTGATCCCTGGGGCCATACAAAAAAATATTTGTGTTTCCGGTAACCTGACAAACCCTATAAAATACATTCCTACTAAAGAACTTTTTATCAGTTTTCATCTTCTTGCTCCTCCGAAATAAATATCCTGTATATGTGATATTAGAATACTTGATACATTAACTTATATGACCCTTGACTTATTTATCCTGTACATGTTATATTAACATACTCCATACTGTATTACATATACTTACATGACCCTTAACTGCTGTCTCGTCTTCTCCCTCCTCTGCGTTACCCCCATGCTCCTTTATTTTACTCTCTAACTGAACAGGGTCTGCTCCTCGAAAACTGTCCACTTTGGATTTGTTTTTAAAAAGTATGAAAGTTGGCATAGCCGTTACTCCATGGGTTCCTGCTGTTGTCTAAAAATGAAAATAAAGGTAATAATTTTATTTAAAGGATATATACAGATTTTTTCACCAGATAAAAAAGGAGTAGAGCCACATGCAACTGTAACTGTACCGATACTATAAAAACAATAATAATGTATAGGATTTTTTAATGAATCTAAATCTTCTGTCCTTAAAGCAATGATTAGATGTTTCGTTTGTTAAGTTTTATATCAATTGGTGTTTCATTTGACACGATAAGATGATTATTTGTTCAGAAAAATCGTTTTTATTCCCAGTTCATATGCATCACACATTGTGTTTCATAGTGTAAAGAGACAGTGATGAATCCTTATCACTTTTAAATCCTTGTATACAATCACCTGACACTGATCAACGTCAATTTTGAGGAAAACCACCTTAGGGTATCTTTTACTGATAGCTTCATACTCTGGTGCCATCCTCACACAGGGCCCACACCTGGGAAATCAGACATATTCAATTTCAATTTGTTTATTTCCGTAAGCCTTGCGGCTTATAAGACACAAAGTACAATTTTAATACATAATGAACAATTTAAACATGTACAGGAGAGTGATTGTATACAATAAAACACAAACATTAGTACACAATTATCATACATCAGATACTATACAGTTACGGTGTATTAAGAGACTGAGAACGTTTCTGGAATGCAAGTTTTAAGAATTTTCCGAGATTATTTAAAACTTTAACATTATTTACACTGAGTAATTGAACAAGTTTGAACACACTTGGATGATAAAAATAATAAGGTTTCAGATATCTAACTCGTAGTTGGGTATAATCACATAATCACATAGAGACAACTGGTTGAAACTTAACAATATGTAGTAACGAGATACGACTGAGATACATACGTACGACTGGGTCGTATTTTGTGTTCGAAGAAACAGAGTTGACAAACCAAAATATTCACTAGAGTACGAGGGTTATGCATTGGCGTGAACAACTTAACATTTACAATACAATAACTTATATCTAAAATAGCTTATTTCATACAAATAACGTTAGGCTCCTGTAAGCTATCAGCCAGACACAAACGGTAGTTACAATGTATTGACAAAAATAACTAACTGTTGTATACTAGACAATCACATGATTTGGTTGGTAACATCGCAGAATTAATATGAAGGTAGCATATTTTTTTTTAGTTTTCTAGTAGTTAGAATTATTGCGAAAAACAATCGTTGTAAACAAATTCGAAAATTCTAGATCAACGTTTTTGTCAGGTTTATAAGCTGTAAAGCCAGCCATAGTACAAAAGTTTGATCCTATTTACCAGGTCGCGAAGAAATATGCGACTGTTAACTTGGTTCCTGCATTCGTTAGCTCCACATCAAACTGTGAATCTTCTTCAATTATTCTAACTAACGACATTGTGCTGTTTGGGATATCAAGAGTGACGCACTTTTCTAAAACCGGCGAGTAACCGGAAGTGGCAGACTACTTGGCAAAATATGAAATTTCAACGGACAAATATTCCGGAATTTATACCGAGTCGGATTTTCGGATTTAGATCTACTTATAAAATGTATACGTTTGATTTCCGAATATCAACATTTTTAAATAGTCTTCTAAACCGATACTGGTCATTTCTTTTGGTCTTTTAGTAAGATTGATTTTAGTTTCATAATTTATTTTAATTCGTAATTTTAATATTATATAAGGCAACGAAGCATTTGTAGCACGTTAACTACAGCCTATATTTTCTTTTTGTAAACGGTAAGCCTCTGTTTTGAACCATGCATTAAAGATTTAAAATCAAATATATTCTGGGAGTGTTTGATTTAAAGGCCCATTAAGTTTCCGAGACAGCTTTTCAGAAAACGAGTTTGATAATTTTGCCGAGTTACAAAAGTGACATATTAAGTAATGACTTATTAATACTACACGCACGTATCGTCAACTTCTGAACAATTTAATTAAGATAAATAAAATGCTAATTTTCATAACACGGTTCGTCTTACGTTTCTCGTTATCGTCCTAAATACCACACAGTAGCTATATAGTTGACTATCACTGTGCCAGACGGCAAATTATATATATAGCCTATAGACCTAACAAGAAATCCCACAGGGATCTTGGTGCCCACCAAAGAATGATCTATGTCTGACATTGGAAATTTGACAAGAGGGATATTTTTAGCGATAACAAACTTTAACTATCAAAATTCAAGATGGCTGCTTGGTGGCCATCTTGTTGACCAATCAGTCTCAAATCGCATGCACAACTAGGGCCCTAGCTATAGGGGAAGCTACATATGATATTTGAGAATGATCTGAGAAAAAGCAATAACAAGAATTGTTAACGGACGGACGGACGACGGATCACCGACGAAAAGAGATTTGAATAGCCCACCATCTGATGATAGTGGACTAAAATCAGCGAAATGACTCTACCCATCGTATAGTACGGAGGAAATCTTGCATATGTTTTGTGTTGTAAGCTAATATTAAGCCATTGCTACATATTTTCTCTAACCTTTTTTTTTTTTTGTATTCACCACACGCATGCATCCCATTTCTTTTTGTAAATGAACATGTGTATCTGAGTAAGTGTGCGTAAAAGGATGTACAAGTGCTTAATTATAATCCATTGTAATATTAAACGAGCTTATGAAATCAATGGCATTATTTTTAATTGTTTGAAATATTTGAGAACTCTGATACCAATACAAATAACAACTTTTATTGTTTAAATTAAAAAGTATCAACTTTATTTCTTTATAATATGTTTATATTTATAACAAAGTTTGAGCTGCCACCAGAAGCAAGTACCAGATTTGCATTAGAAGATGGCTGCGAAGTAGATGATAATGAGACATATCTTGCATTTAAAGAAAATGCCTTATTGTATGCATTAAAAGATGACAAGACAATAAATCTGCCAGGATCCTGAACTGGTAATAATGTGTGAACCCATGCAGTTATCAACGCACCTGACCCAAAGGTCAGTAGTATAGTATATAGTTAGGGTGACTAGATAGTAAGGTGAGTAATTAAAAGATTATAATTAATAAGTAGAAACTTCCGTAATTATCGTGACACCTGGAAGTTAAATCGGATAAGCAATAGGGGTATGGTGGCAGCACTTGACCTAAGAAGATCAAGGAGAAAAGATACTATCATGACTGGTAGAATCCTCGGGTATATACACTTTCGTGACTGAACTGTTAGAAATCTTTGGTTAGATCTTTCTGAGTCCATTTTACGAGAACTAAGAAATGAAAAATCCTTTCACTCACTTTGTTGAATTATGAGAAAAATAACTCAGGGGGGTTGGAAAGTAACGAAAATGAAAGAAATAAAGAAACGCTATGCATGAATTGAATGTAAAGTAAAGTTGGTTCAAGTATCGTACTAATAACTCGATTATTTTGGCTTCGGGTCCCTTCGATTGTAAATTCAATAAAAATGAAGGTATCAGCATGGTAAGAAAATAATGACAACCCAAAATACTATCAACAGTTTGTTTATTGAAGGGAAAAATGGAACAAAATAAGAAAACGTTTGATAAAACTATTCTATCATCAGATCATTATTTATCATATACATATTGTGACAAAAACCGGACCCGGGTGCGGTATTCCTAAGTATTCCTTGGTAGCGTGCAGGTAGTACCCAGCACCCAGGTCGCAGTTCCTGTCTAACCTTATATTTTGTATGATCCGTAGGTTAAGACTACAAGTCTCAACGATTGCTTATCCGGAATGATCCAGCATAATAAAAGACTCAAGCCAGTAATAAAAATTAAAGAATATATTATATAACTGAGAAAGTCACAACATGTGTTAAATAAGAATGATAATCTCCATAATTCCAGTAATCTCACAGAGGCTAAGAGCCGTACTCTTGAAACTTATGAGTCTTTCCTGAGAAATCGACTACTGACATCTCACAGAGGCTAAGAGCCGCACTCTTGAAACTTATGAGAGTCTTTCCTAAGCTTGTCATAAACTACGTATATACAATGATAACTCATAGAGGCTAAGAGCCGCACTCTTGAAACTTATGAGTTTCATATCCTATAACCAAATAATCCAAGAAATAAATACTTAGACAACTCATAGAGGCTAAGAGCCGTACTCTTAAAACATGTGAGTGTCTAATCCTAACTTAAAACGTAACCAATTTAGTCTGGCGCTATTATCCTGCGAGAGCGTAGTGACCGCTCGCTGGTACCGGTGAAACAGAAGTGGCGAGGCCCTGTGCTCACCCCTATTTATAACCTTTGGGCCTCGGGCGAGGCTAGGCCGCCCGCTGATTGGCTGAAAGCCTCGGTTGGCCTGTCTCACACCCGAGACCTTACGCAAAGGAACTATAATATAATCCCTCCGATACTATAAAAATACACATCGTATACAATGCATCTGTACCTAAATCAAATACACAAATCTTCATAAACCATAAAACGATCTAATTATAATAACAGACATTCTTTACAATAGTTCTACAACGAATACACTCGAAACGCAGACTACGTCATTTTGACAACAAGTTGTCAGCGACGAACACATGAATGTCAACAACGACATTTACAGCTAAATAAAGTCGTCTAACAATGAAATCGAAGGTATCTCGGCGAGATAACTAACACATGGGTTTGTACATTCATTGATTTACATGTAATGTCGATTACTTAATCTTATATCGAACACATTCCACACACTAGATCTAGTCATGTTTGTGTATTGACGGAAAGAGCGAGACCGTGACGTGATGCACTCGTACATTATTTCAATCACTCTCGCATCTTAACAATTAATTCATACAATGCAATAACTCAATGAATAACAATCTTCAGCATTTATATTTCTATGTCCACAGCATAAAACTGCCACGCTACGTCCTAGCGCTATTTATGTCAGAATCTTCAAATATTCTCTACCACACAGTATCGTTTATGTAAACTGGAACACCTCGACCCGATCCCTGATCGGGTATATGCCCTAACCACAGGCCACTAACCTGTTTTGTTACATCTTAAACACTGTATCTTAAATGTAAACTGGAACACCTCGATCCGATACCTGATCGGATATATGCCCAAACCACAGGCCACTAGGCCTATTTTGTTACATTACCCCCGGTTTTCTAAAACTTGACGTCCTCGTCAACACTTTATCTTCCTGGACATATAACTGATAAATTGCTGCTAACCTGTAAATTCATCTTACAATAAAATGTTACTAACTTTGAATTCAAAAACTAATTCTGGTAATCATACCCTCCAGAATTTCAAAGAAAAACATTTGTACATTTTTACATTTCTTTGTTTTACCACAGGCTAAATATTTTCCCCTTCACAACACATAGAGGACACCTTTCACCTGCTACTTTACACCACGCGCCTCGGGGAAACACTTCCCATACACGTATAAATATACAAAACATATTCTAAAGTTGCAAAAATCTTTTTACAAACGTACCTTTATCACTTGGTAAAAATCTGGCAATATATAAATATGCTCTCATAACAACACTATACTTATTATGATCCAACTTTACATTTATAATTGGACGTCTTACCTACAATTATGACATTCCGGATTAAAATTTATCTTCCATAGTATACCTCCGAATTATGATAATTAATTTCTACAAAATATTAACTGTCGTGAAATCTTACCATGCTGAAAATGTTTCTATATTTCTTAACACTAAATCACATAACTTACACTTATTTCTCGTTTAATCATAATATCAATAGTCTCTACACTTCCATCATCCTTATAGATCCAGATCCTTTCTTTGTCAATTCGTCTGCTTCTTGACTCAAGAGGGAGTCCATCTACTTCACGACTCAAGAGGGAGTCCATCTGCTTCACGACTCAAGAGGGAGTCCATCTGCTTCACGACTCAAGAGGGAGTCCATCTACTTCTTAGAAAAGTTATGTTGTGCCATAGTTTTTTTTTGTGTAACTGTATGACATCAAAATACAGTAAATTGAGTACTAAATTCATGGAAAATATATTTTCTGTAATCTATGAATATGACTTCTGGTAAGTCTTTTACTCGGGTCATGATGTCCTTTTGTTCTGGTTCATGCTTTATGTTCCTTTTTATACTTGATACAATTCATCCTCTTGTGTCCTGGTTGATGACAATGAAAGCAAAGACCGTGAATTTTGAAGTACTTCTTTCTGATATGCTGTAGATCTGTTGAAGGTCTACTTGAATTATTTTTCAATGTAGACTTTAAGGAATCCAGCGATTGGATAAGCCGTTGCATAGTGCCCAATAAAACATTGCTTTTATCTGCATTTTCTGTTTCGTCAACTGTCTGGTTTCGGTTAACTCCGTTGGATGAGACAATATTACATTTGCTCTTTCTAAAGTTAAAGGCCTCATATTCCATACTTGCTCTCACTGCCTCATCAATGGTCTTTACTTGTCTTTGATACACTGCCCATTCCATATCTGAATCATTCAAGCTGTCAATGTAGCAGTCCAGCATCAATTGATCTCTTATCTGTCCACAGTCCATGGGATAAGCCATTCATACCAATCTCTTGATGTCATGTGCGAGCTCAGGTAGTGTTTCATCCTTCCTGCGAAGTCTACTTTTCATTTCAGCCTTGTATATTTCCGTCATATTATCTAGATGGAATCGGGAAGTCAATGCTTCGACTAGCATTTGGTAATTCTGACGCTGGGATGGCGTCAAACAACCCAATACCTCTTACGCAGATCCACGCAAAGAGATGGCAAGCTCAAATGCCTTTTCATTTTCTTTCCATTGGTTTAACATAGCAACAATTTCAAAATGTATAAGGTAATCCGGCCAACTAGTCTTGCCATCATATGTTGCAGGTTTCCTGTATTTTCGTGATTTTCCCTGCTCTGTAGGTCTGCAATCATTCACGTCTCTAATTTGCCGATGAGGGTTTAACTCTTCACTTGCTTCTGGGTGCCTGACGGGTAAATGAGTACTTTCTCCGCTCTGACGAATCCCCAGGTCCCTCGTTTCCCGAACGGACCTGACATCTTGATTTTCTAAACCAAGACATTGATTATTCACATGCGACCCTCGACCACCTCTACACCTATAGCTAGAGTGGTATAGCCCATGTTTATTTCCACCATGCTGTAGAACCCCACTCTCATGGTTATCAGATCTGGTCAACAGATCCCTGTTTTCGTCATTACTGAGCGCATTACCTCCTGCTGCACCATTTTCCTCAGTAGTGTTTCTCTCTTCTTCACTACTGGACCGGAAGTCCATCCCAGTGGCCATTCTGGGATTTGTTCCACTTTCTCCATCAGTGGTATCCGCATACAGGAAATATGATGTCAGACTATTATTTCCAGTCTGCACATCCCTGACTCCCGAAAGCAACAGTTATCTCCCTTTTCCATGTCTTCAAATTTTCGACCCAATATGATCATTTGCTCATTTAGATATTCCATTTCTTTTCGCAGGTTCCTCTCTCCGGTTGTACCTGAAGGCGTCATTTCCAGTCTACTTCCATGTAGCATTGGAGTACTTATATTGCTTTCATCATTAGCCGAGTCCACTAAATGATGAGCCTGTGGGACGTCTGTTCCACCGGTACCAGTTGTAGACGTGCCCTCTCCTTGTTCTTCTGCGTGATGTGTGTGCTCTCCTTTGTCTTCCGTTTCCAACATATTTACTAGATTTAGGTTTTCCAAGCAATCAAAAGGATCCCACCGCTGCCACCACTGTGACAAAAACCGCACCCGGGTGCGGTATTCCTAAGTATTCCTTGGTAGCGTGCAGTAGGTAGTACCCAGCACCCAGGTCGCAGTTCCTGTCTAACCTTATATTTTGTATGATCCGTAGGTTAAGACTACAAGTCTCAACGATTGCTTATCCGGAATGATCCAGTATAATAAAAGACTCAAGCCAGTAATAAAAATTAAAGAATATATTATATAACTGAGAAAGTCACAACATGTGTTAAATAAGAATGATAATCTCCATAATTCCAGTAATCTCACAGAGGCTAAGAGCCGTACTCTTGAAACTTATGAGTCTTTCCTGAGAAATCGACTACTGACATCTCACAGAGGCTAAGAGCCGCACTCTTGAAACTTATGAGAGTCTTTCCTAAGCTTGTCATAAACTACGTATATACAATGATAACTCATAGAGGCTAAGAGCCGCACTCTTGAAACTTATGAGTTTCATATCCTATAACCAAATAATCCAAGAAATAAATACTTAGACAACTCATAGAGGCTAAGAGCCGTACTCTTAAAACATGTGAG
The DNA here is from genome assembly GCF_041381155.1 of Argopecten irradians. Lineage (NCBI taxonomy): Eukaryota > Metazoa > Mollusca > Bivalvia > Pectinida > Pectinidae > Argopecten > Argopecten irradians. The sequence continues at coordinate 11,544,472 of NC_091146.1, read as the reverse complement.
TGTCTAATCCTAACTTAAAACGTAACCAATTTAGTCTGGCGCTATTATCCTGCGAGAGCGTAGTGACCGCTCGCTGGTACCGGTGAAACAGAAGTGGCGAGGCCCTGTGCTCACCCCTATTTATAACCTTTGGGCCTCGGGCGAGGCTAGGCCGCCAACTGATTGGCTGAAAGCCTCGGTTGGCCTGTCTCACACCCGAGACCTTACGCAAAGGAACTATAATATAATCCATCCGATACTATAAAAATACACATCGTATACAATGCATCTGTACCTAAATCAAATACACAAATCTTCATAAACCATAAAACGATCTAATTATAATAACAGACATTCTTAACAATAGTTCTACAACGAATACACTCGAAACGCAGACTACGTCATTTTGACAACAAGTTGTCAGCGACGAACACATGAATGTCAACAACGACATTTACAGCTAAATACAGTCGTCTAACAATGAAATCGAAGGTATCTCGGCGAGATAACTAACACATGGGTTTGTACATTCATTGATTTACATGTAATGTCGATTACTTAATCTTATATCGAACACATTCCACACACTAGATCTAGTCATGTTTGTGTATTGACGGAAAGATCGAGACCGTGACGTGATGCACTCGTACATTATTTCAATCACTCTCGCATCTTAACAATTAATTCATACAATGCAATAACTCAATGAATAACAATCTTCAGCATTTATATTTCTATGTCCACAGCATAAAACTGCCACGCTACGTCCTAGCGCTATTTATGTCAGAATCTTCAAATATTCTCTACCACACAGTATCGTTTATGTAAACTGGAACACCTCGACCCGATACCTGATCGGGTATATGCCCTAACCACAGGCCACTAACCTGTTTTGTTACATCTTAAACACTGTATCTTAAATGTAAACTGGAACACCTCGATCCGATACCTGATCGGATATATGCCCAAACCACAGGCCACTCTAAACTAAAACATGTTTGCTGGTACACTGCAAGTGTAATATCCGTCGATCAAAGAATACATGTCCAAATTACATATCAACAACAACGAACAAGTAATAATGTATATGTTTATAAAATAAATTTGTGAAGAAATATGAAAATTCTAATATTTTTCCTTCCTAGTTGGAACATTCAGACAGTCACAGGAGAGCCGATCAAAGATTTTTTTATGATTACTTTTGAGTGAAGTTAATCTTACAATAACTTTGGCTCGAATATAAATAACTAAAAGAGTGAAATTCGATGTTTCAAATACTCTAATTTATACTCTAATAGCAGGTATCTTCGTGTAATTATGAAAGGAAATCCACACAGAAACAAAAGTTTCAGATTTTTTGTCGAGGAGTTCAGCAACGAATAAGCTTTAATTGGATATTTTCCTGTAGTCTGTACTCTCATACAGTGTGAATTGCAAAGTTTGTGACTGTAAAATGAAATTTTACGTAAATATTTAAGAAATCCTTGACTAAAGCATCAAGGATATGATGCTTGACACACGTACACACCGATGATTGATCATTGCAAACAAATCGAGATACATATATTGCAATACCGTAAAACGTTTCAACATGTGGTAGAAGGAATTTACTTTTGATATAATAAAAGATCAAATAATTGATATATTAAACAAAACAAACTATTTTTTCAGACCGTGCGGTCGCTTTTAATTTTTAATCGATATACGAGTAGATACACCGATATTATAGAAATATAATTAGCTATGCTTTGAACCATTGGTGTGATGGTTATGTAATACCTTGACCAGGATGTTGTTTACCTGTACACAACGCCATTCATCGAACTCACCTGTAATTACCTGCCGCGGGCAATTTGCTATTCGGTGGACTATATCGGATTTTTGCTATTGTCTTAGTGTCTATCAGGTTAGGACATCCGTTAATTGGATTGTGATTTGAATTATGGAAACCCCGTACATCTATGCTCTAGGTTTTTTATTGTCACCTCCATTTTAAAAATGAAGATGTAAAGGTAAATGGAAATAAATATACCTGATCATACCTAGGAATATATATTACACACACACACATATATATATATCGTACACAGGTAAAAAAAATAATGGAAGTTGACTTATTCAGAAACAAAAATGGTTCTAAGAACTATTTCAACTAAAGGTTTAACCTTAAAAATTATTCCAGTCGAGTACTGTAATTACGGAATCGTGGCATATGAAAATCTTCCGTAATTTCTAAGGTATATTAGTCAAAGTTCTAAGCATGTATTTTCACCGTTTCGAATCTAAATACATGTATAGTCATACAAGAAGGATTACAACATTATCACACTAAATATACTTATTAAATATCACTTAGTATATTTTTGAAAAGGTACAAGATATCATATCTATTTATAATGCCTGTATACAAGTAATTTCAATTTTCATTTGAACACTTGATGTGGTTACTTTTTGGATTAAACGATAAATGTTCATATATACATATTATTTTCGGTAAAAGTTCGGTAGTGTTACTCCAATATCACATAACTGATAACCGTCCACATTTTATTTTTGTTTGCATCATTACAGCAGGAGTTTGAAATAAAAACACGGATTCTAGATATATTCATGCTAAATTTTGGGATTTTACTCATAAAAAGATAGTGTTACATTATACTGTTTTTTATTACACTGAAAGTTACATCATATGCCATCTTAATCTCAGTCCAGACTGATCCGAACATCATTTTGATATGCTAACAAATTGGACTGATTATCTAATATAAAGTTAGATATATGCTTGTTTAATTTTTGAAACGGTGTGAATGGAATGTTTTGAAACTGAAAATATCTACACCATAAAGCTAAAATAACCATTTACTCGAAAAACTCAAATTGTAGATCTAACGTATACGTATATATGCTGTATACATGTATAGTACTAGGCTTACCTTGTGTAGCCGCGGACTACTCTGACATCACAAGACCACGTGACCACCTAGCTCATTATCTCTGAACCAAGATTTCAAGATTTTCAAGATTTTATTTATTCACTCAGATACACAAAATAGTGTATAACAAGAGGTCAGACATTTTTAACAGAATGGATGCATGACAGGCAAAATGTAACATTATTTGCAGAGAAAATATGGAAAAATACATACATTTTAACATTTCATAATTGTAACTATAAATATAATAAACTTATCTACTACATAATCACAATGCTGGGTGATACAAGTGTGTTATGATAACTTGACTATGAACAAACTGACATTAATATATAGTTTCTTATAAAATATTGAGAACATTCCTTCCATTTTGTAGTAATTAGGATTTCTGTAATAGTAATTTGGGATATATTTACTACGCAATTGGCTACATTATGGTTGTATACACAAATAAAAAATGGAACTCGTCTCCAGTACCAGCGCTACAAAGTGGACATACTCTATCTTGACGTTGTATCCCAGCCCATCTTCCAGTTTCAACCGGAAATTTTATATTTGAGGTTCTAAATTTACATATTGTTTTCCTGTCTTTTACATTTAATCGCATAAGATAATCTTCGAATCCAAAATGGTATTTAAATATAGAGTATGTCCGTCCTCTCAGCGTGTTTTTCTAATTGGTTAAACCATGTTTGTATAAATTGGTCTTGCGATTTTTGAGTAATAATTGAATGTAGATATTTAATATTAGGTAAACAATTTCTCTGATGTATCCAAACAAAACTTAATCCAACACTGTCTAAAATATTTTTAACATATTTCATCCATTTAAACTCAATCTGACCAGTTACATGGAGAGTATACATCAATTTGTACATAAAACTAGACAGTTTGCTTTCATTGGATAGAAGAGTATACCAAAGTTTTATCATTTTTAGTTTTATATTAACAGTAAGAGAATACCTGCCGGTTTCTCCGTAAATCATAAAATTAGATGTATTTTTTCGTAGACCAAGAATTCTTTTACAGAACTGTAGATGTATTTTTTCCAACATACTTGTATTTTCGTACCCCCATATTTCACATGAATATAATAATATTGGAGTAACTAATGAATCGAATAACTTAAGTTGTATATCAACAGGTAAATTAATATTTCTTATCTTACGGTAAAGAGCAAAAAGTGCTTTATTGGCTTGAATACTCAATTGTTTTTTGGCAGCTGTGAAGCTTCCATTGTAGTTAAATAGTACACCTAAGTATGAGAAAGTATCTTGAATATCTAGTTGCTTTTTGAACACCAAAAATCGGTTTCTTCCTGTAGGTTTTCGTTTTGCAAAAATTACGACTTTTGTTTTCTTTGTGTTAACCTCAAGTTTCCATTTTTGACAATATTCTTCAAACATATTTAACATATTTTGTAAACCAGTCGCTGTTTCGGACATTAAAACAGTGTCGTCAGCGTATAGAATAATAAACAGCTTAACATACATATCAATATTGTCGCGACACAGTTCATAAATTTTAGACAAACAATCAACATTTTTTTCAATAAAAAACGTTTCTAAGTCGTTCAAATACAGAGCAAACAAAAACGGGGAGCAATTTCCCCCTTGTTTCAAACCGATGTTGGAGGTTAACATTTGTGACATTTCATTACCATTTTTCACACAAGATTTAGTGTTTGAATACATACCATATAAAACATTAAATATCTTCCCAGTTATACTACTTTTTAGAATTTTTTTCCATAAACCTATACGCCAGACCGAGTCGAAGGCCTTCCTAAAATCAATAAAGGCACAATAGAGCTTTTTACCTGAAGCCAGATACAAAGATGTCAGAGCATGTAAAATGAAAATATTATCTATGGTCGAGTGTCCTTTTCCAAAGCCCGCCTGAGCGCAACTAATAAGATTAATTTCATCTGACAGTGTTTGAAGTCTGGAATTTATTATTGACGTAAAAACTTTACCCAAGCATGAGACTAGCGTTATAGCTCTGTAATCATCTAATTCTTTACGATCACCTTTGTTCTTAAAAATTGGCTTAATTATGCCAGTGCTCCAACTGTCTGGTATTATACCCGTGTCCAATACAATATTAAAAAGTTTATGGTATGTGGGCAACATTTCATTAATTGTACTTTAAATGTATTCATTAAATATATCATCAATTCCGCACGCTTTATTATTATCTAATTTTTTAACAGCGTCTACTATTTCTTCGCTAATAATTGGACCGTTCAGTATATTGTCATATAAAGGTATATCAGTCCAGACTGGAATTTCAAATTCGTCTTCAGTATTATTAGGATTCAGATTTAAATTTCTAAAGTAATCATGGAGCTCATCAATTGGCATGTCAATTCTCGTTGAATTATCTAGTTTATCAATTCTATTTAAGATATCCCAGAATGCTTTCGGTTCATACATGGAGGTTTTCCTCATTTCGTTTTCAGTTTTTTCTTGGAACTTTCTAAAATTTGCATTAATCATTTTTTTATATTCCCTACTTTTCTTGATTAACTTTTTACGATTCTCATTATTTTTAAGGATTTTGAACCGTTTTTTAGCTTCATGGAATTCCCCTTTTATTTGCGCATTCGCGTGTAAACCATGGTTGATCTTTCCCTAGTGTAACTAATTTTGTACCTATTCTCGTCTGTTTCGTACCCAGGACATTTTTTGCCGTTTTCTTGAATATGTCTGTAAGGCTATTCACAACGTCATTCATATCAGCTTGCGAAACTGGTGTGGGGGGACTCTTGCATTTTCTCGATTAAGTCATTTATATCGCTCAGTTTGCTGCCGCTCTCAGACTGTAAATTATATACAAAATCTGCTTGTTTTTCTTTAGCCCATTTACCAACTTTCTCGGTTGGTTTGAATATTTCTTCTATTTCAGTATTAATCTCCGAACGTTGTATACAAAATACTAATCTACAGTGAACATCCGATATTAGAGGATTAAAATCTAAAACTTCGAAATCATTAAGCACTGGAAATACATTCGACGATACGATCAAATAGTCTACAAGACTTACATTTTTACATGTATTTTTCCCAATGGACTTGTCATTGCCAACTCTGCCATTCGCAATATACAGGTTATTATTTTTACAAAGTTCCAGTAGTTTTATGCCAAATCTGTTTGGTCTTGGCATATCTTGGCTAGATCTCTGTAATGGTACTCCTAATTGGGGGAGGACTTCAAAGTCATATAAATAATTATGCATTTCATTAGTTTCAATCAAATTTGACACTTCGATAAATTGTTGATCTGGTATTACATAATCATCACAAACTTGGGTTCTGGCGTTAAAATCTCCAACTAGCATGATTTTTTGTTCACTTTTCATAAGATTAATCATTTCATTTTCAATATCTTGAAAAGCTTCATTAGAGGTGTACTTTGATGTTTCAGGTGGCACATACACACAACCTACAAGTAAACTAGGTGATTTTTTACAAGTACGGATATCTATCCACTGTACAAATTCTGACAAAGTTTCATGTAACACAATAGATGATTTGAGTGTGTTTCTATATATGACGACTATTCCACCTGACTTATGCTTTGCATGTGAACTATTTTTCGCTATGTAACTGTAACCTGATGGTAAATCTAAAATATCATAATTATCAGTTTTTGTTTCAGCCAATAATATGACGTCATTAGACGTTATAATATCAATAAACTCTGGTAACAATAGTTTTGACCTTATACCACATCGAACCGTGGTCGACACTACCCGTAAATCACGACCAAAACAAACCGATAGCGCTAAAAGCTAGGCGATTCGTTGGGTGGGACTTAATTTTTCATTCATCCAAAGCAATATCCTGACGTATTATATAAAAAAAAATTGGCTGCACAATTCCTTAAAAAAAATTGAATTTACCAAGCTCTGTCATGTGCTCAGTCAGATAAAATAAAAGTGGTTGGTACATGTATTCTGGTTATTTTTTTTGTCATCAATTTTGGAATTTAGTTTATAACATACAAATGAGTCAGTTTGTAGGTTCATTTTATCATATTTTTAAACGAAACTTGAGTATTTAGGATTCTCGAAGCCGTGCGAAATGTATCCTGGTCGGCATACACAGTACTACGATCTGTAAGTATATATCAAATTAAATGAAGTCTACCTAATACATGTATGTATTCAAATTATCTAAAAGTAATATCACTTCAATTTGAGACTTTACATAGCAGTCTATGGGATAAAAGCGGCTGAAAATGAAATATTAAAAATGAAATCTGCAGCATTAAAACTGAACGATTTCACCATTTTATGTTTCGAGATCGGCAGCCATACGTGTACGTATAACCAAGGATTTATAAGTGAGACTCATATACGTCCTTGGTGTAAACACAGTAGTTTAATTACTATTCGTCATTTTGTTACGATATTAAATATACATGTACATGTTAAATAACAAAATAAATATCTTAAACAAGTCCTTAATGAGATAGAAGTGTTGGTAATTATAAATATGATTTATATTTCCCAAACAATGCTGTGGCCTGCGGTGATCTACCAGCGACGAAGCCATGCACGAGCGGCCGTGGTCTGGCCAGATATGGTCCACCTTTCGTTATGTTAAATAGTGTTGTGAGCAGCTTTTTCATGTACAACAGAAACATGACACAATAAAATCAATTATCTACTCATAAGTTTTTCACAACGTGGATTTCTACGTGCGAACAAAAAATGGGTACGTGTGATGTGACGACCCTGCACCGCTTCGCAAGCTGGCTTCAACACTAAATCTACAGAAATGTATTTAGCAATAAATAATTGTCAAAAATTTGCAAGTATGAAAGTGTATACTTTTGCCACAGTATCAATTGTGAAGCAGGGCTGTACGTATCTGTTATTGTTTTCATTAGTCGGCATACTGTGTTTGTACCTTTGAGGACCCGGGTGTAAACTTTCTGTGACGTCACGCCATCTTTTCTGAAATCTCCTATAAGTACCGTCAATGTCAACAGGGTCAGCCTGGTCTGGGGCAGTAATTATAAGCCTTTGAAATGTGGGAATATAGGTCACTCGCCTTACATATGATGTTGATTATCTTAGTGTGTGTGCCATAGTTGATGTGGTCCCTTTCATCTGTTTGATATGACACCGGTAGGGTAGGGCTATGTATATTAACATCCAGTTGAGTATTATTATAGCGGCTATGATTTGTATCCTTGGGCAGTCTAGGTTAACTTGGTGTTTACCCTCGATACTACAGGATATCGGTGAGTTGCCGGATGAGGTTCCGCGCTCACTGCGCATATGCTATAGATTAGACCAATCAGAATGGGTGTGCGACATCGCAAATAGGACCATGGGAAGGGGGTTATAAAAGGGGCTGCACAGCTAAAATGGACGACTTGCATGGCCAGATAACCGGCCAACACCAAGGGGGAGACACCTCCCCTACCAGGCGCTGACAACAGTTGTCACACAGTGCTGATGACAGCACACGTACCTATGTACGTACTTGCGTTAGGACACTTAGGGTGTTAAACGTAGATTTGGGAGTGGGGCTGTTGTGGAGTTAGCTGGTAGGAGGGAGGGAATAGGAAGGGGTGTTGGTCATCAGCTAGGCTCTCGGCAGGAACTTGTTGGGGCTGTGTTATCGTTAGATACTCTCTGTAAATACTTCTGTTCTCTATTATTACTTTGTTATTGTTTACCTGTATAGTATCTATTACTTAGTATATTAAATCTTCATTAAACCTTATACCATGTATTTGTTGACATGTAATTAAATTACTCCGTCAGTTGGGAGGGGATATATTTTTTACAGATTATAAAAATAGAATTTATTCCTCCTTTCTCCTCTACTGTCTTATCTCCCATGTCTAATGATTTCTCTATTGGCCTACAGGTTGAAGTTGCTGGGTTCTCGGCCTCGAGCCCAGCCTGCATTAGTTTCCCGCCTTATTTAGTTTCTCTTCTCTTTCCCTCAAGTTTCCAAGTCTACTACATTCTCTCATATAATGACCCTCTTCTTTACAAAAGAAACAAGCTCCCTTTCTATTTTGAGGTTGTTTTTCATTCTTATCCCTTTTATTCTTTTTCCCCATGTTCTTTGTATGAGCTTTTAGCTTTTTGTCTAGCATTTCGCTTATCTGTTCAATAGTTAAAACTGGCTCTATTGTGCTTTTCTCTTGTATTGAACATACAGATTCTGTTTCTATTGGTTTCTTAGGGGAATTTCCCGCTACTGCCTCATACTCAACAGCCGAGGAAATAGCCTCCTCTAAAGTACTCGGATGACTGAAAGTCACTTTTTTTCTCATCTCAAAATTATTAAGCCCATTAATAAACTGATCCACCACCTGGCATTCCAGGTAGTGGTAGGGAAGTTCTGGGTAAGCTAACAGGGCAGTTCTCCTTAATTCGTACCCAAAATCTGATGCCGTTTCATCTTTCCCCTGTTTTCGCCCCCTAAACGTGCATCTATGTGCTACACTTCTTTCTTTGGGGTTGAACCTTTGAGTTAATTAAGCACTTCTTAATTGACTGATAATCTGACAACTGTCCTATGGTCAAATTGCTTAACAGTTTCTGAGCTGTACCCCTAAGGCTAATACCTAACTGTTGGGCCTTTTCAAAATCGGTCCACCCGTTCCAGGCAGCTACCTGTTCAAAGTGAACTAGGTAGTCCTGCCAGTCACAGGTTTGGCCGTTAAAAGTATCAGGGTGCATTCTTTTCTGTTTACTCTAAAACTGGTTTCCCTAAACTCGCTAGGCCTATTGCGTGGAGTAGTTTCTACTCCTTGCATCTTTCCAGTATTGACACGCCTAAACTTCTTATTAAAGTTAACTTTTTGATCATCTTCTTCTGTATCACCCTCGTACTCGTCTCCTATCATTTTATTTTTTATGAATAGGGGTAATATATTCCTGCTTAACCTTGGGTTTTGCCCCCTCCCCGTGGCCTATTTTACCTGTACCCCACCTTTCCGTATTTGATTTAGGGAGATTAGGGAACGTAACGGTATCCTGCCTCGGTAACACTAAAGGTTTAAAATCAGGTTCTTTTGGAGTTGAGGTTTTTAGCCCTGACGCAGTTTCCTGATGAACTGCTGTTATCGTATCAATTTCCCCCTCCCAATCAGATTGTATATCTGTACCTACTTCAGTAGTCTCCATTGTATACGCCTATATCTCGGACCAATTATAAACTCAACAGTTACACTCTGGCCGTATAGCTACGCTAACAACAACACCCGCTGATTAGTAGATAACCTATAAAAATCTAATTATAACCTGATATCAATAGCACCTACAGCTTATTTAATAAACATTGGGCGTACGGCCACACAGTTACACATACATGTATTTTATAAAAAATAACCAGGCAAATATCACAATATGTGTGGACACATGTACAAAAATAAAAACAATATAAGGACATATATAATAGGTATGTCTATTGCTACATGACTTTTTGTAACAATAAAGATATCACTAATATGTAAACAAAATTAATTATTTTCAAATTCAAATGAAATTCGAATAGTCAAAAATTGAAAGTCTACTTACAGTTATGCAGCTGACATGTAATCAATCTATAATTAATCTATAATAAATCTATAATCAATCTATAATAAATCTTCAGTTAGGGGTACACAGTGTATATAAAGACAGGGGTTGTCTATATTCGGATATACAGGTGTATAACACTAATTGTAAGGTGTTGATAGATACGGGGTCTCCTGTTTCAGTTCTCTCTTATGCCGAGTTTTTAAACTTAGGGATAAATGATAACATGCTGCAGAGATTTGAACCAAGTCTCAAAACAGCAGATGGCAACAGATTAGAAGTAGAAGGGTGTATCCAATTATATTTCATGATGGGTCCTTATTGTTTTCAACAAAGTTTTGTGGTAGCCAACTAGTCCGCTAAACCTGCCTATATTATTAGGCTTTTTTAAAAAATTTTTGCCTAATATATAGTCAGCTCGCGGTACCTCTTAAAAAAGTGAAATCGTAGGCCAGATTTGGCCTACGCTACGTCAGCGGCATATTTCTAATATATCGTCCATGCAATGCCGGGAAAACGTACACATACCTTTATATTGGGATCTTATGTACTCTTTTGCCCCCATGTTACATCCCATTTATGAAATTAAACAACTGTGTACAATGAAATACTTCCGAGACCCTTCTATTTCACACATTTGTAATGGCCGCCGTATTCACATTTAGTAGAGCCAACGGCAGCCAATCAACTTCGCTTCCGGTTTTATTTTTAAATATCCACGTGTAGTTGAAAGATAAACAAAATTCTACCGTGTATATGCTACATGGATATGCAACGTGAATATCGCGAAAGTTATGCGGTACCAGCAATAGTCGTGTTCAATTTGAATATTTGACAATATGTCGTGTATGTCGACCATGATTTTACTTTAAAAACTCTAACTGGATAGCATTTTGTTTATCTTTCAACTACACGTGGTTTTTTAAAATAAAACCGGAAGCGAAGTTGATTGGCTGCCGTTTGAGGTGTTGTATTGTGCCAATAGTTAGATGACCATCAAGGCCAAATTAGCCTCTTGTTTTAAATTAGTGACCCTGACCTTCATTCAAGGTCTAATTCATCAAATGTTAAAATAATGTAAAAATGAACTTCTTTGTTAAAAGAGTGTTTTTTATTGCCTCAATTTGTTTGCCACTACTATATTCTTTGAGGTGTGGTTTATCCTGCCAATAGTCAGATATCCGTTAAGACCAATGGGCCTCTTGTTATAAACAACGAGTCTTAAGGATGTACTCCTCTGAGAAGTCAAAATTTTCTTGTATTAAACTTTTTTTCTTATATAGATTTTTGGAAAGAGGAGTTCATACCATGAAAGAAAATGAAAGAAAAAACATATGTCCGTGTGCTCGTTTTTGAGCTACGGTCACTCAAAGATACCTAGTTGACAAAATATTGGATTTTATGGGAATTTTGCCGTTTTGACCATATACACAAGATATTAAAGCCATAATTTCCTAATGAGGTGTTTGATATGTATTTATGTTTGTATAATTTATTTTCCAGTAGTCTTCTTTTAAAATATACCAGTTTTGATCAAAAGGACTAATATTTTTTCTCAGAATAACAAGATATGCTACCCCTACCCCTTAATTTTGAGCTACAAAATGCACCATTTTCAGCCATTTTTGCCAAATCTAACCCTTTATAGAAAAAGTTCTGGTATTAAACTTTTGTTAATATTTTGTATATCAATAGGAAAAGGGTTGTTCTTTCAGAATCAGGCAGAAAAATGGGGGGTCCGTGTGCTTACTTTTTTGCCCCACTTGAAAATTTGTTATTTTTTAGTATTTTAGCGTAAAAATTATAAGTGCTCAAATTACCATTAAATGTAAAAATAAAGTGAAAAAAGTGAATCATTTCATACATTAATGCTCAATATTTTAATTATCACGAACCAAGTAAAGATTTACAGCAAAAATTAGCTCAATACAGCTAAAAATGCTGGTGCAGTGATGATTTAAGTAAAAACATTTTCAGTAAAAAATGTAAAAACTGTGGCTCTACTTGAAGCGAAAAAAGACACAATTTCAAAATGGCCGCCAAATGGGCCATTTCTTAAAATCCCTGTATAAAAAAAATCGGCTAAAGTTAGAACTGTAATTTTTTGACAAAATTTGCAACTGGCAAACTTGCTACAGATATTGATAAATTGCATTTGAAAATCTCGTAACTTCTTTGATCTTTGTCGAAACGAGACTTCAACGGGACTGAAACCTCAGAAGAATACATCCTTAATTGTAAATTGTAAAATGCAGAAGAGGTCGGCATTTTCATCCAATTTGGTGTGTTGTATTGTACCAATAGTCACATGACCATTCAGCCTCTGTGCCTATAATTATTTACAGCACATCTTCATCCTCAAAGCAGCTTTCATAGCATGGTAGATGTAATGTCAAGAGGAGCAAAACTATAAATACATGTATAACTTGTTTTCTTATGACTTTGGATATTGAAAAAAATCAAAAGATCACAATATTTGGAGTAAATTCTGTTATGTTATAAATGGTATTATTTTGTGAGCACATATATTCAAGTTGTTTAATGAAATGAGCTATGTACAACTGCATTTACTGTGTTATGGGTGTTGAGTGGATTACAAAATAAGATTTATACATTGTAATTACTTCCTTTGATTTCATAAATAAAGATTTTCATAGTCAGTTTATACTTGTGTTTGCATTCCTTAATAAAACGATCTTTCTTAAGTATGCAAATTACAAATTTTAGCTTATACATAATTGTATCTATAAGAAAAGCATGTGCTGTAGTATGTCGTCCATCAATTGCAACATCTCCATAACTATTACAGAAAAAAATGTGATATATGGCTAGTAGTATGCTGAATAATGCACTGCCTCACATTTGGCCTTTGGTAGATCTAGAGTGTTCGCCCTTGTGAGGAAGCTAGAATTTGGGTTCTGTCCCCTGTCAGAGACATACCAATTGTTTAGTTTGATTAGTTTAACCTCCTATTAACAGCCAGGGTCATAAGGACGTGCCAGGTTTGTTTGTGGAGGAAAGCCTGAGTACCCGGAGAAAAACCAACGACCAGCGGCCAGTACCTGGCAACTGCCCCACATGGGATTCGAACTCGCGACCCAGAGGTGGAGGGCATTTCGTAATATGTCGGTACATCTTAACCACTCGGCCACCGCGGTACTAAAGTCTGTAAAACTGGTACTACTCATTCTTAACGCTCAGCATAATACATGTAGGTGTTGCTTGCAAGGCTTAAAGACTAAAAATGATATTAAATGATTGTGGAAAATTTGTTTTAATGGAAAATGTAAGGACACAGTTCTTACTATAATGTTGTTGATAAACATGTACCCTGGTACCTATACACCTCACATAATCATGCAAAAATAAATTCTTTTATATAATACAAAACTGTAATTTTAATACGGATATTAAATTATAAGTAAAATGATATTTTTTTTTACAAATTTAGGGCACTTGCTTTTTTTAGCAAGTGACAAGAAAAATTACAATTCAAGTCCTGAATAAGCTAATGTGACTCTTCTGGTACATAAACCAGGGACAGAAGGTAACCTTCATATGAAATTTGAGAATGATCAATAAAACATGAAAGGTGATAAACTGTAAATGTCAAAATTCAAAATGGTTGAGTGTCGGACATTTTGCTTAAAACTCCTGATCAGTTAATAAAGTGAATGGGCTAAAACTTTGATCAAAGAGAAAAACAAAATTGTATATTTCCTCTATTATTAAGGCAAACTCGTAAATACACAATAGTAGGCTAAAAATACCAGAAAACTTTCAAGTTAATGCAAACTGTTAATTTTCTCACATAATAGATGTGTCTATATCTGAAAATCGAAATATGAATCTGAAAGGGTAAATTTTAGCAACAAACATTATTAACAGTCCTTTACTGTGTACTATTTCAAATTACTTAGATTGTTTATTCATTTAACATTTCACATGAGATTCTTTAATTATAGACTTTAGTAATGAATGCTTTAATAATTGATTAAACTTCGTCAGGTATACTGCTGTCCACAGTTATAGTGTAACTGGGTTTGGTTAAGTCCCAGATGAAGGTGGGAGTGTTGGGATGTAATAGAGGACACAATCCGTCTTCTAAGTCATGATGGTTTATTGACAATATATGTAAGTGTGTATGTCTGTAACAAAATAAAACAAGCTCATTAAATACATGTTAATAACGCAATAATACATAATAACATTCATACTAATCATACATCCATCCATACATACAAGATCCCTATGTAGCCTACAGTAAATTAGCATCAGATGTGAAATATCTATTTAACAAACACAAAGTAATATTAGAAGTAACTGTTGAACAAGACATTTATGAACCATTTATAATAATAGATACTATGATAAATACAAGGGGAGACAATATTTTCCCGGAGACAATGTCTTCTCTATACTATGCTATATCAGGGTGAGACAATTCACCCCTTTACAACTATACAATAAAATACTCTAGTCTAAGGGGAGATAATCTACCCACTTACAACATACAACATAATACACTATCAATGCATTACATACACTTTATCTGTTTCATTCAACCCAGGGTCCTATACATTATACATGAATAAAATACATAATGTTACAAAAAGGTCTAAACTAATATAACATTTTCATATATAATGCTAGAGATCCAAATATATACTCCTTTACATCAAATGTTCCATATAAATAGACAATTACACTCAAATTCAAATATATACTTATACTCTTACACTTTCAAGTTAATTTAACTTGTTCAAAAATAGTTAATACATTCTGATAATTTTACCAAAATAAGACAAATAAATATACATAGTTTACTTGATGAACATTGCACATGATATACAATATTGGTAAGAAATATAAAAAGATGACTTACAGAAGTAGAAGAATTATATTCCAATTCCACAAAACAGCCAAAAGGTCGACCAAAAACACAACTACTCTCATTAAAATCTTTCTGTGAACTGTCCACAGACAAAAGGAAAGTGCTCCAAAGATAGAAAATTGGAAGGAAAGTTTGACCAATAAAAACACATTATTATATCTATAACCCAATAAAATCAATCAGCTGACTAGCCAGGTGAGTCAAATGACTGGTACCTACCCTCACCTATTATTAAATAATGCACTCATGCATCCATCCATGCACTCACTCATTCCAGGTAACATACAGGTATACAGGTAAACAAGACGGTGACATAGACAGTACTGGGACAAGCAGAGTGCATCTTAATTTATAACCATACATAAATACACTAATACTAATTACATAACTAATTAGTTACTTAATTAATTACATAATTAATTACCCTGCCACAATAGCTTTATTCCTGTTGTATATAAAAAAAACATTACTTCCCTACAGTATCTCTCAATAAAAGAGTAACAATTCTTCAGTACAACCAAATACTACAATTTTTGCAAGACTATAAAAAAAATCATTACACCAACTGCTGCAAGGAATGAAGATACTGTCTGACAATTAGGTAAATATCTATGCCAAACTCTGGACTGTAGCTCATTGGATTAACATTTGTTCTCAAGTCATTGAAGATTTCCTCTCTTTGTCTACCTGTAGGTAACTGTAATTCCACTTCTGGAAAATGTGGTGGAAGCATGTCTCCATTATTGATGTACACTTCAAAGGGGTCTATTCGAAATGATTGAATGTTAGCTGACTTCATGACATCTCTTACGGCAACACTGTTCTGTCTCTGTGAGTTTAATCAATATATTCATCCACATTCTGTACGGACTCCAACGTTCACCATGTTTTGTTCTAATACTATGTTGACTGTAGGCTTCAGAAAATTAACCGAGAGGCTGGAGCAGCATTAATCCATGGTAAGAAGACATAATGGAGACAGAAAAGATCATTTTCATTCTCGACACTCAAAAACATTTGCACATTCTAAAATCATTGTTATAAAAAAAGGCTATAAAAAGTTTTTATCGCTGAATTTGCAATTGTTCAGTTGTGTACTGATCTTCCTCCAATATAACTGCCTCGGTTCGATCCTCTTTAGGTTTACATAAACTCTTCCACTAGCACATTTCCCACTCAACAACCACCTCTTACGTTGATATCCTTGATGGTAATCCGTACCTCTCTACTGCTTCCGAAAATAAGCTGAGTGTAGTTTCTGCACGCTTGTCTCCAGAAACAGATAAGTGTTTCTGACAATCTCTAAAATCTTGATAGTTTTCTGCTTGCAAATTTAAGGAAAAGGTTCAGCCATTTTTCTATGTTTTCTTTCATGTCTGTCACAATTTCTATTAGGAGATCTACAAAATATAGAATATTAACACATATACTAATTTTGATAAATATACTCTACCAAATATATATTCAAAATTAAAGATTCAAGAAATTTATTCAAAGTTGTATATTCGGATAATGCTAATATTACCACTGTTTACAAAATATGATACTATAAAACAAAAAGCGGTGATTTTTTATGTACATTTGGGGCTGAATCACAGGGCCTCGTTCCTAATGATGAGATATATATAAGATAGGTCACGTCTATTTACATACTAATGTAACAGGGCGAGAGAAGTGTGCCGCCAGCTGGGCTCGAACCTTCGACCTCTGACTTACTGGTCAACCACTCTACCGACTGAGCTATAGGGAAAGTCCCCCTAGCGCGAACTAGAAGGCGACCATATCACTATTTACAACACTACTCCCCCCTTCAAACGTGTTCACCCCCGAACACAGAACAACCCAGGTTCTCTCTCCAAAGAAGGCTCTCAATCTCATATGGAGTGGTCTACGGCACAAAATGTAACAGGGCGCAGAGTAGTGTGCCGCCAGCCAGACTCGAACCCGCAACCCCAGACTTACTGGTCCGCCACTCTATTGACTGAGCTAAAGGGAAATTCACCCTAGCACGAAGCTAGAAGGCAACCGTAACACTATTTACAATTAAATCCTGCTACACTAAATAGACATGATCATGACTTATCTTATATATATATCTAATCATTAGGATCAAGGCCCTGTGTCTGTACTGTTGTAATTCAGGCCTAATATGACAGGGGTGTTTTCACCGAAGACACCTAACCTGTCGGGCGACTCCGTGCTAGGTAGATGTCAACCTTGTTCTCTGTCCGAACACATGGCCTCGTTCCTAATGATGATATATATATATAGAAGATAGGTCACATCTATTCACATTTGTGTAATGTATGTAAATAGACGTGACCTATCTTATATATATATATATATAATCATTAGAAACTAGGCTCTGTGGCTGAATATTTGCTGCATTTTCCCAATTTTATGTTAATATTTTCCCCGCAATTTAAGAAAAACTCTCAGAAATACAAGTTTTAAGAAAGCTGCAGTGTATTGTTTTCTCAACTGTCAAAGGAACAAGCCCCTGAGCGGAGTTAAAAATCACAATACCTATGAACCTTCGAAGTCATTGGCCGTTTTCGATTATACGGTTTGATTGTTTGGACCTAGGTTATGTTCATTTATGAATTACAGACGGACCTGCTAATCTGATATTGTTTTCAGACAAGCCTTAACAAGGCCCAAGGGCCTTAACGGTCTTCTGACTACCTTGGCAATAGCCGTATAGGAAATTAATTAGATATGGTTTCATGGTTAAAAAATAAAAACACTCTGTCGGGACGATATAAGGATCATTTCATGCAAGTTTCAGCTAAATTACACTGGCAAGAACTTGAGAAGAAGTTCAAAATTCAAGATTTTAGAATATTTGACCCCCCGTATCATTTATCTCAGCATGCTACTGGCTAAAGATGAATACACTGTGCCTTTCGGCTAGTTTGAAGAAGTACTTAAAAGATATTAGCCTAATAGACCCCTGTGACCTTGAAATCAGGTCAAGGTAATTCATTTTCACAGCTTTGGTAGCCCTTCCTTCCACTATACTACAGGCCAAATATTAGTACTCTGGGCCTTGCGGTTATTGAGAAGAAGTTGTTCAAAGATTTTAGCCTATTTGACCCCTTTGACCTTGAAAGTAGGTCAAGGTCATTCATTTTCACAACTTTGGTAGTTCTTCATCCCAGCATGCTACATGCAAAATATGAGTACTTTAGGCCTTACGGTTATTGAGAATAAGTCGTTTGAATGAATAGTTTACGCACGGCGGACGCCGACGGATGGTGCATGATGACTATAGGTCATCCTGACCCTTCGGTTAGAAAAAAACTGCAGGTCCGTCAGGATTTACATTTTAGATAATGACAATAACAAACGGTCGAATCGGTTGTTCCGAATAAACGAAAACGGCCTTGGTCTTACATGACATGTTTTGGTTTATTGAACTACTTGACGGGAGGTTACGCAACGTTATATATGTTTCTGGTCGGACGCCAATTGCAAACGATGTGCCCTGTCACACAGTTACATTTAATTGAGATATACACGTAGGTATTACTTAGTTTACTCACCAAAACAGATAGCATTTCCACTTCCATCGTCAAATCGTCTGCAGCCTTCATTTGAAAACAAACACTTCCATGATCAAGACTACTTTCGTTTTCATTTATCCAATCAAATACGCCGTAACGAAAGCCCTTGGTGTCATTACATACTGTCCCACAATGCAACATTTATGAACATATATTTATTTTGGCACATTTAATGTATAAATATATATTCAATAAATCCTAAACACAGATTGAACAAATATTTTTATTTTTCTTGACCATATATTTACTTTTATGAACATATATTTATTTTGTTGACCATATATTTATTTTTTTATGAACATATATTTATTTTTATGAACAAATATTTATTTTTTTTAATAAATATTTATTTTTTATGAACAAATATTTATTTTTTTGAATAAATATATTTTTTTATGAACACATATTTCAATTTTTGAATAAATATTTATTCTTTATGAACATATATTTATTTTTTGAATATATATTTTGTATTATTGAACAAATATTTATTTTTTCAAGAACAAATATTTATTTTTTCAAGAACAAATATTTATTTTTTAGAACAAAAATATAAATTTAATGAATATTGCAACGTTTCACATGCCATACTCTGCCCCTATAAAATACCACAGCGTAGGGTCCCCTGAGCTAAAAAAGAAATAATTGAACAGGAAGTGAATAAGATGCTAGAGCAAAAAGTCATATAGCCTAGTCAGAGTCCATAGTCTAGTCCTGTTTGTCTTGTAACTAAACCAGATGGTACATACAGGTTCTGTGTAGATTTCCGGAAACTTAATTCCGTAACCGAGAAAGATGCGTATCCACTCCCTAGGATAGATGACACATTAGAAACCCTTAGTGGAGTTAAATGGTTTAGCACCCTTGACTTGGCCAGTGGGTATTGGCAGGTAGGCATGAATGAAAGTGATAAGGAAAAAGACTGCTTTTAGCACACATTTAGAGTTATTCCATTTAATGTTATGCCCTTTGGACTGTGTAATGCCCCTGCCACATTTGAAAGACTTATGGATAATCTACTAGGTACCCTAAAATGGAAAAGATGTCTCTGCTACTTAGATGACATACAAAAATGTAATAGTTTACGGAGAAGATTTTGATAAGGCATTAGAGAATCTAAAACTAGTATTCTTAAAGCTTCGAGAAGCAAACTTAAAATTAAAATCTAGAAAATGTAAACTATTTCAGACCGAGTTTACGTTTTTGGGGCACAAAGTTTGTAGTGAGGGAATCAGGTGTGATCCAGAGAAAACGAAATCCATAGAGCAATTGCCTAGACCTGAGAATAGAACGGAAGTCCGTAGCTTTTTAGGATTGATAGGGTATTATAGGCGTTTTGTTAAGAACTTTTCATAAGTAGCTTCCCCTCTTACAAAACCAAATAGGAAAAATATCACGTTTGTCTGGGGAGAGGATTGTGAAAAATCATTCCAGGAGTTAAAACAGTGTCTTATCTCTGCACCTATATTATCTTTTCCACAAAATGAGGGTGTGTTTGTCTTAGATACAGACGCTAGTGCTAATGGTATAGGGGCTGTATTGTCACAAATACAAGATAGTGGGGAAGAGAGAGTTCTCGCCTATGCTAGTTATACATTAAATACGACACAACAGAATTACTGTACCACAAAAAGGGAACTCTTGGCAGTAGTAGTATTCCTCAAATTCTTTAGACATTACCTGTATGGACGTAGGTGCTTGTTAAGGACAGACCATGCCCCTTTAATATGGTTAAAAAACTTTAAGGATCCTGAAGGAATGTTAGCAAGGTGGCTAAGTGTTATAGAAACATATGTTGTGATTATCCAGTACAGACCAGGTACAAAACGTATACCTAGGAAAAAGTGTAAGAATGAGAATTGTCCAGACTGTAGTGTAGGTGATGATAATTCAGACATAGGTGGGGGTACTGGTAACAATGCAAGCGACTGTGACCAACCGCTGGAATTGAATCTTCCTAAAATGACCCAAGTTAGCGGTGACGAGTCTAAAATGTCTGTAAACCCAGTAACCGTAGGTGTTGAGTTAGATTCTAATGAGGATAATCAGGGGGATAGAGAAGAGGATGAGGATAATGTTGCTAATTGGTTGCCTATATGGACCAAAGATGAACTGCTAGGGATGCAGGAGAAAGATCTGGGAATAGGGCCAATTTTAAGACAATTACGGGATTCCTCTACAAAACCTCTAAAATCTCAGATAGTTGACCTTGATTCAGACTCTAAAAGGTTATGGTTACAGTGGGATCAGTTGGAACTAGAAAATGGTCTGTTGTATCGTAAGAAACCAGATAATCAGGGTAAAATCATTCTACAGTTAGTTACCCCCAAAGTAATCAGAAATACCATATTTGAGCACTTACATATTAATAGAACTGCAGGACATTTTGGGAGAGATAGGACTATTCAAGCTATCAAAAGTAGATTTTACTGGCCCAGTATGACAGAAAGCATAACAATGTGGTGTAAAACTTGTGATATTTGTGCTAGGTGTAAACCAGGTCCAGGGCTGGGTAAATCTCCCTTAAAACAGTTCAAAGTTCGTGCCCCAATGGAATGTGTAGCAATAGATATAATGGGTCCATTACCTACGGCTAGTAGGGGAAATGAGTATATCTTAGTACTTGGAGATTACTATACTAAATGGAAAGAAGCTTTCCCGTTACCAAATCATACTGCGCTCACCGTAGCTGATTAGTTAGTCTCTGAAGTTTTTAGCAGATTTGGGTGTCCAACACAACTTCATTCAGACCAAGGTCGTGAGTTCGAGTCCGAATCGTTCAAAGAAGTATGTAGACTACTAGGTATAAACAAAACTAGAACCACACCTTACAGACCCCAATATGATGGACTAGTAGAGAGATTCAATAGGACACTGAAGCAAATGTTGTCAATATATGTAGATAATGACAGATCTGATTGGGATGATCAATTACCGTACTTAATGATGGCCTATAGAGTCCCAATCTAATGATTCTAGGTAGGGAAATACACTGTCCCATAGACCTAATGGTAGGAAATCTACCAGGTGTAAATAACAGCTGTCCAGTAGAGTATGTAGAATGGCTTAAAGATAGTATGAAGAAAAACTTTCTATTTGCCAATCAACAATTAAACATGGCCGTTAAGTCACAGAAGCAATATCATGACAATCATTTGCGGGAAAGAGACTATTAGGCAGGTATGTGGGTATGGCGATGGTATCTTCCCAAGGTCAATCAAAAGCTAGGATTAGGGTGGACGGGACCATATCTAGTTGTAGAGGTAATAAGTCCGCTCACCTGCAAAATACAAAGGGATAGCATGTCAAAACCAATTAGTGTTCATGTTGATCACTTAAAACCCTATGTAGGTAGTAATCCACCAGAAAACTGGTTAAAACCCAGGGGCCTGATGTAAGAGATACCGATTCTACTGAAGACACGTCTTCAGATGTAGACAGTCTAGATAGTCAGAGTCTTCCGGTGGAACCGGAAACACTTAGGACCAGGAGGGGACGGATAATTGAACCTCCGACGAAATATTCTCCTTAGTATGATTACTTGAGAATAACTTAGGTAGATACCAGGTAAACTGTATACTGTATGTTGGACACATTTTATTTTTTTTTGTAATATAAAATATGCTAGGAAACAGTTAGAAGTAGTGGAACTTGTAGATAACATATTAGTTAGTGTATTGTATTTTTTGTTGTTTTTGTTTATTTTATTATTTTTTATATAGTTTACTTCATTTTTTTATAGATCAAGTATCGCATATTAATAGAGCAGTGTAAGGGAGATAACCTACCTGAGTTTTACTGGGGAGTGGCACTGGGAAGGGCTAAGGTTATACTTCACAGGAAACACTTGTTTATTATGTTATCAATGTATACATGTGAGCAATTAGGAGGATTATATTAGAAATAGACAATGGGTGGTATACACTGATGACAGCGTTAGGGTAGGAAAATTAGATTCCACAAACAGATCACAGGGAAGGTGACTTCCTAAGGCCACAACGGAGTTAGTGTAACCCAAACAAACCAATAGTAACCCAAACAAACCAATATGAAAGTGCCAGTCATCAAAGAAGCTGCACAGAGTATCAGGTGTCGTATCCAGGGTTGGATGACCAACTGCTGAGGGGATGGGGACCTAACTGTCTCTATTTACCCCACTACCATTTGACTGATGTCCCAGGAGCCATTAACTTTCCTGCTGAACACCACAACATGGAACAAGACATGGACATTAATGTGGACCTCGAGGAACTGTACCAGTTTCAGGAGGTCCACATCAGAGAAATGTTCCCAAGGAAGGGGATGGTTTGTGCAGTTCCGGGGTGCGAACCACAGAAATATAAAAAGCTAGGGAGGTACCTGGACCACTGGAAAAAGATCCACAAGCCTTCAATTAAATTGTATAAATGCAAAACATGCAACAAGAAGTTCACTTCTGGATGGATGGCCAGGAGACATGGTGACATCCATACTCCTAAAGGGAACATAATCGCATCCAGCGTCCGTAACAGGAACTTCCGAGATCCCGGAGACATACTTCCTCCTCGATGTGCATCATCAAAGGAAAGGGAACTATCCCGGACCATGGAGAAAAAGATTGCCGAGGAACAGCGGAGGATCCCTGAGCCGGAGACCAGACCAGAACACGATATGGAGGAACTCGCATGGATTTTCGGTTAAACCAGTGAACATTTTAAAAGTGACTGTGATAAACTTAAGCGTTATGCTGTGTTATTTTTTTTAAGTTTCATTTCGTTATTCTATTCTTGAGGACCATACGTTGACGTGGATTTTAAAAACCTGAACTGTGACTTTTAACGTTTGGATATTATTACTTTGTGAACATTTCGTGAAATTCTGGATTTGTTTCTATTTCAGGAAAACACATTGACATTTGATTTTATTCCATTAATATGTGTTTTACTTTCAGCTAAATTTCATGAATTCTTTACTTATTTTTACATGTATTATTTTATATATGTTCCAGTGGGAAGTGTCTCTTATGGGCTAGGTGGGTTCCTGATAGGATTTTAGTTTAAATGATTAACGAGAGAGTGTACTTCGTGTTACGGGGATATGTCACTAATACTTAGTGGGCTCTTGGGCTTACAATATTAATATACCAAGGAGATATTATTTGGGTCCAAGTTGAAGTTATTGTGTTTGGTTCATAGATATAATACCTTAGTATGTGGTGTCATGATTTTGTTGTCCATACTTACCATATATGGTGGTTATTTACATTAATGGAAACCAGTTGTTGTTGACAAGTTGTTTACCTGATTATACTTATATACGGATAAATTTGAATTTAAGTAAATTTGAATTTAAGTCGTATCTAGATTTAAAGGGTATTTGGATAATCTGACGTTAGTATATCTGAATCCTTATTATATTAGAACATAAGTGTTTTGTGTTGAAGGAATATTCTTCTAATAATGGATAGTTGGTAAGCAATTAATCTTGTTTATCGTTATACGTTGATATTTGTGTGTTTGATTCTATTTCGGACTTAAGTTAAACTATACATGGAGGTCGGTACTGTCTGCTCAATAGATGTTCAACCGTCCCATCGTAATAGAAATACTTTCCACATTATACTTTAGTGTTAGTAGTTTCAACCTTGTACATATTTATGTTATGTTGTTGCTTTTACTTTTGTTTGTTTAATTAGAATATATGATTCATCAAAGTCTGGCTTTCGTATTCATAGAGGCGAAATTATAAGCAAAGTTCCCATTCCATAGGTAGTGTCCCCATAGTAAGGTTATAGTCTTGGTGACAAAGGTATATATTTGTAAAAGTGATACTTTGATCTTATGGGGGGAGGAATGTGAGAATATAGGTCATTAGCCTTATCTATTTAAGGTTCATTATATGTTAACTAAGTCCATTATCGCTGTGTATCCCTTTACCCATACCAATCCGTTTAATGTGACACCTGTGGGATGGGGCTATACACACATATCGCATTTACTTCCGGTTGTGTGTTGGCTGCTGTCATATGTATCCTTGTGCAGTCTAGGGTAACTTGGTGTTTACCTTCGAGACGACAGGACATTGGTGAGTTGCCGGAAGACGTTCCGCGCTCACTGCGCATATGCCATGGATTTGGCCAATCGGAATGGGTGTGCGACGTCGCAAATAGGACCAGGGGGCTGGATTATAAAAAGGGCTGCACAGCGAAAATGGCTGACTTGCATAGCCGGATAACCGGCCAACACCCAGGGAGAGATATCTTTCCCACCTCAGGAGCTGATAACAGCTACCACACAGTGCTGACAACAGCACACGTACATTAGTACGTAAACGTTAGGGCACGTGGGTGTGTGTATACGTTAGTTAGGGAGTGGGACTGTTGCTAGTGTTTACTGGGAGGTGAGGGTGTAGGGTATAAGTTTATAGGTATAGGAGGGGGGTAGATGTACCGTTATCGATAGGTCCTATATAATCCTATAGGGGTGTCCGTATACTGAAACCGTTTATCTTTGTGTATTACTTTTACTTACATGGTTACCGTTTATATGTATCACTGTTTAATTGATCTAGTTAATTAATATGAATAAATCTCCATTTAACTTTATGTAAGTGTTTGTTGATGTGTAGTTAATTGCTCCGCCACATCCTTTATGAACTTAGGATTGAGCTGTCTGTAATCAGCTCAGCGGGGGTGCGTCTCTCTACTCTCGGGATTCGTCTGCTGACCGGTGTCGTGGGGATTGTAAATCAAAACTATACGATCACAACATTTGGGAACTGACGTCCGCTCGACGCTGCTCCCGGGAGTGAGGACGCGCTATTACAAATGTCCGGGTAGCGTAGTGGTCAACTCACTAGGGGTTAGTGTCGTGGTCGAGTGATTCTATGGACGTAATGTTTTGATTTTTGGTATTCTGCGACTCGGTATGACTCCGTGAAGTTTTCTATACCCGTTGTTTTTGTTTCAGTTTTCTGTAAAGTAAATATTTGTATATATAAGGATAAAATTATTTATATATATATATATTTTGTTTGTTTGTTTGATTAATTAACGTCCTATTAACAGCTATGGTCATGTAAGGACGGCCTCCCATGTATGCGGTGTGTTGCGTGTATGTTGTGCGAGGTGCGTGTTTTGGGAGACTGCGGTATGTTAGTCTTGTGTCTTCTTGTATAGTGGAACTGTTGCCCTTTTTATAGTGCTATATCACTGAAGCATGTCGCCGAAGACACCAAGCAACACACCCCACCCGGTCACATTATACTGACAACGGGCGAACCAGTCGTCTCACTCCCTGTATGCTGAACGCTAAGCAGGAGCAGAAACTACCACTTTTATAGACTTTGGTTTGTCTCGGCCAGGGGACAGAACCCAGAGCCTTCCTCACAGGGGCGAACGCTCAACTCAAGGCCAAAAGTGAGGCGGTACCAAGGGAGGCATTAGGAAAGATAAAGTCAGTTAGGAAGAAGAGAAAAGATAAGATCCTAAATTTAGTCGCCTTTTACGATCATGCAATAGGGGCAGCAGGTACAATTCTAACGAAACTTCTGTAATGTTATATATGATGTACAAATATTGTCATACGTATATGATCTACAATTAACAAATATTGTCATACGTATATGTTCTACAATTAACAAATATTGTCATACGTATATGTTCTACAATTAACAAATATTGTCATACGTATATGTTCTACAATTAACAAATATTGTCATACGTATATGTTCTACAATTAACAAATATTGTCATACGTATATGTTCTACAATTAACAAATATTGTCATACGTATATGTTCTACAATTAACAAATATTGTCATACGTATATGTTCTACAATTAACAAATATTGTCATACGTATATGTTCTACAATTAACAAATATTGTCATACATATATGATCTACAATTAACAAATATTGTCATACGTATATGGTCTACAATTAACAAATATTGTCATACGTATATGTTCTACAATTAACAAATATCGTTATACGTATGTTCTACAATTATCATAAAAATTAATCAAGATGAAAAAACTCTACACAAATTTAATTATTAAAGTATTTTAACTCACCTCAAGCTCGCACGTTACACATGTTACGACTGGGGATCGCGTAACAATCACAATTCGGAGATCTGAGAGTAGAGTCAGCTTGAGTTGCGAGTTCGGATTATCCAGATACACAAAATCAAAATTGATCCGATTAACGTTAGACAACTCCAACATCACTGATCTATTTGAAATGTTGCCTTTACAAAACACTTGACTGTTTTTCGGAATACATTTTGCTGAAGAAACAGGTAATAACACTCAAATGATGAAAAGTAATGGATACATGTTCCCGCCGTCTGTCAACTCTCTCTCTCCCTTGTGTTCGGCAAACATCGGTCATTTTCGGTATCACTGTAGAATACCGGGAACGACCGAAATTTGACGACTGATAATTTCAGGGGGCATAACTCTTTGGATACAATGGGTCAGTAATTGTATATGCTTTTTCAGGTCATCTGACCGAAGGTCAGGATGACCTATTATCGTGTTTTGTCCGTCGTCGTGCGCCGTCCGCCGTGCGTAAGACTATTTATACAAAGGCTACTCCTCCTTCATCATTTGATGGATTTCATCCATATTTGGTTTGAAACATCATTGGGGAAGGACAATCATATTTTATATAAATGAGCCTGGTCCGACCCCTATGGGCTGAGGGGTGGGGCCTCAAAAGGGCAATTGTTCTTAATTTTAGCTTTAAAATCCTACTCCTCCTTCATCCTTGAATGGATTTCATCCATATTTAGTGTGAAACATCATTGGGGAAGGACAATCATATTATTTAAGGATTGATTGTCAATTTTGTTGCTTGCATTGACTGATGAAGAAAGTTAATCTCGTGCAAATGAAGTGAACTGCGAAGCAGTTCATGTAACATTTGCAATAGATTAACTTTCTTCATCAGTCAATGCAAGCAACAAAATTGATAATCAATCCTTATATTTACATTAACCAATTTAAAATTTCCGCTGTTGAAAAAAATCAAATTATATGTGTTAGGTATAAGATTATTATACAATTTTGCAACATTGTACCAGTTATCGTACATGTATGTACAGCTACGGAACAGCCGCCAGTCAGTTCTTCTCGTCACCAAGGCAACACAAAATGTAGTTCCGAAAATAACTTCATTCTTTGTGCGTTGTTACGATAAAAAACGGCGATTTTGAAATATTGTTTTTATATTCAAGAATTAATGGCTTAAATTTTATCATAAAACATTATTATGTAGCTTCAAATACAAAAATTGCTGCGCAATACTAGCAGTGCAGTCAATGTGTAATCCGGTCGCTCGATTGAGCAGGGGTCCGGTTTCGAAGAAAATGACGATTGTGGTGAAAATGCTGAATAGTTGGTATCTAAACATAATCAAACCTTTTAAAACTCAATTATAATTGTTATGGAATTAACAGAATGCTGTATTCCCGTCTGATAATTATTTGTAGCTGACATTTAAATATGTATTAACTATATCTGTTGTGAAATCCAACCCCTGTGTCTATGGTATGTGATGCAGTCCAATAACCATGCTTCCGGGGCTGAATAAAACGTGTTAAAATGTGGGACTTAGTCGCAGATCACTGGAAGACTTCTGTGTTATTCTTGAAATGTGATAACTTCTCTGTCTACTGGAGTTTGGGGATTAAAATTCGGTATAAAGTAAGTAGAGAAACATCGATTTGAAATGTTGGCGGTTTCCAACGACCCTCCAATGCCGTGGATTTTGACACTCACAGAATCGTTTCGTTAGGCTTAATGTCACTGAAATTAGCCTGTTTGCTGTTTGAGCGTATTTTCATGGAATCTATCGTTTCTAAGCTTTCGTGTATGACACCGTTTCACATATATTGTACACATTAAACTATTTGCGTTCGATTATGCCTACTAGGCTATGCGATGAGTGGTGAACCTCACTGCGTTCGGTCCTAACGTGACGCTAACCCAAATTACACTTTTTGAAGATAACATTGTTAAAATTTTCTTACGTGTGCTTGAATTAAGATATTCCTCTAAACATTAAACAAATAGATGCTTTTAGTTTTAATCTCATGCTTGTTTACTTGTCAGCAGTGCATATATTTAGGCCTAATAAATAGAGAGCTTTGAAGCATCCTCGGTTCAGGCTAACCTGTTATGCTCAGCATTTTTTTTTACCTGGGCTTGAGCCTAATTCAGTGTTTCATCAAAATACGTGTAAAATATCTCTAGGCGGCTATAATATTATATTACTGACAATTTCTAATATCACTTTATCAAACATTCCTGTCTGTGTTTCTAAATGTACAACGATAGGCCACATCGCAGAAAGTTCAAAACTGAAGCGGCGTAAAACTACAATGTAGGTCAAAATGTAAACAATGTCAAAATGTATTCTCACGCCGGTCAGAGGTCAGCGCGTGACCAAGCATCTTCATTGGGAAATGAAGTGATCGGAGTTTACTAGTTACATTGAGGCGGAGCGAAGTGAAAATGTAAATATATATATATGAGATAGGTCTGACCCCTAGGGGCTGAGGGATGGGGCCCCAAAAGGGCAAATTTTCTTATTTTAGCTTTAAAAGCCTACTCCTCCTTCATCCTTGAATGGATTTCATCCATATTTGGTGTGAAACATCATTGGGGAAGGACAATCATATTTTATATATATGAGATAGGTCTGAACCCTAGGGGTTGAGGGGTGGGGCCCCAAAAGGGCAAATTTTCTTAATTTTAGCTTTGAAATCCTACACCTCCTTCATCCGTGGATGGATTTCATCCATATTTGGTGTTAAACATCATTGGGGAAGGACAATCACTTTACATAAATGAGCGTGGTCCGACCCCTAGGGACTCGGGGGTGGGGCAATCTGATTAAAATACTGATCCTTATAACACTCCGTTATATAAAGGATCTGACAATATCCCATAGGGGGTCACGTCCAGATGACCTTTATACCACGTGGTCTTTATATCAGATATTCATAACGATATTTCGTCCCAGGATACATATACAATAAGCTTTATTGTGCTATTTGGGCGAGATGACTACGTAAACCAAAATAATTCTGACAATTTTTTCATACTATTTCGTCCCTGAAATTCACTGTCAATTTCCAAAGGTCACCTGGACATGACCTCCTATGGGATTTTCTCAGATCCTCTTATCAAACGTAGTGATAATAAGGATCTGTATTTTAATCAGATTGAGGGGTGGGGCCCCAAAAGGGCAAATTTTCTTAATTTTAGCTTTAAAATCCTACTCCTCCTTCATCCTTGGATGGATTTCATCTATATTTGGTGTTTAACATCATTAGGGAAAATTTTCTTAATTTTAGCTGGCCCACTTCCTGTTTTCTGGTTTCGTTCTCAGATCTCATTGAAAATTGGTCTACAGGGGTTTTAATTGATGCCGAACGACATGCAAACATTTTCGTAAAGATTTTGGTATTCCAAGATGGCCGCTGGCCCACTTCCTGTGTTCGGGTTCAGTCTCTGATCTCAATGAAAATTGGTCTATAGGGGTTTTAATTGATTCAGAAGGGGGAACTTTAGTTGAGTACAATAATATTTTATAAAGGATCGAGCTAAGACCCATGGGGATAGTAAGGCGGAGGTCCAAAATGGGAGCTTTGCTGAAATTTGGCTTTAAAATCTGACTCCTTATATTAATCCTTGAATGAGTAACAACCATATATGGATGAAGGGCTACCAAGTCTGTTCAACAAATGACATTTACCTATTTCAGAAACTTACATATTCAACTAAAGAGTTGCTTGTATTGTTTATATTAATTGTTAACCACTACTTAATACTGTGACTTTGTTGTTTTGAGCCATGAGTCAGATGACCATTAAGGCCCATGGGCCTCTTGTTTAAACTACAGATACTGAACGACATCACAGATAATGACTCATTTAAAGATGATGATGAATACATTGGATTCGAATTAACAAAAGAACAAAAGCAACTGGTTGAAGAAATCACAGATAGATATGAACTTCCATCAGAAGTAAGTAAAATAATTATAATAAAATAATAATAATTTCAAATAATCAACCGTGACTTTAAAACAGAATTTAAACTCTGTACCGTGTTTTATATATATGTGGTTTTTTGTTGTTGTAGATAACAACGAATCGTAAGCGTAAGAAAGCGATAAGAGACGAAAGTGAAGACATTGAACCTGTAAGTAACTTGTAAACATTTGATTTACTCTGATATTTTATTGAACGCAATTTCATTACAGTCATGAAAATTGATTAATATTTCACTCTTTGTTGTTGTTAAAGGTTTCCAAACGACACATTCCTCTGGAACTGGATGTGATTGTTCATATCTATCCAACCTTACCAACCCCTGAGTCAATTTGTGACGATGACAATACCGAGGAGTCCAAAGAAAATATATACATTCAAAAATTAAGAAAAATCAGGCTCAAAAAGGTCAAAGAACAACAGGCCTCATTCAAGGTAATATTCATATTTCTAATAAATAACACGTAAAATATATTTATTTCATAATTTGATTGATACAATATGTTGATATTATAACATACATTAAAAAAAAAGAAATCTTTATTTTATTATACAGAAGAAACACGACGAAAGGAATGCCAGACGGGAACGAGGTAAAACAAAAAAGAATGAGTATTTGGTAAGCACTGTATCTAATAATCATTAGTATGAGAAAAAGATGGATTTCTTTTTTTTTCGTATGTTATGTTAATTATTGTCAAATTAATATTGAATTATATTATTATTATATTTATTATTACAAGAGTCGGTCGTATTGATGAAGAAAAGAAAATTACAAGTAAGTATTTACAGTAAAAATATATATATAGTTAATAAACTGTTTTCCATAATATTACGATATCTATATAACAATGCATAATTGCAATGGACAATTTTTTTTGTTTGTTCAAGGATTTCTTCGAGTATTTTGATGAGGAGAGCAACGGGGGTCTGATAGAGGAACTAGCCAATGAGGAAATGACAGTAAGTGATTTAGATTTTGTCTTGGTCAATGTACTGATATTTTACAACCGCTCATATAAACGAAAATGATAAATGTCTTTAAAAACACAGATTAAAATTTATATTTTGTTTTTCAGATACAAGCTGAACAAGACATCGAGAAATTTGCAAACGAACTCTTCGATGAAGAAGAATGGAAAGTGAGTATTTTCATGACATGGTAGCATAAAAATGATATATTGCTTTTTACACACACACACACACACACACACACACATGCACACTCACTCACACACACTCTCACACACCGTTGACACGATGGTAATGACAATAATTTACTATTTAGACGACTGAAATGACACAAAATGCTGTTGATGATGGTGATGATGATGAGGAGGAGGTGCAGGATGAGGACAACGGTGATGATGATGATGATTATGATGGTGATGACCACGAAGGTTTTAGTGATGATGATAATGAGGAGCAAGGGGAGGGCGAGGGATGATGATGATGATGATGTTAATGATGACGTCGACGGTGGTGGTGGTGATGATGATGATGATGATGATGCTGATAATGATGTCGATGATGGTGATATCAATGAGGACAACTGTGATACTGATCAAGTAGGTGGTGGTGGAGATACAGGGGGGAAAGTCACGTTAGACGGAAACGGAAGTGATGCGGACATTGATAGTCGATTTCAATTGAGAGAAAAACGAACCATCAACAGGCCTAAGTTTGGTGTTAAATAGACAACATACGAAGTCAGCCTAACACCAAATTGGCATGGACGCTCTTGGTTATCTCTTTTGACTAATTTACATGATATATTTGCTAAAGCGATAGCTCTTTCCGCTGGTCTCCAATCCGATGACGGAGGGAGAATCTATATAAATCAGCAAGGCTTAGATTCTCCTATTGTTATTCATTTTCGGGAACTGAAAGATATCACCCCTGAGGTAATTTTGACTGAAATAGTTAAAGTCTTGCAAAGCAAGCAGCATTTGGTTTTGGAAAATTCATATTGGTACAGTAAAGATGCTCAGGGGTAGCCATTTCACAGGCAACTTAGAACGCGATATCAAAAGAAAACGTAGTATATTTGAAATCAAAAATGAAGATGACAATCTTTGCTGTGCTCGTGCAATTTGGGTCTGTCACGAATATGCAAAAATTGATGATGAAAATGATCAGAATCCAAAACGTAAACGTGTTTAAAAACAAGAGGCCCATGGGCCTTAACGGTCATCTGACTCATTGCACAAAACAACAAAGTCACAGTATAAAGTATTGGTTAAAGATTAATATAAACAATACGAGGAACTCCTTAGTTGAATATGTAAGTTTCTGAAATAGGTAAATGTCATTTGTTGAACAAACTTGGTAGCCCTTCATCCATATATGGTTGTAACCCATTTATGGATTAATATAAGGAGGAGTCAGATTTTAAAGCCAAATTTCAGCAAAGCTTCCATTTTGGACATCCGCCGTACTATCCCCATGGGTCTTAGCTCGGTCCTTTATAAAATATGATTGTCGTCACCTGAAGTTCCCCCTTCTGAATCAATTAAAACCCCTATAGACCAATTTTCCTTGAGATCGGAGACTGAAACCTGAAAACAGGAAGTGGGTCAGCGGCCATCTTGGAATACTAAAATCTTCACGAAAACGTTTGCATGTTGTTCTGCATCAATTTAACCCCTTAACTCCCAGATACGCCAAACTACGCCAATAACGTGTCGGTGTTGAACAAATCGTCGTAACTCCCTTATTTTAGGAGCTATCGAGATACTGATTATATCTGCTAAAACTAGAGATAACAAGTAATATTTTGTGTTCTTAAAAAATTTTCATGTAACAATGTCTTCATGATGTTTTATTGAGTTTAAAAAAGATGCAGACTGAAAAACGGAACATTTTAAATTGATGACGTCGTCTTTCTGTCGGCGTAACATTCAGTGCACGGACCCGATATGGAATCCCTTGCTAATCAAAAAGTACTGAAAAATAATGCTTGTACTTCATACTGTTGGTAACTTAGTATCCCCATTTTATATTTATCTTGCAATATCTACAAACATTTTTTTCAAAAACAAAGATTTCATCTAAAAAGTACGTGTGATGTGTGGTTTTACGCGATACATAGCAATATGTGGTCAGTTTTAACCATTTTTTCTCACCAATCTGGCATAACTTATTGATACGATGAAAGTCGGGAAAATACTGAAGAAAATACACAAATTTATCATTCATAACATACCATATTAACAATACAACGACTCCATAAATCAACAGATGCATCCACGGAAAATTGCTCAGTCCCACGACTTGACGTTGATCGGTTTCACAAGCACCTGTGCGAAACCGATCGGCGACTTTACCAGAACACACGGATAATGGTCCTCAATTTTGCAGTTAAAAAACTCTAAACTCTTACGCAAAAATGTCAAGAAACATGTTTACAGTGATTTCTTTGACTGTATTCAAAAAATAAATTAATTCAGCAAATAAATCTTGCCGACGACAGATAAAACTATTTATAGTAACGGGGATTTCCCGGACTTTCATTTCTAAAAGTTACATGTATTGAAGCACACGTGTCCGACGCCGATTATTTTCTATGGTGGCTCGCATGTTTATAGCTAAATTGTTGGTATTGATTGACTAGGACATCTTATGAGTGACACTGTCATAATCACTGAGGACCTAATTAACATCGTTGTGTTATCAGCGATATACGTGTAGATCTACTGTACGTACATATGTACGTGACACATGTACAATGTGCATGCGTGTAAGTATGCCGGACACGATGCGAAGTTTCCTGAACACAAAAATACGAAACATACATTGTACCTAATATGCCGTAACCTCATCGTAAATATTAATTTGTATCAATACCAATAGAACTAAACACATATATATACATAAGCTATGCATTGATACGATATATATACCCATAAATATTTTGTGGATTGGAATACTAGATTAACTTCAAATACTGACTATGATATCTTATCTTTATCTTAAATATATACATTTTGTTTGATATTTAGAAAATTACTGATTACAAGTAATGGAAATAAACAATTCAAGTGTCAATGACAAAATATATTAGATAATCTATAATGATATTTAATATCCAGATCATTTTTTTATATATTTTTTTTAAATATGATTGTTCTTCAAATACAAACTAGAAATGTCCTCCAGGAGGAGGTCAACTAATTAATCCAGTACAGTTTAGAACAAGAGATCCCAGAGGGATCTTGGCGCCCACCAAAGATTGATCTATGTCTGACAAATGAAAGAGGGATCTTTTCTCTGCTTTTCAAACTTACACTTCTTTTATCTGCTTTTCAAACTTTAAACTATCAAAATCCAAGATGGTGGTCGCAAAATGCAATAGGCAGAACTAGGGTCCTAGAGGAACCTACATATGATATTTGAGAACAATCCCTTCAATACTTTCTGAGAAATAGCGGTAACAAACTTTAACTATCAAAATCCAAGATGGCTACCGGTCAGCCATTTTGTTGACCGATCAGTCCCAAAATGCAATATGCACAACTGGGGTCCTAGGGGAACCTACATATGAAATTTGAGAAAGATCCCTTCAGTGCTTTCTGAGAAATAGCGGTAACAAACTTTAACTATCAAAATCCAAGATGGCTACCTGGCGGCCATCTTGTTGACTGATCAGTCCCAAAATGCAATATGCACAACTGGGGTCCTAGGGAAACCTACATATGAAATTTGAGAAAGATCCCTTCAGTGCTTTCTGAGAAATAGCGGTAACAAACTTTAACTATCAAAATCCAAGATGGCTACCTGGCGGCCATCTTGTTGACTGATCAGTCCCAAAATACAATATGCACTACTAGGGTCCTAGGGGAACCTACATATGAAATTTGAGAACAATCCCTTCAATACTTTCTGAGAAATAGCCGTAACAAACTTTAACTATCAAAATCCAAGATGGCTGCTGGTCGGCCATCTTGTTGACCGATCAGTCCCAAAATGTAATATGCAGAACTAGGGTCCTAGAGGAACCTACATATGAAATTTGAGAACAATCCCTTCAATACTTTCTGAGAAATAGCGGTAACAAACTTTAACTATCAAAATCCAAGATGGCGTCCTGTCGGCCATCTTGTTGACCGATCAGTCCCAAAATGCAATATGCACAACTGGGGTCCTAGGGGAACCTACATATGAAATTTGAGAAAGATCCCTTCAATACTTTATGAGAAATAGCGGTAACAAACTTTAACTATCAAAATCCAAGATGGCTGCCTGGCGGCCATCTTGTTGACCGATCAGTCCCAAAATACAATATGCACAACTAGGGTCCTAGGGGAACCTACATATGAAATTTGAGAAAGATCCCTTCAGTGCTTTCTGAGAAATAGCGGTAACAAACTTTAACTATCAAAATCCAAGATGGCTACCTGGCGGCCATCTTGTTGACCGATCAGTCCCAAAATGCAATATGCACTACTAGGGTCCTAGGGAAACCTACATATGAAATTTGAGAAAGATCCCTTCAGTACTTTCTGAGAATTAGCCGTAACAAACTTTAACTATCAAAATCCAAGATGGCGGCTGGTCGGCCATCTTGTTGACCGATCAGTCCCAAAATGCAATATGCACAACTAGGGTCCTAGGGGAACCTACATATGAAATTTGAGAAAGATCCCTTCAATACTTTCTGAGAAATAGCGGTAACAAACTTTAACTATCAAAATCCAAGATGGCTGCCTGGCGGCCATCTTGTTGACCGATCAGTCCCAAAATACATTATGCACAACTAGGGTCCTAGGGGAACCTACATATGAAATTTGAGAAAGATCCCTTCAGTACTTTTAGAGAAATAGCGGTAACAAGAATTGTTAACGGACGGACGGACGGACGGACGGAAGGACGGACGGACGGACGGACGGAAGGACGGACGGACGACGGACCACGGACGAAAGGCGATTTGAATAGCCCACCATCTGATGATGGTGGGCTAAAAAAAATAGTATATTGACATGTAAACAAAACATATGAAATGAAAACAAAGGAATCTATGTTTTGAAATTTTAGGGGGATCCTGACACAAGCACAAAGTTCTACTTTTTTTTTACAATTCTTCAAAAAGTGTTCCAATTTGGATAGATCATGTTAACTTATGTAGTGAAAGTTGCAGAGATACAATCATTTAGAATAATGACACCTTTCATATACATACCTATACATGTACATCATGTATAGTACAGATAGATTCAGTATCAATAAAAATTCTGCACTTAATCTCAAATTAAAGATTGACACATGCAATGTACTATTTGCACTAAAAACATTAAAAATGCAGGTTGTCTGATCACACAAATAAGTCAACTGAATCTTATACATCATTTCTTTATACTGCATATGCATTTACATGTAATCCAAATTATGGTTTTCTGATGGGAGGTGACAGGGCAACTTGAGCAGAGATACAAAATGTATAAACATATTTTGCCTGTAAAGTTCTTCATGCTTCAATTGACACAAATGTAAAATATTATGCTCTGTGATAGAGATATTATTGATATTTGTCCAGAAAAAGATTAGGCTAAAAATTGTACATGTATGTTACACAAATGTAGGGAAGTAAATTTTAAAATTACAATTTGGAAAGGGGTCAGATGTAGTTAACATGACCCTGTAATGAGACTCAGGATTTTCATCATGTCTTTCTGCTTTCTTTATTAGAATAATCATATATATTTTTTGAATTGTTTCTTGTTGAAATAATACATTTTTTTTTATATCTTTAGCAAATCATTTGTAAAAAGAGCATATGTCAGAAAACGATGTTCAGATACATGTTTACGGATTTATTTATAGCTATATCAAAAGTGCACATCAAGTAAAAGTGAAGTCAATTCTTTGGAATTGTTATCACACAAGTATGACTAAACAAAGACCACATACGTGTATGACAATACATAACATATATACAGGTAGACACTGCAGTGTGTCTACAATCTGAATAAGACATAGTACATGCAATGCACATGCTTATGTAGATACTGTAATATGGTCAAGACATAACATTCATATATGGCAAATATACGAATCATATATGTAGACACTGCAGCGTATAATTATTCATGTTAGCAGTTTACTACAATATGGTCAATGCATAAAACATATACATGTATAGACACACAGTGTATCTACAATATGGTCAGTACATAACACACATATATGTGTAGACACTGCAGAGTACCTACAATATGGTCAGTACATAACACACATATATCTGTTGACACTGCAGTGTATCTACAATATGGTCAAGACATAACACACATATCTGTAGACACTGCAGTGTATCTACAATATGGTCAAGACATTAGACATATACATGTGTAGTCATTGCAGTGCATCTACAATAGAATATGGTAAATACATAAAACATACACATGTATAGACACGACAGTGTACATGTATCTACACTATGGTCAATACATAATTTAACACATATACATATGCATGTTTGTAGACATTGCACTTGTATAACCAATATGGTCAAGAGATAACACATATATATATGTAGACACCACAGTGTATCTACACTATGGTCAAGACATATCACATATACATGTATGTACACACTGTATGCAATATGGTCAAGAGTCAATAACACACAAGTATGTGCATTACATGTAGTCCGCTAAACCTGCCTATATTATTAGGCTTCTTTTTTATTTTGCAAAATATATAGACAAAAAAAAATATTAAAAAAAGCCTAACAATATAGACAGTTTTAGCGATTACATTACATGGTATCTACAATATGGACAAGGTATACATCACATATACACATATATGTACGATGCATTTTTTTTTTTGCAAATGTATATAGATGTATATCTGGGAAAAAGTGAGGGCTTCTACCATAATATATATATATGTAAGGTTGTCTTTTTGGTAACCAAGCAATATAGAACTGGACAAAGAACACACAGATAATAAATGATTAATAGGGATGGTTTGTATTTCTATCAAATGTAGAATATGTATATGCGTTTTTCTCTTAAAAAATAACATGCAAATTATTATGAGTACATGTAAATGTAGAATACACAATTTTTGTCAAGAAAAAACAAAAGCTGTCTGCTAGTCTTTTACTCTGTATTCATTTATTATCTTGATGGATATTGATACTTTTGTGTGGATAAACTAAAGAAACTGGCATTATACAATGTTGGTAAGTTACAAATTACTGCAGTATACTATGAGAGTACCGCATTGCATTTTTTATTGTGTACAAATATATATTTAGATATATATCTAAACATCTTGATAATTATTTGTAAGCCAGCTTGCTATAATGACATACATGTTATGATGTTGGTTTTTGGCGTTCCAAAAAATTGAAATGATCTGAGTATGAATATAAATATTAAATATTATAAACAGTAACATGTCAAACAAACGATTTTGCAACACATTACATTTTTTTTTCGATATTTTAGTCAACTGGAAGCCCGTGAAAATGGTTTTATCAGTGTAAAATCGCATTTTTCCGTAGTTTATATTTTGGTTGCCATGGAAACATTTTTTACGCAAAAGATTAATGATTTGATACCAATTCTGACCACGTTCTTTTTGAAGTAAAAACGAAAGGTAAAAGATCATCAAGTCTGTTAAATAAAGAACAAACTTTCTCTAGATGAAGCAAGACAGGTGAAACACTAATTTAAGCATTTTCAAAACGCATAGGTTTTTAATTGTGTTGGTAACCATGGTAATATTCAAAATTGAATTGAAATTTTGGCATTCGATAAAACTTTTGACCCTTCAGCAATAATGTACTTGATTGTTAGGTTGATAAATTGACATCTAAATAACTTTCATTGTCTTAAGAGTTATAAATGTAAGAAACTTTAACTTTTTTGTAAAAGTCCAAAATTTCGGTTGCTATGGTAACGTAATTAATGTGATAACACCATTTTTCTTACAAAATTTGAAAAGGTTGTGATCTGAAGTTTCTAAATATATAAGGGTTGATTACCAAAAATATTGCTGCAAAAGGGTGAAAAATCACTTTGAAAGAAAATGTCAGATTTTCGAGAACTCTGCTAAAAATTCTTGGGAGTTAAGGGGTTAAACCCCTATAGACTAATTTTCATTGAGAACAGAGACCGAAACCTGAAAACAGGAAGTGGGCCAGCTAAAATTAAGAAAATTTGCCCTTTTGGGGCCCCACCCCTCAGCCCCTAGGGGTCGGACCACACTCATTTATATAAAATATGATTGTCCTTCCCCAATGATGTTTCACACCAAATATGGATGAAATTCATCCAAGGATGAAGGAGGAGTAGGATTTAAAAGCTTAAATTAAGAAAATTTCCCCTTTTGGGGCCCCGCCCCTCTGCCTCTTGGGGTCGGACCTATCTCATTTATATAAAATATGATTGTCCTTCCCCAATGATATTTTACACCAAATATAGATGAAATCCATCCAAGGATGAAAGAGGAGTAGGATTTTAAAGCTTAAATTAAGAAAATTTGCACTTTTGGGGCCCCACCCCTCAGCCCCTAGGGGTTGGACCAGGCTCATTTATATAAAATATGATTGTCCTCCCCCAATGATGTTTCACACCAAACATGGATGTAATCTGTCCAAGGATGAAGGAGGAGTAGGATTAATTTAAAAGCTTAAATTAAGAAAATTTGCCCTTTTGGGGCCCCACCCCTCAGCCCCTAGGGGTCGGCCCAGGCTCATTTATATAAAATATGATTGTCCTCCCCCAATGATGTTTCACACCAAATATGGATGTAATCCGCTCAAGGGTTAAGGAGGAGTAGGCTTTTGTATAAATAGTCTTACGCACGACGCACGGCGGACGGCGCACGACGACGGACAAAACACGATGACAATAGGTCATCCTGACTTTCGGTCAGATGACCTAAAAACCGTATTCGTGACATTATGAGCAGACGACTAAAATGTGAAGCTATCAAGTTACACAAAGAGGCTGGTGTCATATTGGAGGCTAGTTGTGGTATCCCTGAAATCAAACAGTTTGAGCGTGTTGTCTGGAAGTCGTTTTGGTGAGATTGAATACAGAGGTTCCCATCACAAAACACGTAAGTTGTTCTTGTTGAGAATGGACTCTCATTTCCATGCTGTTGTAAACGTTCAGGGTTTTTACGGGAACAAGTATTTCTGCATGGAATGCCTAAAGCCTTATGGTCAAAGGTGGCACAAATGCACCATCGCACAGTGTAGAACTTGTTCAAGACAGGTATCTGTTCGGACTGTAATGCAGTCTGTAACAAGAGATCCCAGAGGGATCTTGGCGCCCACCAAAGAATGATCTATGTCTGACCATGGAAAGAGGGATCTTTTCTCTGCTTTTCAAATTTTTGCAAACATACTATATATGAAATTTGAGTCAGATCGCTTCAGTACTTCCTGAGAAACAGCAGTAACAAACTTCAACTATCAAAATCCAAGATGGCTCCTTGGCGGCCATCTTCATGATTGATCGGTCCCAAATCGAAATATGCACAACTAGGGCCCTAGGGGAACCTATATATGAAATTTGAGACAGATTCATGAGAAATAGCGATAACAATCTTAACTATCAAAATCCAAGATGGCAGCCTGGCGGCCATTTTGTTGACCGATCGATCCAAAAACGCATTATGTACAACTAGAGCCCTAGGGGCACCTACATATGAAATTTGAGAAAGATCCCTTCAGTACTTTGTGAGATATAGCGATAACAATCTTTAACTATCAAAATCCAAGATGGCTGCCTGGCGGCCATCCTGTTGACCGATCGGTCCCAAAACGCAACATGCACAACTAGGACCCTAGGGGAACCTATATATAAAATTTGAGACAGATCCCTTCAGTACTTTCTGAGAAATAGCGACAACAAACTTTAACTATCAAAATCCAAGATGGCTGCCTGGCGGCCATCTTGTTGACCGATCGGTCCCAAAACGCAACATGCACGACTAGGACCCTAGGGGAACCTATATATGAAATTTGAGACAGATCCCGTCAGTACTTTCTGAGAAATAGCGATAACAAACTTTAAATATCAAAATCCAAGATGGCTGCCTGGCGGCCATCTTGTTGACCGATCGATCCAAAAACGCAATATGCACAACTAGGGCCCTAGGGGAACCTACATATGAAATTTGAGACAGATCCCTTCAGTACTTTCTGAGAAATAGCGATAACAATCTTTAAGTATCAAAATCCAAGATGGCTGCCTGGCGGCCATCTTGTTGACCGATTGGTCCCAAAATTCAATATGCACAACTAGGGCCCTAGGGGAACCTACATATGAAATACGAGACAGATCCCTTCAGTACTTTCTGAGAAATAGCGATAACAAGAATTGTTAACGGACGGACGGACGGACGGACGGACGGAAGGACGGACGACGGACCACGGACAAAAAGCGATTTGAATAGCCCACCATCATCAGATGGTGGGCTAAAAACTTTGAGTGTTTTCAACTCCATAAGAAAGCACCCTTCAATAAGTACAACAAACGTGTCGGGAAATCTTTTTTGTGAAACGTTTTGGAAATGTCCTTTGTGTGTGTACAAGGCTTTTTCAGCGAAAAGATGTATCTACGGATTCACATTCTTGTGAAGACCGAAAATGTGTCAACTGCCAACAGATCCATACAGGTGATCACCATTGTTTCATAGAGAAGCGGAATGTGATCCCACCGGGATATAACTATATCTTTTTCGATTTCGAATGTATTCAGGAAACGGGTTTTAACATTCCGAATCTCTGTGTTGCACAAAAAACCTGTAAGGTTTGCATTGATCGGCCAATCAATGGCGACAACCAGCATTGTGACGGTTGTGGTATTCGGCAAATGACGTTTACGGATGCCGAGACATTTTTCGACTGGGTTTTTAGTCCTAGTCATTCAAAATATACCATCGTTGCACACAATATGAAGGGTTATGATGGCTAGTTTCTCCTTGCGTATCTGTAAAAAAACGCAATCAAGCCAGAAATCATCTTCAGTGGTGGGAAAATTATGTACATGTACATACCATCTCTTAAAATTAGAGTCATTGATTCACTAAATTTCATACAAAGTAGTTTGGCAAAATTACCAAAAACATTTGGGGAAGTAGAATTAAAAAAAAGGTTATTTCCCACAGTTGTTCAATACTGAACAAAATCAAAACTATGTTGGAAAACTCCCTGATGTAAGTTACTACGGTGTCGATAGCATGAACTGTAAAGATAGGAAACAGTTTTTGTGTTGGTACAAAGAAAAATCAAACGAGAACTATGTGTTTGATTTTCAGGAGGAGTTATTCACGTATTGCTTGGCAGATGTAGATATACTGAGACGGTGTCTGCTGAAGTTTAGACAGCTATTGCTGAATCTGACAAACACAGACCCTTTACAGTATATCACGGCTGCATCTGTCTGTATGGCCGTATACAACTCACAATTCCTAAAGGGCCAGACTTCCGTCCGATGGGTTAACTGTGATAGATCAGTTCTCCAGAATATCCATTGCTTGGTTAGAGTGGGTAATGAAATCTGACACATTAATACACATCCAGCATGCGTGCAATGGCGGAGAACAAAAAGTAGGAAAGTACC
Source organism: Argopecten irradians (assembly GCF_041381155.1). Lineage (NCBI taxonomy): Eukaryota > Metazoa > Mollusca > Bivalvia > Pectinida > Pectinidae > Argopecten > Argopecten irradians. The sequence goes on along the minus strand of NC_091146.1, from coordinate 11,500,922 downwards.
GGGTTGATAGTTTGGACAAAGAAAACAAAAAGGTATACGAGTATCATTCTTGTTTCTTTCACGGGGGTCCAGATTGTTATTCGCCAAAAAATCATAATCCAAAAACAAACACATCTTTCGAAAAAATTATATGTGGACACCCAAAACAAAAAGCAGTATATTGAAGCTGCGGGATTTACCTATTTATGTAAGTGGGATCATGAATTCAGGCAGGAAATAAAGTCAGACAGTATACTTGCAGCTTTTGTTGACAACATAGAAGTTGTAGAAAGGCTACATCCAAGGGATGCATTTTTTGGAGGCAGAACTAATGCCTATCGCCTGCATTACAAACCCGTCCAGGGTAAAACAGTCCAATATGTTGACTTCACAAGCCTATACCCGTATGTCAACAAATACTGCTAGTATCCTATCGGCTACCCTGTGATCATAACATCAAATTTGCAGGACATTTCTTCCCATTTTGGCTTAATTCAATGTAAAATTTTACCACCCGAACAACTTTATCGGTATTACCCTACAGATCCAATGGCAAACTCATGTCCCCATTGTGTAGAACTTGCACTGAGGATAGCTATCAGGGTTATGTACTCATTCAGATAAGGAACGCGCTCTCTTGGGCACATGGTGCTCCGTAGAGCTTGACGTTGCCTTACAAAAGGGGTATGTAGTCCAGGAAATACACGAAGTGTATCACTTTCATCAGACTGCCTGTTACAACCCGACAACTGGTACAGACGGACTATTTACAAATTACATAAACACCGTTTTGAAAATAAAACAGGAAACATCAGGGTGGCCGACCTGGTGTAAAACTGACACTAACAAAGACCAATACATACGACAGTATCAGGAACGAGAAGGCATACTTTTAGACCGCAACAACATCCAACAAAATGACGGACTTAGGGCTTTGGCTAAACTAATGCTTAACTCATCTTGGGGGAGGTATGGCATGCGGTTAAATCTTCTTCAGACTGAAGTCATTACCGACCAAGCCGACTTTCATTTCTTGCTTTCTGACGAGACAAAACACATAAAAGACTTTCATTGTTTATCTGACGATTATATTGTCATGGAATGGTTGTACAAAGATGACAATTTTGATTAAATGACATTACAATGACCAGATTAAAGTTTGGGGTTAAGTTAGAACAAGTTCTATCAGATGGGAATAGTTTTTATTTTTTATTTTCCAATCAAAGACTACATTTGCCACATATACATGCACAATACTCCACTTTATTTCCATTCTGGCTTTTTCCTCTCCTACACTAGAAATTACATTGTTTTTTATTATTATTGATGAAAAGGGGGCAGGGGGTAAGAAAACAAGAGGCCCAGAGGGCCTGTATCGCTCACCTGGTTTGTAATTCCAAGTAATGTTCTGAATACAGGTTCATTGTTTCTTTTCTGAAGGAATTTGAATATTTACCTCTAAATTCCCTATTGGGCCCCACCCCTCCTGCCCCCAGGGGGTCAGAGCCAAAATTTATACAAGTTCTGTTCGTCTTCCCCCAAGGATGTTTGTGGCCAAATTTGGTTACAATCCATGTAGAACTCTAGGACAAGTAAGGATTTTATAGGATTTACCTCTATTTCCCCTATTGGGCCCCGCTCCTCCTGCCCCCGGGGGGTCAGAGCCAAAATTTATACAAGTTCTGTTCCCCTTCCCCCAAGGATGTTTGTGGCCAAATTTGGTTACAATCCATGCAGAACTCTAGGACAAGTAGCGATTTATAGGATTTACCTCTATTTCCCCTATTGGGCCCCGCCCCTCCTGCCCCAGGGGGGTCAGAGCCAAAATTTATACAAGTTCTGTTCCCATTCACCCAAGGATGTTTGTGGCAAATTTGGTTACAATCCATGTAGAACTCTAGGACAAGTAGCGATTCATAGGATTTACCTCTATTTCCCCTATTGGGCCCCGCCCCTCCTGCCCCAGGGGGGTCAGAGCCAAAATATATACAAGTGCTGTTCCCCTTCACCCAAGGATATTTATGGCCAAATTTGGTCACAATCCATGCGGAACTCTATGACTAGTAGCGATTTAAATTAAATGTTGACGGACATACGTCGGACGACGGACGGACGGACGGACGACGCGCCATGACATAAGCTCAACGGCCCTTTGGGCCAGGTGAGCTAAAAACAGATGGGGAGGGGGGAAGGAGGTAAAGGGGGATAAGGGTATGAAGAGGGATGGTATATAAACTAATAAATAAACAATTAACATAAGGGGAGAGATAGAAAAGGGGGAAAAGTACAGACAAGAGGCCCAAAGGACCTTAACGGTCATCTGACTACCTTGACAATAGTAAAATTAATTATATATGGTGTCACTTTGTCAGGATCATTTTCAATTTCTTTTTTTTCATTTTCAATTTTATTTCAAACAAGAGGCCCAAGGGCCTTAACATATAGGAAACTAATTAGATATAGTGTCATGGAAGTCATCTTCGATTTGGGATCAACCAGAGATGTAACAATACTTTGTCGAGACCATGTCAGGATCATTTCATGCAAGTTTTAGCCACATCCAACCGGTAGAACTTTAGAATAAGTTCAAAATGTGTTTTCAAGATGGCGGCTATCTTGGATTTCAGATCTACAAGAAAAATAACAACACTTTGTCGGGACCATGACAGGATCATTTCATGCAAGTTTCAGCCAAATCGCACCGGTAGAACTTGAGAAGTTCACTTCAGCGCATCTCTATATAGTCAGACATTGGAGGCCCGTCACCTCAGCTTATCTCTGTATACTCAGTTATTGGAGGCCCGTCACCTCAGCACATCTCTACATAATCTTGCATTGGAGGCCCGTCACTTCAGCGCATCTCTATATAGTCTTACTTTGGAGGCCTGTCACCTCAGCGTATCTCTATATAATCTTGCATTGGAGGCCCGTCACTTCAGCGCATCTCTATATAGTCAGACATTGGAGGCCCGTCACTTCAGCACATCTCTGTATACTCAGTTATTGGAGGCCCGTCACCTCAGCGCATCTCTATATAATCTTGCATTGGAGGCCTGTCACTTCAGCGCATCTCTATATAGTCTTACATTGGAGGCACGTCACCTCAGCGCATCTCTATATAGTCTTACTTTGGAGGCCTGTCACCTCAGCGCATCTCTATATAGTCTTACTTTAGAGGCCTGTCACCTCAGCGCATCTCTGTAAAGACTTAAAAAGGAGTTCCGTCATTCAGTTATAAGAGGCCCGTCACTTCAGCGCATCTCTATATAGTCAGACATTGGAGGCCCGTCACCTCAGCGCATCTCTATATCATCTTGCATTGGAGGCCGGTCACCTCAGCACATCTCTATATAATCTTGCATTGGAGGCTCGTCACTTCAGCGCATCTCTATATAGTCTTACTTTGGAGGCCTGTCACCTCAGCGCATCTCTATAAAGACTTACATACCAAAGTACCATTAATACCTCAAGCCCTCCATCCTTGAAACCTATGTGAGGCAGTTGCCTGGTACTGACAGTTGGTTCATGGTTGTTCTGCGGAGTACTCCGGCTTTCCTCCACCAACAAACCTTGCACATCCTTTTATGATCCTGACTAAAACCCCAAACCCTAATCAATATAGATATATAGATCATTGAATGGCGAGGGCTATCACATGTGTTTTTATGTAAAACGTATTTCATTTGATTTCATTTGACAGAACAAGGTACAGCAAGGAAGGAGTCGTCAACTACGGACAAACCCTCAAAAGGTAAATAGTTAATGTTCAGATAGATTACATAGACACATCTTTTGCAGACATAAAACACAACTAACTCATCAATGAAGACCACGATGATCCCTACTTTTAGTTATCAGCATTGCATGCAGTAAAATAGCATTAAAATGTTTCCATCTTAATACCAGGAATCAAATTAAATCTGACCTAGGGGACAATTTTCTGAAATATTACATTAATGGGAATTTGTTTACTTTATATGTGATTCAGTTGATAGGTAATGAAAGATGTTTCATTAATTATAGAAGTATAGTGAAAAACGCCTCATAGTAGGTAGAAATATGGACTCATGAGCTTTGTTTGTTTGTTTGTTTGTTTGATTTATTAACGTCCTATTAACAGCTATGGTCATGTAAGGACGGCCTCCCATGTATGCGGTGTGTTGCGTGTATGTTGTGCGAGGTGAGTGTACTGGGAGACTGCGGTATGTTCCTGTTGTGTCTTCTTGTATAGTGGAACTGTTACCCCACCCGGTCACATTATACTGACAACGGGCGAACCAGTCGTCCCACTCCCTGTATGCTGAACGCTAAGCAGGAGCAGAAACTACCACTTTTATAGACTTTGGTGTGTCTCGGCCAGGGGACAGAACCCAGAGCCTTCCTCACAGGGGCGAACGCTCAACTCAAGGCCAAAAGTAAGGCGGTGCCAAGGGAGGCATTAGGAAAGATAAAGTCAGTTAGGAAGAAGAGAAAAGATAAGATCCTAAATTTAGTCGCCTTCTACGATCATGCAATAGGGGCAGCAGGTACAATTCTAACGCCCTACCTGCAGGGCCAGGACTCATGAGCACTTGCACCTTTAATTAGGGATACTCTGGGTTATATCCCCTAGCAGAGACACACCATAGTCTATAAAAGTGGCAGTGTTTCTGCTCCTGTTTCAACTCTTAATATGAAATAATTATTTTTATTATAAAACACTTTTCAGACCAGGAAGAGAAGCTCTTTCATTTATGGAACACCAAGAAAGAGTGAGTACAATTATTCTTTTGAAAGTTTAATGTATTTACAAATAATCCTTAGTTTCATAAGGGTAAAATATTCCTTATGATACATCCATCCCTTATTCATGAATGATCAGGAAACAATATAAGCAGCTAACGCGCACCATTGGATAAGCTGGAACACCCAATATATCTTACACATGAATTTAAATAAAAAATTGACAACCGATGCTTTAATATTTTATGTATTTACTGTATGTTTCTAATTTCAGTGAACAGCAATAACAAAGAAACTGGAGACAAGGTAAAGCTGTATATTTCACAGTATATTTCTTTTTTTTACAATTTTATCCACATTTCTTGAAAACAAATATGCATATGAAAGAAAGAAAGAACATATCTCTCCGTCATTTAATGCATTAGTAGCCTGTTAGGGTCACATTGAAAAAAATATATAATATGTTGTAATAACGACTTAGTATGTCGTAATAACGACTTACTTATGTCGTAATAACGACTTACTTATGTCGTAATAATGACTTATGTCGTATTAATGACTTAGTATCTCGTAAGAACGTCTTAGTTATGTAGTAATAACAACTTAGTCATGTCATAATAACGACTTAGAATGTCGTTTTATCGACTTAGTTATGTTGTTATAACAACTTAGTATGTCGTAATAACGACTGGTACATTTGAATGTCGTAATAACGACCTAGCTATGTCGTTATAACGAACTAATATTTATTTTAATATGACCCTAACAGGCTTCCGTAAATTATTGTTGTTCTCAAATTAAACCTATAACTTTGTTGTGCTTTTTATCCTAGAATATTACTACTAGCAGACCGAAAAGACAACGGTTAATGTCACCTACAGCTGAAAATATGAAAGCTATGCAAAAGGAACTGAAGAAAGTAAGTTAATTTTCTAATGAGTTTTTCAGCTCACATTATGGATAGAACATTTTTAGGCCACCTGACCATAAGTCATGGTGACCTATTGTAATAGTCGTTTGTCCGTCCGTCGTTCTCTGTCGTGTGTAGTGCGTCGTTGGTTACCATTTCCTTGTGAACTCGATAACTTGAGTAAATGTAAACCGATCTTAATAAAACTTTGTATGTAGACTAAAATTCGAAAGATCTCGAACGAGTTTGAAAATCAACGTGATTTGATGGTAATTTATGGAGTCATTGCCCTTTGCACTAATAATTATTTTTTGACATTGTGAACGCGATAACTTATAAGTAAATATAAACCAAGCTTAATGAAACTTTGTATGTAGACTAACATTGGAAAGATCTCAGACGAGTTCGAAAATCAGCTTGATTTAAGTCTTAACTTAATTATGAAATAATTGCCATTTGCGATAATAATTATTGAACCTTGTGAACATGATAATGTGAGTTAATATGCACCAATCTTAATGAAACTTTGTATATAGACCTATTAGATCTATTTTCCTATTTCATGAACAAGACATCAGTTATCTAGTAAATGACATAACTAATTTTTATCAAATATCTGGAGACTGTTAAGGCCCATGGGCCTCTTGTTATAGAAAGTAAATACATTTCTCCCGACAAGTAAAGTCTTAACAAAGTCACTGGAGACAAGGTAAAGCTGTGCTACATTATATTTCTTTTCTTCACAATTTCATGCATACATCATGAAAATAAATTGGCAAATGAAAAAACCAACATCACATTTTCTTGTTATTTAATGCATGAGATTTGCTTACAAATTAACAATAACTTTGTGTGCTTGTTTATCTCAGAGTATCACAACCACAAGAAATCGATTAGCGCCACCTAGTGATTCAGAACAGAAAGCTTGGGACGAGGAACTGAAGAAACTAAGTAGCTTTTTAATTAATAATTGGGTATTTCAGCTCACCTTTTTATAAAAGAACATTAATTTCATAGGAAATAAATTAACTTTTCACAAAAGATAAGGTCTTAACTTGCATAGAAAACAGTTAATATAGGAAATCATTTTCAGAAGTTTTTGATTTAGTGAAAGGCTCAGTACATTTCCTAAACCAAAAGTCATAAGTTTATTAAAATGACTTTATGTATATAAGCATCAGAATATCTATATTCATGATCTAAAATGAAGTAATAATTACAACACCAAACTTATGCAAGATTTCTTTGGTAAATCCATTTTAATAGTGAAGGTTAAGTTCACGAACCTGCTGTATCCCAAATGGAATGCACTTTACCAGCCTAACCGAACCATACAAGTGTTTTGTTTCTTGAAGCTTACCACTTGGATGCATGATGGTGGAATGAAGATATTTCATTTACCAGCAAAATGTTTTCTTGTACTTTGTTGAAAACAAGACAAGATTATTTACTTCAATGTATGCCAAATATTCAAAGCGTATTTTTCATGGGGTGCCACAATCATTGAAAAATCAAACGCATCTGTGCAACTGCTACAAATCCACAAAATGAATTGTAATACATGGTTTATGTCCCCAACCAAACACTACTGAACTATACTTGAAGAAAAAATATATTGTCCTTCTGTTATTTAAAACATCATTTGGCTCTAATATTACATATGTCAAATATTCAATAATACATATTGAAATATAAGCCTGGTGTTACAAAGTGTAGGTCATATATGTTCATTTAATCTGTAGTATAATTAAAAGTGTAGTATGAATGATAAAATTCATGTCGTTGTGACTTTTAGATTTCTGAGCGGTTTCATTTAAATCTACGGTAGTTACATAGTAGTTTTCTTGTTTTTCTTCTTTCTTATCGTTATTTTTTTGTCATTTCTTTGACAGGAAGATGAAATGATTTGGGATAAAGAAATTGTAGCGCCACTTTGACCAATGGAAAATATACCTCCATTTATATGGCCACAGGTAGAGTACAGCTATATCAGTATACAGTAAGACACACTTATAACAAACAAGCTTACAAAAAAGGAATGGTTGTAACATTGTGAGTTTTATTCCCCATCAAGCTAAGTCCCTCAGTAGGTCCTACCCTGGGGTGATTTGATAGTAATTTATGGAGTCATTGCCCTTTGCACTAATAATTATATTTTGACATTGTGAACGCGATAACTTATAAGTAAATATAAACCAAGCTTAATGAAACTTTGTATGTAGACTAACATTGGAAAGATCTCAGACGAGTTCGAAAATCAGCTTGATTTAAGTCTTAACTTAATTATGAAATAATTGCCATTTGCGATAATAATTATTGAACCTTGTGAACATGATAATGTGAGTTAATATGCACCAATCTTAATGAAACTTTGTATATAGACCTATTAGATCTATTTTCCTATTTCATGAACAAGACATCAGTTGGCTAGTAAATGACATAACTAATTTTTATCAAATATCTGGTGACTGTTAAAGGCCCATGGGCCTCTTGTTATAGAAAGTAAATACATTTCTCCCGACAAGTAAAGTCTTAACAAAGTCACTGGAGACAAGGTAAAGCTGTGCTACATTATATTTCTTTTCTTCACAATTTCATGCATACATCATGAAAATAAATTGGCAAATGAAAAAACCAACATCACATTTTCTTGTTATTTAATGCATGAGATTTGCTTACAAATTAACAATAACTTTGTGTGCTTGTTTATCTCAGAGTATCACAACCACAAGAAATCGATTAGCGCCACCTAGTGATTCAGAACAGAAAGCTTGGGACGAGGAACTGAAGAAACTAAGTAGCTTTTTAATTAATAATTGGGTATTTCAGCTCACCTTTTTATAAAAGAACATTAATTTCATAGGAAATAAATTAACTTTTCACAAAAGATAAGGTCTTAACTTGCATAGAAAACAGTTAATATAGGAAATCATTTTCAGAAGTTTTTGATTTAGTGAAAGGCTCAGTACATTTCCTAAACCAAAAGTCATAAGTTTATTAAAATGACTTTATGTATATAAGCATCAGAATATCTATATTCATGATCTAAAATGAAGTAATAATTACAACACCAAACTTATGCAAGATTTCTTTGGTAAATCCATTTTAATAGTGAAGGTTAAGTTCACGAACCTGCTGTATCCCAAATGGAATGCACTTTACCAGCCTAACCGAACCATACAAGTGTTTTGTTTCTTGAAGCTTACCACTTGGATGCATGATGGTGGAATGAAGATATTTCATTTACCAGCAAAATGTTTTCTTGTACTTTGTTGAAAACAAGACAAGATTATTTACTTCAATGTATGCCAAATATTCAAAGCGTATTTTTCATGGGGTGCCACAATCATTGAAAAATCAAACGCATCTGTGCAACTGCTACAAATCCACAAAATGAATTGTAATACATGGTTTATGTCCCCAACCAAACACTACTGAACTATACTTGAAGAAAAAATATATTGTCCTTCTGTTATTTAAAACATCATTTGGCTCTAATATTACATATGTCAAATATTCAATAATACATATTGAAATATAAGCCTGGTGTTACAAAGTGTAGGTCATATATGTTCATTTAATCTGTAGTATAATTAAAAGTGTAGTATGAATGATAAAATTCATGTCGTTGTGACTTTTAGATTTCTGAGCGGTTTCATTTAAATCTACGGTAGTTACATAGTAGTTTTCTTGTTTTTCTTCTTTCTTATCGTTATTTTTTTGTCATTTCTTTGACAGGAAGATGAAATGATTTGGGATAAAGAAATTGTAGCGCCACTTTGACCAATGGAAAATGTACCTCCATTTATATGGCCACAGGTAGAGTACAGCTATATCAGTATACAGTAAGACACACTTATAACAAACAAGCTTACAAAAAAGGAATGGTTGTAACATTGTGAGTTTTATTCCCCATCAAGCTAAGTCCCTCAGTAGGTCCTACCCTGGGGTGATTTGATAGTAATTTATGGAGTCATTGCCCTTTGCACTAATAATTATTTTTTGACATTGTGAACGCGATAACTTATAAGTAAATATAAACCAAGCTTAATGAAACTTTGTATGTAGACTAACATTGGAAAGATCTCAGACGAGTTCGAAAATCAGCTTGATTTAAGTCTTAACTTAATTATGAAATAATTGCCATTTGCGATAATAATTATTGAACCTTGTGAACATGATAATGTGAGTTAATATGCACCAATCTTAATGAAACTTTGTATATAGACCTATTAGATCTATTTTCCTATTTCATGAACAAGACATCAGTTATCTAGTAAATGACATAACTAATTTTTATCAAATATCTGGAGACTGTTAAGGCCCATGGGCCTCTTGTTATAGAAAGTAAATACATTTCTCCCGACAAGTAAAGTCTTAACAAAGTCACTGGAGACAAGGTAAAGCTGTGCTACATTATATTTCTTTTCTTCACAATTTCATGCATACATCATGAAAATAAATTGGCAAATGAAAAAACCAACATCACATTTTCTTGTTATTTAATGCATGAGATTTGCTTACAAATTAACAATAACTTTGTGTGCTTGTTTATCTCAGAGTATCACAACCACAAGAAATCGATTAGCGCCACCTAGTGATTCAGAACAGAAAGCTTGGGACGAGGAACTGAAGAAACTAAGTAGCTTTTTAATTAATAATTGGGTATTTCAGCTCACCTTTTTATAAAAGAACATTAATTTCATAGGAAATAAATTAACTTTTCACAAAAGATAAGGTCTTAACTTGCATAGAAAACAGTTAATATAGGAAATCATTTTCAGAAGTTTTTGATTTAGTGAAAGGCTCAGTACATTTCCTAAACCAAAAGTCATAAGTTTATTAAAATGACTTTATGTATATAAGCATCAGAATATCTATATTCATGATCTAAAATGAAGTAATAATTACAACACCAAACTTATGCAAGATTTCTTTGGTAAATCCATTTTAATAGTGAAGGTTAAGTTCACGAACCTGCTGTATCCCAAATGGAATGCACTTTACCAGCCTAACCGAACCATACAAGTGTTTTGTTTCTTGAAGCTTACCACTTGGATGCATGATGGTGGAATGAAGATATTTCATTTACCAGCAAAATGTTTTCTTGTACTTTGTTGAAAACAAGACAAGATTATTTACTTCAATGTATGCCAAATATTCAAAGCGTATTTTTCATGGGGTGCCACAATCATTGAAAAATCAAACGCATCTGTGCAACTGCTACAAATCCACAAAATGAATTGTAATACATGGTTTATGTCCCCAACCAAACACTACTGAACTATACTTGAAGAAAAAATATATTGTCCTTCTGTTATTTAAAACATCATTTGGCTCTAATATTACATATGTCAAATATTCAATAATACATATTGAAATATAAGCCTGGTGTTACAAAGTGTAGGTCATATATGTTCATTTAATCTGTAGTATAATTAAAAGTGTAGTATGAATGATAAAATTCATGTCGTTGTGACTTTTAGATTTCTGAGCGGTTTCATTTAAATCTACGGTAGTTACATAGTAGTTTTCTTGTTTTTCTTCTTTCTTATCGTTATTTTTTTGTCATTTCTTTGACAGGAAGATGAAATGATTTGGGATAAAGAAATTGTAGCGCCACTTTGACCAATGGAAAATATACCTCCATTTATATGGCCACAGGTAGAGTACAGCTATATCAGTATATACAGTAAGACACACTTATAACAAAACAAGCTTACAAAAAAGGAATGGTTGTAACATTGTGAGTTTTATTCCCCATCAAGCTAAGTCCCTCAGTAGGTCCTACCCTGGGGTGATTTGATAGTAATTTATGGAGTCATTGCCCTTTGCACTAATAATTATATTTTGACATTGTGAACGCGATAACTTATAAGTAAATATAAACCAAGCTTAATGAAACTTTGTATGTAGACTAACATTGGAAAGATCTCAGACGAGTTCGAAAATCAGCTTGATTTAAGTCTTAACTTAATTATGAAATAATTGCCATTTGCGATAATAATTATTGAACCTTGTGAACATGATAATGTGAGTTAATATGCACCAATCTTAATGAAACTTTGTATATAGACCTATTAGATCTATTTTCCTATTTCATGAACAAGACATCAGTTATCTAGTAAATGACATAACTAATTTTTATCAAATATCTGGAGACTGTTAAGGCCCATGGGCCTCTTGTTATAGAAAGTAAATACATTTCTCCCGACAAGTAAAGTCTTAACAAAGTCACTGGAGACAAGGTAAAGCTGTGCTACATTATATTTCTTTTCTTCACAATTTCATGCATACATCATGAAAATAAATTGGCAAATGAAAAAACCAACATCACATTTTCTTGTTATTTAATGCATGAGATTTGCTTACAAATTAACAATAACTTTGTGTGCTTGTTTATCTCAGAGTATCACAACCACAAGAAATCGATTAGCGCCACCTAGTGATTCAGAACAGAAAGCTTGGGACGAGGAACTGAAGAAACTAAGTAGCTTTTTAAATTAATAATTGGGTATTTCAGCTCACCTTTTTATAAAAGAACATTAATTTCATAGGAAATAAATTAACTTTTCACAAAAGATAAGGTCTTAACTTGCATAGAAAACAGTTAATATAGGAAATCATTTTCAGAAGTTTTTGATTTAGTGAAAGGCTCAGTACATTTCCTAAACCAAAAGTCATAAGTTTATTAAAATGACTTTATGTATATAAGCATCAGAATATCTATATTCATGATCTAAAATGAAGTAATAATTACAACACCAAACTTATGCAAGATTTCTTTGGTAAATCCATTTTAATAGTGAAGGTTAAGTTCACGAACCTGCTGTATCCCAAATGGAATGCACTTTACCAGCCTAACCGAACCATACAAGTGTTTTGTTTCTTGAAGCTTACCACTTGGATGCATGATGGTGGAATGAAGATGTTTCATTTACCAGCAAAATGTTTTCTTGTACTTTGTTGAAAACAAGACAAGATTATTTACTTCAATGTATGCCAAATATTCAAAGCGTATTTTTTCATGGGGTGCCACAATCATTGAAAAATCAAACGCATCTGTACCTCCATTTATATGGCCACAGGTAGAGTACAGCTATATCAGTATACAGTAAGACACACTTATAACAAACAAGCTTACAAAAAAGGAATGGTTGTAACATTGTGAGTTTTATTCCCCATCAAGCTAAGTCCCTCAGTAGGTCCTACCCTGGGGACAGAGGGGAAGGACTCAGAAGGGGAAACTTTGATGAAATTTGGCTTAAGTATCCTACTCCTCTTTAACCCTTGAGTGGATTCTAACCATAATTGGTGTGAAAGATCATATGAGCTAGTTTTGACCCTAGTGACAAAGGGATGGGGCTTCAAGTGTACACGGAATGGTTTGGTATATAAGGCTAAATAAATGTGTCATTGTATAAAATTTAGAATGGAGAAAGTACGAGTTTCATAGCAAATACGGTATTAGAGATAATGCGACTTTTCTCTAGAACACACCTGATGCCCCAAGCCATTGACCCCGATTCGGGACCCCTGACCTGTGACGTCACGAGGACAACGGGACCTACTCTACTCGCATAAGATAGAGTGGCGATTTTCTGTGTCTGCCATCTAATATAAACAATCTGTTTGTAAATATCGATTTTTACAGACACAAGTACCTGTGTACATGTCCGATACCTATTTAATATTATTCTCAATCACAGATATGAGTTTGGAATACGCTTGAAAATAGGGATTTATACCATGCATATATTGATGTACCTGTCGTAGATAAATGAACATTTCTGCACAATATTATACAGTGTACAACATAATGTGTATAATAATCCACGTACGTTGTAAATCTACGGTATTTGGAACCACATATACATGAATATTATGTAAGAGATTCTTGACTATGTTATCCAAAACCCGACTCGGGTCGTTGTACTGGTCAAACCCGCTTTACAAATTTCTGACTTTTTCATTTTAAACCTACCCATACGAATTAAGTTATGATTCTAAACAGAATTTTTTGCATATATGTAAATGCATCTACTAATTGCGTTATATCTAAAATCGATCCATTTTTTTGACGAAATACATTCAGCTTTCAAATAATACAATACATCCGACGACTTGTTGATATTTCGCTCAAGCTCATTTATTAGTAAGTTCATTTATTAGTGTCTTTAATTGAAAAAATAAATCATGCACGAGTCAGACGAAAAAAAGACTGAAGATGTCTATGTCTAATCCAAGTTGCAGATATCAAGTACAGAACAAAATCAGAACTGTACTTCCGAATAGCCAATGTCGTGCTGCGTTTATCTCTTTACCTGTATACTGCAGTAACTAAAACGCGTGGTCGACCGAGACTAATGAGGGGTCTTATAGACATAAGAAAGGTGTTTAGTGACCTGTCACGCTTCGTTGATTAGCTCACGTCAGGTGTCAAAAGTAAGATCACAGATAAGTTATCGATGGACAATCATTTAATTGCTGTATAATGTCATATTTGTTTACACTTATTAATCCTTGGTTTACAGTAAAATATATCATTCGAACATAACATATAACAAGTGTATAAATCACTAGATGTATACATAATTGTATATTTCAGAATGACCAATGTATACATTTGTCTCGTATATATATTTCTAGTTATATGTATATGTATTCTTATAACAGAAACTACAAGATTATTTACAAATGGCATGTCGAGAAAGAACAATGCAAATATGATGCACAATGTCATACTTTGATATTTCTGATAGTTGCTAGATTTTGGATATCCAATTCTTATCGATCATTATATAATACTAATAATGATAATCTATATAACCAATAAATGTACTGTTGAATATTGTTAAAATAACACATGTTCTCATACATGTACTTGTACATGTAGCTATAAAAGGAAGATAGACTCGTTACAGCTATAAATGAATTATGTATTTTAAATTCAATTTCTCAAGTGGTTTATTTTTTTTAATTTACTCCCCCTCCCAATTTATGTCTATGATATTTACGTGTATTGAACTATGAAATACATTTAACACCTTTTCTTTTCGTTATGCTGATTCTTGAAATCCATAGGCCAAGTGATTTTTTATTTATACAGAAACATATTCAAATGGATAATTATATGACCATCATTTTTCGAATTCGTCTCTTTTTATATGACATTATGAAAATTGAATATTTCCCAGGTTTGATAAAATTAGTAAGCTGTTAAAACAGAGATAAGATCTCTACTTAAAAGTTTTTACACAAGGTACACCTGGCTTATACCAGAAACATAAATAACTTATAATTTCCGCTAATCTACTTATGTATTTAGCATGATTTCACTTGCAATATTTCCTATTTTATATATAATTAAATCTTCACCATAACTGTATACTGTATATATATCTGTAAAATTCTCGTAACCCGGGCCCATTTTAGGAATACATATGTCCACCTTTGTGCTATAACCCCACTACCAAACACCTCACTGCCGTTGTCCTCGTGACGTCACATCCGGTTATTCCCCAAATCAGCGTGAGCGGCCGATTCCCTGATTAGCAGTTGATATACAGGTAAAAATCGAGCACTTCGGAGGGCGGTATCTCGGTACTGAAGCGGCCGATTTTGATGCGGTTTTCAACATTCTTGTCAGGAGATCAAACCGAATAACATATCTAAATATCATTTTCCATTCCGTGTACACTTTCAAAGGGGAACTTTGTTGAAATTAGGCTTTAAAATTTTACTCCTCCTTAATCCTGATCGGGTTACAACAATATTTGTCATGGAACATCTGTAGAAACAAATTATTCAAATGAATGACCTTGATGGCCATTCAAGGTCTAATGTGTAAAAAAGGCTAAAATCTTCAAACAACTTTTGTGAATATTTACGAGGTCTAGAGACATGATATTGGACCTGCAGCATACTAGGATGAAGGACTACCCAGTTTGTTCAAATGTGACTATGTTGTTTTGTGCCAGTAGTCAGACGACCGTTTAGGTGCATGGGCCTTTTGTTATTTTTGCGAGCGTTAACGAGCAAAAATTAAAGTTTGGAGAGGAGTTCCATACAATTTCATATGAAATGAACATAAATTTGTAATTATGTGATACAAAGTATCTTCATAACAAAGAACTTTACGTCAAAATCCAATAATCCAGCGGAGGCCGCCTTTTTGTCTTCCAGTTATCTTAATTCTGACATCAGGTAATATTTCCTGACGTCATCTTATTGTTTCTGAATTACATCACAATGAATTTCCAGCCAATGAAAATCGCCCCAGGTCTTATTACACTAAGTACATATTGATCAAAATTATTACACGGGCGAAATCACTGCCTATCCGATGAATTATGTAATAAATATTTATATCACATGGTTCAGTATATAGCAAAAGTGATATAACATTGACAAGTGAATTTTACAGATAATCCAACATTAATATATTGCACTCGCTCACCCCCCACCACCACCACCATTGCAAAAAAAGTTAGGGGTTGTGTGGGCTACTGTTTGTTTGTTTGATTAATTAACGTCCTATTAACAGCTATGGTCATGTAAGGACGGCCTCCCATGTATGGGGTGTGTTGCGTGTATGTTGTGCCAGGTGCGTGTTTCGGGAGACTGCGGTATATTCATGTTGTGTCTTCTTGTATAGTGGAACTTTTGCCCTTTTTATAGTGCTATATCACTGGAGCATGCCGCCGAAGACACCAAGCAACACACCCCACCCGGTCACATTATACTGACAACGGGCAAACCAGTCGTCCCACTCCCCTGTATGCTGAGCGTTAAGCAGGAGCAGAAACTACCACTTTTACAGACGTTGGTTTGTCTCGGCCAGGGGACAGAACCCAGAGCCTTCCTCACAGGGGCGAACGCTCAACCCAAGGCCAAAAGTGAGGCGGTGCCAAGGGAGGCATTAGGAAAGATTAAAGTCAGTTAGGAAGAAGAGAAAATATAAGATCCTAAATTTAGTCGCCTTTTACGATCATGCAATAGGGGCAGCAGGTACAATTCTAACGCCCTACCTGCAGGACTGGATATTCAGGTTGTATGTTCATCTGTCTATCTGTCCATCTGTCAACGATTGATAGATTACTCCTAGAGGGATTTAAAAGAACAAATAAATATACCTCAACATTTCGAGAGTGATACCCCATTAATACAAAGAAAATCATAAGTTTATCGCCTAATCATGAGTGGGTTTTGAGTTTTATTAGTTCAACGTCCTTTTAACAGCCAGGGTCATGTTTGGTTTGTTTATTTTTTACGTCCTATTAACAGCCAGGGTCATGTAAGGATGTCCCAGGTTTGGTGGTGCAGGAAAGCAGGAAGTACCCAGAGAAAAACCACTGAACTGGTGACCCATATTTTGAGGGCTTGTGGTAATATGTTGAGGAGACATCTTGAACACCTAGCCACCACAGCCCTTCGTTATCACGAATGAGGGTTGTAGTTGATACATAACAACAAAAAATGCATGATACATATAAAAATTTGAAATTTCAAATTAATCCTATTTCTTCATAAACAGAATATGGATGAGGATAATGAATCTGATGATGAAAGTGACAAAGAAGGGAAACTGTCAATGTATGACATTGAAGATGCAGTAAGTACCATGGAATTAGAATAAGAATAAGAATACATTTTTATAATGATTACACTGTATTCTCAGAATTTGTCATTTTATGTTTGTTTTCCTATCTTATTTGCCATTTCAGCATCTTTCTTGATGTATGGATTTATTAAATTGAATTTGAAGATTTTTAACTGTCCAATGAAACTTCTGCATTATTAGGCAAAGGTGAATATTAACTGACACTTAATTTTTTTTGCTGCAGATACCAATCCTGTATCCCACTCTGACGCTTCTTCCATCTGGTAAATTGCCAAGGTTTGTTTGTTTGTTTGTTTGATTCATTAACGTCCTATTAACAGCTATGGTCATGTAAGGACGGCCTCCCATGTATGCGGTGTGTTGCGTGTATATTGTGCGAGGTGTGTGTTTTGGGAGACTGCGGTATATTCATGTTGTGTCTTCTTGTATAGTGGAACTGTTGCCCTTTTTATAGTGCTATATCACTGAAGCATGCCGCCGAAGACACCAAGCAACACACCCCACCCGGTCACATTATACTGACAACGGCGAACCAGTCGTCCCACTCCCTCTATGCTGAGCGCTAAGCAGGAGCAGAAACTACCACTTTTATAGACTTTGGTGTGTCTCGACCAGGGGACAGAACCCAGCGCCTTCCTCACAGGGGCGAACGCTCAACTCAAGGCCAAAAGTGAGGCGGTGCCAAGGGAGGAATTAGGAAAGATAAAGTCAGTTAGGAAGAAAAGATAAGATCCTAAATTTAGTCGCCTTTTACGATCACGCAATAGGGGCAGCAAGTACAATTCTAACGCCCTACCTGCAGGGCCAAGGTAATTTTAAGAGTTAATGATAATTGAAAGATATGTTACAATTTAAAAGTTATGGAAAAGATAGAATAAATAACAAAATTGCAAGTGACACTGTCACCGTTATATGTATGAGCTAGCTATTAATTGGAAGTTCTAATACAGCTTATACTAGCTTATCCTGAACATTCCAGAAACACTGGAAAACAGAAGTACAGAAAACTGTAACCACAATAATACCTCAGCAACAATGGACGATCAGTTTCTTTGGTCCTATGTAGCATCAAATGTTATGGTACAGTAAAACTTATTCATAACAAATCTGTGGTTGATATAATGCAGTTATGTTCATACTTCGTAAAGGTTCTGTTGAGATATCTACATTGACAGTGTAAGTTACTACAAAGGACTATAGCGAAGTGGTTTTGTTGTACACTCTGATTCATGGCGTGGCTTTGAAGTTGCGCATGGCTTTCTGTAATCTCCAAAATTTCTGCAAGTCTGTACTTGGTCAGTTTTTGTTTAACTCATCTCGTCCAAAGGGCGATTGAGCTTATGTCATGAGGTGGCATCTGTTGTTTGTCCATCTACATTTCTTATCAATCGCTACTAGTATTCATAGAGTTCTAAATGGATTGTAACCAAATTTAGCCAGAAACATTCTCTGAGCAAGGTAGGGAATGAGAACAGAATTTGTAAAAAAAAATTGCTCTGACCCCCTTGAGCAGGAAGAATGGGTACCAATAGGGAAATAAAAGCTAAATCAATGATCCTGTATCCAGAACATTACTTTGCATTACAATACCCAGGGGTGAGCGATACAGGCTCTCTCGGCCTCTTGTTTCACGATATGCCTTCATTTGTACTATGAATGGATAATAATGATAGTTAAGTACCAGATAACACCTGGAGTATCAAGGATGATAGTAACTTGATATAGATGAAAGACTACTCACTTTGAAAATTACATGCAATTTTATTGCTTTCCAGCTCTTTTCATGAACAGTTTATGAAATTACCAAATCAAACACAAACATATGGATATGGTCTAATGGAGATTGAAGCAAAGGTACACCATTTGTTTGTTTAAATGCAATTTAAACTAGAAGAACCCTAAATAGTTTATTCAAGTCCCCTTTATGTCAGGGCTGTGTACTAAATGTTAAAATCTGTCATACAGTTTATGAGGAGTTCGCCAGACAAAGTTCTGTTGACAGACCGACAGGCATACAACCAAATTCCAATTGTCCCCCTTACTTTGTTGTGTGGGGTATACTTATTAATGATATCAGTTCATTTTTATACAATTAAATACTGTTATCAGTCTGTCTCTGTTAAGAAAAGTTATAAACGTATACGAGAAATTTCTTTGTCCGCAAGTTTTCCTTGTTGTTGAGCATGTATCTGGTAGACTGCAATGAAACGATGTATGTAGTATATTGATTTGGTAAGGATATAATTTAGGACCAAGATAATCTGATTAAAATACAGATCCTTATTATCACTACGTTAGATAAGAGGATCTGAGAAAATCCCATCAGGGGTCATGTCCAGGTGACCTTTGTAAATGGCCAATCAAATTGCTGCTGGCAAAATTTTGACAGTGAATTTCAGGGAAGGAATTAGTTTGAAAATCTGTCAGAATTATTTCCGTGTACGTAGTCATCTCGCCCAAAGAGCACAATAAAGCTAATTGTATGTTCGGTGTTTGAATTTGGTGTTGTGTAAGTCCTGGAGACGCCGGTGGGATTGGCGTTTTAGCTCCAGGTGGCCCAGCAGGTGGATTTTGTTGTGGTTTGTGTTGTGGCTTAGATGGACCCGACTTGAACCTGTTCGGGTCCCCAATGATTACTTTACAGGCCTTAGCATCAGCCATATCTGGGACATCATTGTCCCAGTTAGGCTTGTCAACCAAGGCCTGGACCGACGCATGTTTGACGGTGACACTGTCAACAGGCGTCTTTGCGCAGGTTATCTGAGCATAGGTTGCCACATTCAGGTCTGAACGCTCGACTATCCTCCGAGCCTCGGGGAAAGAGACACCTTGGGTATATTTGACCCGTAATATCTCCCTCTCCCGAGTCCAGGCAGGACAGGTGCGAGCAGACGCATCATGGTCACCCCCGCAATTGACGCAGTGACGGTTGACAATGTCACATTCGTCTTTTTCGTCGTGACCTTCACGGCCACAGTATTGACATACCATTTTCCGTCTACAATTGCTCTCATGATGGCCGTACCTCTGGCAGTTACGGCACCTCAATGGATTAGGGATGTAGACAGTGACATTGTAACGTTGGTATCCAACAGTTACGCTCTGTGGTAATGTTGGTGTAGCGAATGTTAAGATAAAAGTGTGTGTTGGGACCAAGCTCCCACTTTTTCTCGTCATGATGCGTTTAACATGAGAGACCGGAATGTTCTCCTCTTGGAAGTATGACAGTATGTCAGCCTCATTGTCATTGCGCAAGGCTGGGCACCTGATTACCCCCTTGCTGCAATTCAATGATGAGTGTGGTTTTACACACACACTGAGGCCGGCAAAACTGTTGGTTCCAAGGAGGTTCTCCGCTTGTTGCTTGCGGAAAACCTCTATTAGGAGATCACCCGATCCCAAAGGCTTGACAGATTTGACATCTCCAGCAATGCCTTTGATGCCCTTTCGCAATATTAAGGGTGATAAACCTGCAGTGGTCTTGCCACTCTGTGTAGAGGACATGACCAGAAACTGTGGGAATGTGTTTGTTGTACCGCTTTTTGTTTGTTGATTTGTGGTTGATTCCTTTTGGGGAGATTTTGGTTGTAGTTCATTTTCATTTGTAGTTCATTTTGCAGAAAATGCATTTGATTTAAAGTAAACGTAGTATAAAGGTCATCCGAACATGACCCTTAATCGGATTCTCTCAGATCCTCTATTGAAACGGAGTGGTTATAAGGATCTGTATTTCAATCAGATTGGGACTAAGAATAAGTTCCATAAGTTTGATGTGCATCAATGAAATAGTCTTCTGAAAAGAAGTATAAGGTCATCATCTGAAACAATCTAATTACTGCCACTCAAAGTCATATCAACCACATGCATGTAAAGGACTTTGTATCCAATGTTTTTGTTGTTTTGTTTTTTCATTACAGGCATTGATGGCAATCGAGATGTGGGTCATGAAGACGTTTTCCAAAATAATCCCAAGAGAGTATGTGAATTTTGCAAAAAAATATATATAAAAATGTTTTCCAATAAAAATGTATCAGAATGAAACTCCTTCATTTTGTTAAATAATAATGTGTTTTGATTCAGATATCAATCAATCAAATTTAAAATTTCAAAATCAAATCAAATCAAACAAGAGAATTTAACTTTATTCTTGATCATGTAATAAAGAGTTATTAAATTTCCAAAGCCCTTTACCCTTTTTGAAATAATTAAATTTTAAAAGAATTTTTGGAAAAAAGTGGTCAGACCTATAACCTGCATCAATACTAGCATAAGAAACACTTGGCAATAAGTTCCGAGAAACAAGAAAAAAAAGTGAATAGTATAAAGCACACGTGCAGCAGTTGCAGAGTAAATATCAATCTGATTAAAATACATATCCTTATAACCACTCCGTTCGCCTCTTATCAATCAATCACAATAACAAGGATATGTAATTTAATCAGATTGGGTAAATATATAAAAATGGTGTCAACTCAAGATTTCTTTACATGACCAATTGATGGATAAATATTGTAAGGAATGTACAACATGTATTTCTTTCAGATTGCTATTGTTTTATCCGATATTTTTTGGTTGTTAATTTTGTTGGATTTTGAGACTTGTTGTGCTGATGTCTACATATCTGAGTGAGATTTAGTTAAAATCTTACTTTAATTCAATGTACGTACATAACGTCTCCACATTTCAGCGCTCTACACCTCTTATTTATTACGAAGAAGTCGTTTAAAGATTTAAAGCTTTTTGAACCCTGTGACCTTGAATGAATGTCAAGGTCAATAAAACAGCATAAGTTCTGTAGACATTCGTCCTTGCTATGTCTATACAAAAATTCAAGCATGTGTGTTAAGTATTAAAGGCGCTGAAACTTCAAAAAAATTTGGCGGGGGGGAAAACGCCAAAATAGCCTTTTTTCAAAGGCCTATATCTCCGCCATTTTTGATCACATGACCTTAAAACTTGTCATTATATATTTCTGAGGGCATGCCCTTTCATATCCAACTTTCAAAATTTTCTGTTTTGAATTTCGTTTTTGACCTTTGTTTGACCCCGTAGCGAACTCTTGACCTTGACATAATCTCTGATAAATGGCATGGGAAAAGCACGCGCAATGTCACGATCTATCTAAATAACAAAACGTGAACGATGTACACCGTACGGTAATGAAGTTATGAGCGTTTAAACTTCGTTCCAAAAAATTGTTTTTTTACGTCTATGACCTTGACCATTTTTGTAAAAAATCGAACGTTCATTTCAAGATCTTATGTACATTCATAACGTGTCCAAAGTTGAGCGTCGTACCTTATTTCGTTCCTGAGATATCCTGCTAAAAAGATTTGTGGAAATAAGAAAAAAAAAAAAAAATAATAAGAAAAAACATAACAATACAATAGATTTCCATCCTCAATGGAAATCCAAGAAAAAAAAAAACAGAACAATAACAATAGGGATTTCCATCCTCAATGGAAATCCCTAATAATAAGAAACTAGATTTGATCGCGATCAAAACACGGGATTTCCACCTATGTAGTGAGATAAGTAATTTTAGCGAACAGACAATTGCTTTAATACTCTTTTCCTTGCTTCAAGTCGAACACTTGAACGGACGGACGATCTCATTCAATATTAATCAGAAAGCGTTTCTGTCGAAAGTAGTCTGGTCCAACCGAAAAACAGATTTAGGGGAATCCCCTTTTCAGAAAAACAGATTTAGGGGAATCCCCTTTTGGGCAGAAGATTTCATAGAGAGGTGAATATATCGGAGCCTGCTGATTGGATATATTCAGGGTACATCAATTAATGGTTAATATGTGGGTCGGGCAATACATGTAGATGTAAAATATGTAAAGAATTTTGATGTGAATTTGTTAGGTTCTGTGGTTTCAAAACTGCCGGGTATTTTCCCCAACATAGCACCGGTTTTGCTTAAACATCCGGTGTCACAGGTGACAGCTCTGCCACACAAAAGGTTTTGAACCTGTCAGTTATTGGGTTTGTGCATTACCTTTCTTTGATTAAATGTACGTCCTATTAATAGCTAGGTTCACGTAAGGACGGTCTCCCATACATGCGGTGTAGAGCTACACATGTACATGTACGTGTATCAACGCAAACATGGCGATTGTGTACATTGTTCATGTAGAACTTAAAACATCTCGAAATTAAAATATTCACGTTGGGTATAGGTAACAACCAGCCCAAATAGAAAAAAAAGACCTTGGAAACGGCCCGTGTGTATAGAAGATTGAGCCCAGGACAGAATTTTAACCCGGCCGCTGATTGGCTGGCTAATTATGAATTTCAATATTAAAAATGTTTTCTGACAGGTAATTATTCCTTGATAACCATGATATGAATTTGGGAATTCAGATTGAGATTTAGGTTCAAAATATCAATTTTGATAATGAATAGGTAAAAACATTAGAATTTCAGGGTTTTTTAAAGTGCAAAAATTCTCCTTTTCTTATGAAGATCATGGACCAATGCGGAATAATTCGCGGGAATAACTGGTACAATTAGAGTTTTAGTATTAGATAAGGATTATCTCCCTTTGGCCACAGGCCACATCATGTAATTTCAACTACAAAATCGCTGAAAGGACAATTGATGGTCTATACCTCAGCCATTTTGAATCATATGATATTGAAATTAGTCAATATGTGTGTCTGAGAGCGTGCCCTTTCACATTCGATTCAAAACCTTTCTCTTGGAAATTTCTTAAATTACGGTAAAATTTACGTTAAAAATGTGAACGAAACACCATATTCGGAGGGGTGTATTTCCGCCATTTTCAAATTTCTGATTATGGAATTATAACCCTGTTCAGACATTATATCATTATCTACATTTACATAAAAATCAACACCCTAAATTAAATCATAAAGACCCTACGAGCTCACCAATTACGGAAAAAAATAAGGAAATGGGACAAATTCACATATTTGAAGAGCTATATTTCCGCCATTTTTCTATGTAACCCCTTAAAAATCAATAACTTTTCAAGACAAAACTTAATACAACATAGGTATGAAAAATCAACACTGTACATACAGGTTTAAAGGCGCTGAAACGTCTCGCGCAGGGACAAATATAAACTAAAATTTCGATTTTTGATGTCCTATATCTCCGCCATTTTGAATCTTATGACCTTGAAATTGCTCATTTTATGTGTCTTAGAGCATGCTCTTTCACATCCTATTCAAAACATTTCTCTTTGAAATTTCAAAAATTACGGTAAAATTTACGTTAAAAAGTGAACGAAATGCCATATTCAGAGGGCTATATTTCCGCCATTTTCAAATTCATGACTTTGAAATTAAAAGTCTGTACAGAGAATGTGCCAATGTCTATATCTACAAACAATCAACACCTTACAATAAATGATAAAGGTGCTATGAGCTCAGAAATTACGGGACAAAAATAAGGAAATGACACAAATTGCCATATTTGGAGAGCTATATTTCCGCCATTTTTCTATATAACCCCTTGCAACTCATATGTTTTTCAAAACAAAAGTTCATACAAACACAGGTACGAAAAATCAAGACTGTACATACAGGTTTAAAGGCGCTGAAACGTCTCGCGCAGGGACGAATATAAACTAAAATTTCGATTTTTGATGTCCTATATCTCCGCCATTTTGAATCTTATGACCTTGAAATTGGTCATTTTATGTGTCTTAGAGCATGCTCTTTCACATCTAATTCAAATACAATTTTCTCTCTTTGAGAAATTCATTAAATAACACGGTAAAATTCTACTTTAAAAAATGAACGAAAACTGCGTGTATTTTCGGAGGGCTTACATGTTCCGCATTATTTCAGGATGCTTTGTCTTTGAAAAAATGAAAACACGATACAGATGATATGTTTTAAAGTCTTACATGTACAAAAAATCAACACTCCACCCCCCCCTCCTTACATTAAATTATGAAGGCGCAGCTTACCTTACGATGCACACAAATTACGCTTACTAGAAACATATAAGGAAAAGGCAACAGAATTGCCCATACTTTGTGTGAGAAGAAGCTATTATTTCCGCCATTTTTCTATTATAATCCCTTTAAAACCACAATAACTTTTGAAGACAAATGTTCATACAAACAGCGGTATGAAAATTTATAATCAACAAACCGTACATACAGGTATTAAGGCGCTCGAAAACGTCTCGGGCGCAGGGGCCAATTATAAACTAAAAATTTCGATTTTTGATGTCTATATCTCCGCCATTTTGGATCATATGACCTTGAATTTGGTCATTTTATGTGCCTGAGAACATTCTCTTTTCATATGGCGTCACCTTCGGAACGTTTTTCTATGGTAAAGTTCATTTTTGACCTTTGTTTGACCTCATTTGACTCCCCTGAGTGAAACTCGTGACCTTGACATAATTTCTGATAATAAATGTAATGAGAAAAAACGTGAATTATCGTGAATCTACATGGATAATGAAACGTACATGTAGTGTAGCGTTACGGTTATGAAAGTTATGATGAGCGTTTAAAGTTTGTTCGAAAAAAAAACAGTTTTTTACGTCTGTGACCTTGAACGTTGAACGTTATCCTCCAAAATCGTCAGAGTTACATTTTAAGAACTCATGTACGTACATAACGTCTCCGAAATCTTCAGCGCTCTACACCTCTTATTTATTACGAAGATGTCGTTTAAATAATTAAGAGCTTTTTTGAACCCTGTGTGAGACCTTGAATGAATGTCTGAAGGTCAATAAAATGTAGCTTATAGTCTCTGTTAGACATTCGTCCATTGCTATGTCTTATACAATAAAATCAAGCATGTGTGTTAAGTATTAAAGGCGCTGAAACCTTAAACATTTTGGCGGGAAGAAACGCCAAAATAGCCTTTTTTCCAAAGGCGCCCATATCTCCGCCATTTGGATTTCTGTTGTGAGTGACCTTAAAATCTTGTCATTATATATGTTCTGAGGGCATGCCCTTTCATATCCAACACTTTCATAACTTTTCTGTGTTGAATTTACGCTTTTTGACTCCTTTGTTTGACCCCGTAGCACGAACATCTTGACCTTGACATACTCTCTGATAACATGGCATGGGAAAAGCACGCGCAATGTCAAGATCTATCTGAATAACAAAACGTGAACGATGTACATCGTACGGTAATGAAGTTGTGAGCGCTTAAACTTCGTTCCAAAAAAAATTGTTTTTTACGTCTGTGACCTTGACCTTGAACCTTATCGTACAAAATCGAACGTACATTTCAAGATCTTATGTACATTCATAAACGTGTCTAAAGTTGAACGTCGTACCTTATTCCGTTCCTGAGATATCCTGCTAACAAGATTTGTGGAAATAAGAAAAAGAAAGAAAAATAACTAGATTTGATCGCGATCAAAACACGGGATTTCCATCCAGCAAATAATCATGTTATCGATCAGATGATCATTTTGATAATTTTCTCTTTGCATAAAATCGAACTATCTTTAATGAGCGAACAAACGGTCGAAAGAACGAACAAACGCACACCCGAGTGAAAGAAAAGAAAAAAACAATAACTATCGAACGAAAATAACAAACGAACAAAAAAAGAAAGAAAGAACGAATATAATAATTACATACACAATGTAATCTGGTTGAACACGGGTATCAACGTGTCCTTCATTCCATCCGTCTTTTAATCGGACTGTGTACACTTCCGGTTACAGACATATGCCACGAACATACTTCCATATTTGATTTTATCAACTCAGACAAACAAACACACGAACACATGAATTAATGGACAGACAGATGAAGGACAATCACGATACGGTGATCACAATTTGCACACATGGATGAACAAACAGCGCTGAAAAAGTCAGCGGCATATTTCTAATGCATCGTCCATACCCGCTGCCCCCATGGTATATCTCATTTGTGAAATTAAACAACTATGCACAATGAAATACTTCTGAGACCCTTCTATTTCGCACATTTGTTATGGCCGCCGGTACTACACATTTAGTTGAGTAAACGGCAGCAAATCACCATCGTTTCCGGTTTTATATTTAAAAAAGCCACATGTAGTTGAGAGGGGTAAACAAAATGCCAGCCATGTGTAGGCCTGTAGTGAGCCGCCGTGTTCAATTTAAATGTTTGACAACATGTCGTGTATGTCGACGTGATTCCACTATAACAAAATCTAAGTGGTATTTTGTTTCGTCTCAATAGACAGTCTATTAATCTGTCTGCTAAACTTACGAAATGACTGGACACACACTGCGTACAGCACGCACATACTTTGAGATATATTTCATTAAGTCAGATAGACAAACAAAACAAATCCACGAACAAACGAATGGACAGACAGACGGACTGAATGATGGATGGAGGGATGGACACAGACACGCACGATATACGATTTCAATTTGCACACACAAGGACGGAACGAACAGTGCTGAGCCAATCAGCGGGACTCTGGTGAGAAAAACAAATTCCCAATTTTAATGGGATTTGAATTGCCATATTTGGAGGGCTATATTTCCGCCATTTTTCGAATTATGATTTCGAAATTATAACCCTGTAGAGACAATAGGCCAGAGTCTCAATTTACAAAAAATCAACACCCTACATTAAATAATAAAGGCGCTACGAGGGCCACAGATTACGGAATAAAAGAAGGAAATGGAACAAGTTGCCATATTTGGTAGAGCTATATTTCCGCCATTTTTCTATATAACCATTGGAATTCATAACGTTTGAAGACAAAAGTTCATGCAACATAGGTACGAAAAATTAACTCTGTATATACAGGTTTAAAGCCGCTGAAACAACTGTCGCAAGGACAAAAAAAATAGAAATTTCGATTTTTGATGTCCTATATCTCCGCCATTTTGAATAATTATAACCATGAAATTAGTCATTTTATGTGTCTGAGAGCATGTTTTTTAACATCCAATTCAAAACATTTCTCTTTGAAATTTCATAAATACAGTGAAAATTTACATTTAAAAATGAACGAAACGGCATGTTTGCAGGGCTATATTTCCGCCATTTTCAAATTCATTACTTTGAAATAATAACCCTGTACAGACAATATGCCAATGTCTTTATTTACAAAAAATTAACACCCTACAATAAATGATAAAGGCCCTATGAGCTCACAAATTATGGGAAAAAAATAAGGAAATGGAAACAAATTGCCACATTTGGAGAGCTATATTTCAGCCATTTTTCTTTATAACCCCTTTAAAATCAATAACTTTTGAAGACAAAAGTTCATACAAGATAGATATGAAAAATCAACACTGTACATACAGGTTTTAAAGGCGCTGAAACGTCTGCGCCAAGTAAAACTAAAAAATTTCGATTTTTAATGTCCAATATCTCCGCCATTTTGAATCATATGACCTTGAAATTGGTCATTTTATGTGCTTGAGAGCATATTCTTTCATATGCGCCTTTCAAAAACATTTCTATGGTTAAAGCTCATTTTTTATCTTTGTTTGACCTCATTTGACCCTCTAGCGAACTCTTGACCTAGACATAATCACTGATAACAAATAATAAGAAAAAAACGTTCGATATCGCGATCTACATAAATAAACGAAATGCACACGTTGAACAGCGTACGGTTTTGAAGCTATGAACGTTTAAAGTTTGGTCGAAAAAGTTGTTTTTTTACGTCTGTGACCTTGACCTTGAACATTTATTGTAAAAAATCGAACGCACATTTCAAGATCTTATGTACGTTCATAACGTGTCCAAAGTTGAGCGTCGTACATTAGTCCGTTAGTGAGATATCCTGCTAACAAGATTTGTGGAAAAAAGAAAAAAAGAAAAATAATAAGAAAAAACACATAACAATAACAATAGGGATTTCCATCCGTAAATGGAAATCCCTTATAATAAGAAGAAAAAACAGAACAATAACAATAGGGATTTCCATCCT
This sequence comes from Argopecten irradians, assembly GCF_041381155.1. Taxonomy (NCBI): domain Eukaryota; kingdom Metazoa; phylum Mollusca; class Bivalvia; order Pectinida; family Pectinidae; genus Argopecten; species Argopecten irradians. Next base: position 11,471,788 of record NC_091146.1, on the reverse strand, counting down.
AAATGGAAATCCCTAAAAACATAACAATTTACAATAGGAATTTCCATCCGTAAATGGAAATCCCTAATAATAAGAAGAAAAAACAGAACAATAACAATAGGGATTTCCATCCTCAATGGAAATCCCTAACAATTACAATAGGGGATTTCCATCCGTAAATGGAAATCCCTAATAACCATTTCAACATAAAGAGAGTCTTTTTCTGACATATTTGTGCTACAGGAATGAGAAAACCCAATGACCAAGTAATTCATGGGTTTTATGTCATTCTAGTTTTATTTCCCTAAAAAAGCATCAGTGGGAAACTGTATATATCTGCACATTAAAATGGATTAAGTGTGATTTATATATTTGAAATACGGTCTTTACATATACTATAAAATCAATTCAAATCAAATCAAACGTTGTGGAACTATTTCACAGACTATTGTATACATACATGGTGTGTTTTATGTGGAAAGGATTAATATCATCAATATTTCTAGGATTACATGTATACACAAAATCTGCAAAAGAGTCACAAAGTTCTTCAAGTGCATAAATAATGTGATGCAAATGAACATATATATGCTTGAATATTAATGTGTCTGTTATAGTAAATTGCTTGGATTTATGTTCTGAATTTGTCATCCGTTTTGGATTCTTTGCAAGTATGCGGATAATAATACGGCCATCGATCGTTATCTACATATTGATAAAACAATGAATTTTGTATTTCTGTGTTTTTTATTCATCGTTTATTTAAATCTACTAAAATCTTCACTTGATATGTGCTGCCCAATCACATACCTCGCCTGCCGCTGTCCAATATGTTACCTTTCGCAGTCTATCATTTACCTGTAGCTGTCCAATTAAGTTCGAACATATTGGACAAGTACAGGTTAATACAGTGTAATGGACTGCTGCGGTACATATTGGACAGCGACAGGTGAGGTCTGTGATTTCTACTGAGAATGTATTTTACTCGAATTACAATGTTGGTGAAATCACAGTTATGTGTTAAAGATAAAATAGTTGTTTGTAATAAAATACAAAAACTTTTTCAGGCGCCATTTTATTTTTAATGAGAAATATCAGGGATCAACGAAAAAATGGCGTCCATAGTAACCGATTTTTAATGCAAACAAATTGGCGTAAAAGATCCAGTGGTGGGTTTTTCATCTGATAAAAGTGTTCATGTGTGTTAAGAGATTGTTATAAACAGATGTGTAACGTTGCACCGGGTGCAGGTTCGTCCGATGGTCACTCGGAATCTACTCTGGACATAATTGTAACTCTAATAAAAACCTCAATCTCATTAGACTAAATAATCAGAGTATAATACAATGACCCTATACAGTTACGATGTCCGCGCACTGGCTACTAAAAATGTTTGATTGACCTTGACCTATATTCAAGGTCACAGGGGTCAAAAAAGCTAAACTACCGAAATGACTTCTTCTGAAGTTCTTGAAGGCATAGATATCTTATATTAGGCCTGCAGGATGCTGAAATAAATGGCTGTCAATTTTGTTAATATAAATGACATTGACTGGAATTCCTTTTTAGGTTGAAAAAAGCTTGTCCAAATTGCCACAGTGATAATTAGGGATTTCCATTTAGGATGGAAATCCCTATTTGTTATTGTTCTGTTTTTTCTTCTTATTATTAGGGATTTCCATTTAGGATGGGAATCCCTATTGTTATTGTTTTGTTTTTTCATTCATATTTTCTCTTATTTTTCTTTCTTTTTCTTATTTCAACAATCTTGTTAGCAGGATTATCTCAGGAACGGAATAAGGTACGACGCTCAACAGATTTGGACACGTTATGAATGTACATATGATCTTGAAATGTAAGTTCGATTTTTTTACAAAAAATGTTCAAGGTCAAGGTCACAGACGTAAAAAAACTTTTTTTCTGGAACGAAGTTTAAACGCTCATTACTTTCATACCGTACGCTGTACATCGTTCACGTTTTAGTTATTCAGACAGATCTTGACATTGCGCGTGCTTTTCCCATGCCATGTTATCAGAGATTATGTCAAGGTCAAGAGTTCGCTACGGGGTCAAACAAAGGTCAAAAACGAAATTTGTCACAAGAAAAGTTTTGAAAGTTGGATATGAAAAGGGCATGCCCTCAGAAATATATTAATGTCAAGTTTTAAGGTCATGACATCCAAAATGGCGGAGATTATAGGCCTTTGAAAAAAGGATATTTTGGCGTTTTCCCGCCAAAAATGTTAAAGGTTTCAGCGCCTTTAACACATGCTTGATTTTTTGTTATAGGACATAGCATGGACGAATGTCTACAGAAGTTATGCTTTTTATTGACCTTGACATTCATTCAAGGTCACAGGGTTTGAAAAAGCTTTAAATCTTTAAACGACTTCTTCTTTATAAATAAGAGGCGTAGAGCGCTGAAATTTGGAGACGTTATGAACGTACATGAGTGCTTGATTTGGAGGATAACGTTCAAGGTCAAGGTCCAGACGTAAAAAAAAAAAAAAATTTCGAACGAACTTGAAAACGCTCCTAATTTCATAACCTTACGCTACTCTACAGGTATTTTTTTGTTCTCCAGGTAGATCACTACAATTCACGTTTTTTTTCTCATTACATGTTATCAGAAATTATGTCAAGGTCACGAGTTTGCTAGGGGGTCAAATGAGGTCAAACAAAGGTCAAAAATGAACAGTAACATAGAAAATTTTTAAAGGGCGCATATGAAAGAGCATGCTCTCAGGCACATAAACTGACTAATTTCAAGGTAATATGATTCAAAATGGCGGAGATAAAGGACATCAAAAACCGAAATTTTAGTTTATATTTGTCCTTGCGACAGACGTTTCAGTGCCTTTAAACCTGTATGTACAGTCTTGGTTTTTTCGTACCTGTGTTGTATGAAACTTTTGTCTTCAAAATTTATGAATTTCAAAGGGTTTTATATAGAAAAATGGCGGAAATATAGCTCTCTGAATATGGCGATTTGTTTCATTTTCTTATTTTTTTCCGTAATTTGTGAGCTTGTAGGGTCTTTGTCATTTAATGTAGGGTGTTGATTTTTTGCAAATGTAGACTTTGGCATATTGTCTGTACATGGTTATAATTTCAAAGTCACGAATTCGAAAATGGCGAAAATATAGCCCTCCAAATATGGCGTTTTCGTTCATTTTATTAACGTAAATTTTACCGAAATTCATGAAAATTCAAAGAGAAATGTTTTGAATTGGATTGTGTGAAAGACCATTCTCTCAGACACATAAAATGACCAATTTCAAGGTCATATGATTCAAAATGACGGAGATATAGGACATCAAAAATCGAAATTTTAGTTTATATTTGTCCCTGCGCGAGACGTTTCAGCGCCTTTAAACCTGTATGTACAGTCTTCATTTTTCGTACCTGTGTTGTAAGAACTTTTGTTTTCAAAAGTTATGAATTTCAAAGGGTGATATAGAAAAATGGCGGAAATATAGCCCTCCAAATTATGGTAATTTGTTTCATTTTCCGATTTTTTTCCGTAATTTGTGAGATCGTAGCGCCTTTATCATTTCAGGTAGGATTTTGATTTTTTGTAAATTTAGACTTTGGCCTATTGTCTGTACAGGTTTTTAATTTCAAAGACATACATTTGAAAATGGCGGAAATATAGCCCTCCGAATATGGCGTTTCGTTCATTTTTTAACGTAAATTTTACCGTAATTCATGAAAATTCAAAGAGAAATGTTTTGAATTAGATGTGGAAGAGCATTCTCTCAGACACATAAAATGACCAATTTCAAGGTCATATGATTCAAAATGGCGAGAGATATAGGACATCAAAAACCGAAATTTTAGTTTATTTTTGTCCTTTCGACAGGCATTTCAATGTTTTTTTATACCTGTATGTACAGTGTTGATTTTTCATACCTATGTTGTATGAACTTTTGTCTTCAAAAGTTATGGAGTTTAAAGGGGCTATATATAGAAAAATAGCGGAAATATAGCTCTCCAATTATGTCAATTTGTTCCATTTCCTTGTTTTTTTACGTAATTTATGAGCTCGTAGCGGCTTTATCATTTATTGTAAGGTGTTGATTTTTTTTGTAAATGTAGACATTGGCATATTCTCTGTACAGAGTTTTAATTTCAAAGTAATGAATTTGAAAATGGCGGAAATATAGCCCTCTGAATATGGCATTTCGTTCACTTTTTAACGTAAATTTTACCGAAATTTATGAATTTCAAAGTAGAAGTGTTTTGAATTGGATGTGAAAGAGCATGATCTCAGACACAGAATATGACTAATTTCAAGGTCATGTGATTCAAACTGAAAACAGAAAAATATTTTTCAATTTTGAAATTCATAATTAGCCAGCCAATCAGTGGCCGGGTTACAATTCTGTCCTGGGCTCAATCTTTGTTACACACGGGCCGTTTCGAAGGTCTTTTTTTTTCATTTGGCTGGTTGTTACCTATACCCAATTTGAATACTTTAATTTCGAGATGTTTTAAGTTCTACACGAACAATGTACACAATCGCCATGTTTGCGTTAATACACGTATATGTACATGTGTAGCAACACCGCATGCATGGGATGCCGTCCTTACGTGAACCTAGCTATTAATAGGACGTACATTTAATCAAAGAAAGGTAATGCACAAACACAATAACTGACAGGTTCAAAACCTTGTATGTGTGTGGCAGAGCTGTCACCTGTGACACCGGATGTTTAAGCAAAACCGTTGCTATGTTGGGGAAAATACCCGGCAGTTTTGAAACCACAGAACCAAACAAATTTCACATCAAAAGTCTTTACAAATTTTACATCCACATGTATTGCCCGACCAACACATTAACCATTAACTGATGTACCTTTAATATATCCAATCAGCAGGCTCCGATATATTAACCTCTCTATGAAATCTTCTGCCCCTTTATCTGTTTACGGTTGGACCAGCCTTGTTTCGTAAGAAACGCTTTTTTGATTAATATTGAATGAGATCGTCCGTTCGTTCATTCATTCGACCTGAAGCGAAGGAAAAGAGTATTTAAAGCAATCGTCTGTTCGCTAACATTACTTATATCATTATTATAGGTGGAAGTCCCGTGTTTTGATCGCGATCAAATCGAGTTATTATTACTTGTTTTCCCTTATTTCCACAGATCTTGTTAGCAGGATATCTCACGAACGAAACACAGTACGACGCGCAACTTTTGACACATTATGTAGGTACATGAGATCTTGAAACGTACGTTCGATTTTTTTGTAAAAAAAATGTTCAAGGTCAAGGCCACAAACGTAAAAAACTACTTTTTTCGACCAAATTTTAAACGTTCCTTACTTCATAACCGTACGCTGTACGTTGTCCCCGTTTTGTCTTTAAGGTAGATCGTGACACAGCGCGATTTTTGTTCATCACATGTTATCAGAGTGATTATGTCAACGGTCACAAGGTCAAGAGCTCGCTACGGGGTCAAATAAATGTCAAAAGCGAAATTTGCAACAGAAAAATTCATCGGAACCAAAATGGCGGAGATAAAGACCTTGGAAAACTGCGATTTTGCCGTTTTCCCGCCAAAAATGCACAAGATTTCAGCGCCTTTAATACTTAACATACATGCCTGAATTTTGCATAGACATAGCATGGACAGATATCTACAACAGTTTTACGCCAAAACTTTGTGACTCTGTTACGTCATCAAACTCTATTATACATATTTCATATTTCATACACCTATGGCATACATGTGTGCCTGTATGAATTAAGATTAAAATTAAAATTATAGTCAAGGTCATACAAGTCACATATGCTACATCAGTACAATTGTTGTAGAACTTTCTTTACATCAAAGACTGATTGCCGCATGTCAAAAATAAGTTTTTGTTGTATGACCTTAATCACTCTTGAAGGTCACGGTAGTAAAATGTTGAATTATATGCTGAAATATCATTTATATTAACACAATTCCTTTGAAACATCAGCTGAGCTCATGTATGGTATAAATGTATACGCTTACATTCCAATTACGTTGACATGAATTCAAGGTCACAATGGTCAAATCTTGCCCCAAGAGCACAACATAGTTCAAGTTATATGTGTCGTAAGTTTCATACTCACGAAACAAGAAGAGCTTTTAAAATGTTATTCACCACCAATAGTTACCAACATTTTGAGAATTGCAATATTTACAATGCACAGGATTTAATTTTACAAAGTCAAATAAGTGTTCAAAATTAATTTTTGCGGTATATTTACTGCCTAAAAGTGAATATATTTTCCACTTCCGTGCAGAAGAATAAATACACACGGTCCGACCATGAGCTAAGTTGTGGTCCTGCTATTTTATTTTACATTTTTACAATGGTATCAGTAATTATAAAATGACCTTTTCACGTATACTCTCATCTAAAACATACATAAAGCATAAAGACAAGAACTAATATGGTGCATAAATGCTGTGTTGTAACGAGTGCCTATAAAGCTTCATGATTTTCACGGGATCTCAGCGCATTTAGAATTTGGTGTATAATGGTCATTTTTGCACATACATGTAGGTATATACTGTACTATGGAACGATCTTTAGAACAGTTTTTGTTTCAATGTCATATCATACAAATTGGCAGAGATATTGGCTTATGAAATTGGCAATTTGATCATCAAAGTTAAATACGATTGCGACCGTTCGCCAAGATCATCTCGAGTTGTGTCTTTTTGACCATCATTTAACTTACTTACTAGTTACTGAAACCAAAGGCATAGAATTGCATAAGGACAAATAATTTCATAATATTAACATATACATGTACATCGTTGTTTGAATGCTGTTAGATCTGGCCGCTACTGAGACGCGCAGTGTTACGTGTTAATAACCACATATAAAATATATACAGAACTTGTTTATACAAAAGTGGCGGCTTCATTTCACAATAAACCACACAAAAGGTTTCATTTATAGATATAGTATATCTTATTACCCCATCTTAGGCAGTGATCCGTTCAATGCACATGTATGTTTCACAAAAAGTTTCTATACATTGTAATTTGTCCTCTATCTATATTGCATTTGTTGAATGTTGTAAATATGTTTCTTTTTAACAGTATAGAAAAATGGCGGAATTATAAAGCTCTCCAAATATGGCAATTTGTTCCATTTTCTTATTTCTTTCCGTAATTTGTGAGCTCGTAGGGCTTTCATCATTTAACGTAGGGTGTTAATAGTTTGTAATTTTAGACTTTGTCGTATTGTCTGTACAGGGTTTTAAATTGCAAAAATGTGTGAAATAGAAGGGTTCCAGAAGCATTTCATTGTGCAGAATTGTTTAATTTCACAAATGAAATAGAAAAAAAACAATAAAAAAAAAAAATATAATATGGGGGCAGCGGGGTACACATGATCCGATGAATAGGTATCTGTACGTTTTCCGGCATTGTATAGACGATGTATTAGCGATCCATTCAGTTGATTTTATTGCATCGGTTCCATTAAAATGTAATTTGAAAACAAAACTTCAAAACTTAAAAACCTTGTAAGTGATAACATCAACTAAACCACAAGATGGGGTGCAACTGTCTAGGAAATTTATGCCTCGAAGTCCAGATGAGTAGAACTTTGTATGATAGTCCCTTCATCTTCAACTACTTGAGATTTTACTGTATCTTTACAGTAGGCAAAAATATGCCATTTTTATGTGTTATTTATGTGTATATTAATGTCATCGTAATGCGTTCTTACTTTCAACTTTTTCAGCGCTGTTTGTTAGTTCATGTGTGCAAAATATGAACATCATATCGTGCGTGTCTGCCTGTCCTTTCATCTGTTCGTCAGTCTATCCATTAATTCATGTTTTCGTGTGTTTGTTTGTTTGTTTGTTTGTTTGTTTGTTTGTTTGTCCGAGTTAATAAAATCATATCTGGAAGTATGTTAATTTCATGGTATATGCAGTGTGTCCTGTCTGTAACCGGACGTGTGCACAGTCCGATTAAAAGACGGGTGGAAGGAAGGACACGTTGATACCCGTGTTCAACCAGATATATTGTATATATAATCATGATATTTGTTTTTGTTTTTTTTGTTCGTTTGCTCCTTTTTCGTTCGATAGTTATTGTTTTCTTTCTTCTTTCGGGCTTGCGTTTGTTCGTTCTTTCGACCGTTTGTTCGCTCATTACAGATAGTTCGATTTTATACGAAGAGAAAAATATTATAGCGATCATCTGATCGATAACATGATTATTTGCTGGATGGAAATCCCATGTTTGATCGCGATCAAATCTAGTTAGGAAAATCCCTATTGTTATTGTTCTGTTTTTTTTCTTTATTATTAGGGATTTCCATTTAGGATGGAAATCCCTATTGTTATTGTTCTGTTTTTTAGGGATTTCCATTGAGGATGGAAATCCCTATTGTTATTGTTCTGTTTTTAGGGATTTCCATTCAGAGGATGGAAATCCCTATTGTTTTTGTTCTGTTTTTTTTTCTTATTATTATTATTATTACAAGCTAACCGATACTTACATAATATATAATTCATTTTTCGCAATTTTCAGTCATGTGGACATGACGTACATAAAAGAATTATTT